>NC_134524.1:5279201-5593368 GCF_027942865.1 Odontesthes bonariensis
ATGTTTTTGGAGACTCTGTAATGAAAGATTTAACCCTCTTTAAAGGGATAGTTCGCCTCTTTTGACATGAAGCTGTATGACATCCCATATTAGCAACATCATTTATGAACATTTTCTTACCCCCTGCTGCGTCCTGTGAGCCGAGTTCCAGCCTCGTTTTGGTGTTGATGAAGGTAGTTACGGCTAGTTGGCTGGGGTTTAGAAAATAAAGCGTTTTGCTTCTCCAAACAATATGCGTTCAAAAGAGTAATACATTTGCATCACAAAATCGTTCTCCAGGAAAAAGTCAGACCTCACATACTCTTGGCTCTATTTTCTCTCCCTTCGTATCACTGCCTGCTGCCGACAGCCGCGCCTGTTACGGTGTTTACTGCTCGGTCTGCACAGCAGGCAGTGATACGAAGGGCTAAGGTTAACCACATGTTTTTAGGGTTAGGGTGTAACAGAAATTGGTGTTCACCTCATATACACTGGTATTTAAAGGGTTATTTCTTTTTTTAAATAATTGAAAACTTGGTGGTTATGATCAGAACTGAAGTGCAAGAAAAGATTTCTGAAAATAAAAGTGGAAAAAAATATTAACATATGGTATTTTGGGGATCATTTTAGAAGGGGACAAAAATGTCCCTTTTCAGAAATAAAGGAGTTTTTGTTGTTTTTTTTTAAATCAGGCATGACAAAAAAATAAAAATCCCTAAAAATCCATTTTGTTGTTGCTAATCATTAACATATCCCAGACCATAATTATCCCTACTCAATAATTCCACTTTGCATTCCATATTTTGAAAATACTGGCACCTAAAGGCTTAAATTTTGGGCTAAAAAGTTCAAATTGGCATCGAAAGGGTTAATTTTTTTGAAAATAATTGAAAACTTGGTAGTGGAAAAAAATATTAATATATGATGTTTTTAGGTCATTTTAAAAGGGGACAAAAATGTCCCTTTTCAGAAATTAAGGAGTTTTTTTTCTACACAATGAAAAATTGCATTGTATATGATGTGTGTTTGAAATTCGAAAAAATAGTCAAAAATGCACAACTGGACCAAATATGATGAGTATCACTATCTCCAGTGTGAAATTAGAGGAGAAAGTACACCCCAAGTGGACAAAAATGTCCCCTATCAGGGATTAGGGTTAAAGACCAAACCCTGCTGAAAGAAAAGCAAAATTAGAATATAAATCATCTCTTTCTAAAAGAGTTTGTTTCTCTTTACAGCTCCTCTTTTACCGCCACCTTCAGCTCCGCCTGCAGCCCCAAAGACATTGTCCACCTCCAGACTTCTGTGCCACCTGGTGGTGGGAGCGCCTTACCTGTTGTCCACCATCTTGTTAGGACTCGTATACAGAGACAGGAAGAGAGGTAGAGTCAACCTTCCCAGTGTTAACGCAGGCCTGCCAGTGTTTAATATCAGCCAATCAGATGGAGCTGTGCTGTGGACGGGAGGAGCTGAATGGCAGTCCTGGTCACCAACGTTGTGGAATTAGGTTGTAAATAGGTTCTGTTTGTCCTGGTGGCTGAGGAAGCTGCACCTGTCAGACCAAAGCAGAGACTGGGAGGCAGTGGAGCAGAGAAAAAAAAAATCTTTAGACGTTTCCGAAATTAGGTCGAGTTTTGCATTTAAGAACGTATTCCATGCCTGGCTTTTCTAAAAGCCTCTGAGCCAAAAGAGTGAAAAGATCCCAAAGAAGTTCAAACGTCTTCGTCCTCTGGTCCCACAGAGTTTGTTCTGCTGAAGATCAAGATTTATTGTCATTAAGATTAAGATTAAGATCAGATTTATTCTCATTAAGATTAAGATTAAGATTAAGATCAGATTTATTCTCATTAAGATTAAGATTAAGATCAGATTTATTGTCATTAAGATTAAGATTAAAATCAGATTTATTCTCATTAAGATTAAGATTAAGATCAGATTTATTCTCATTAAGATGGAGATCAGATTTATTGTCATTAAGATTAAAATCAGATTTATTGTCATTAAGATTAAGATTAAAATCAGATTTATTGTCATTAAGATTAAGATTAAGATCAGGTGGACTTTCACCGATCTTTTTGAGTGGTGAGAGTGGGAACCTTCAGGTTATTGGACGACCCACTCTAACCACTGAGCCCCGTGCAAAATATATAATTTTAAACATGTTGGAGCTACAGCAAAACAAAATTTCAAAGCACATTGCCAACACCGCTGAGATGCGAGGGAAATTCAGTCATTGCAACACAACATGTGGGTGGATCAACACCTTTAAAGCTTTTACCTGATTTTAACTGTTGAGACGTGCAGGTGTGAAACTTTAACCGCTGATGTTGTTCCTCTGTTTCTCTTCGCAGCAGCACAGACGGTCACGGACCGGAAAGGCAGGGCCGACGTCGTCATGGAAACGGTCGTATAGCTGCAGTTGGTCTAACACCCAAACTGGTGAAAGTGACACCACAGGAAGTCACTTAAGGAGGCAGCATCAAATGTAGAAGTCCTGATTAAATGTCTGAGTGATGGTTATTGTTTTTGTTTTAATTAAGATGAGAAGCATCGTGTAAATGTAAGTTTTCATCTGTTCGTGGCAGCTGAGCGTGTAAAGGCAGGACCGGGACCCTGCATGTGCTTTTAAAGAGGTGTTTGTGGTTTGGTTTCACCCAGTTGTTTCTATAGTTTTTTTTTTTTCTTTTTTACAGCCGTATTTTTTATTTTTTTTATTTTTTATTTATCTTTGAGTGAAAAACAGGAAGTTTCATGGTCTGCCTTTAGCTGAATCGTCCTTTTCTGAATATGTGTCGGCTGTGGTTAGATTATCAGAAAAAAAAAAGGCTGTTTGTTTCTTTGAAGAGAGGATGCCGTGCCATTTTTAAACCACAAACAGGTCAATGGATGGAAGAAAAACATCAAATAAACTGATGATTTAAATGATTCAGTGTCTTTAAAGTGAGTATCAGCTGCAAAAACTGTGTTTTGTATTCAGCAGTGACTGGAAACTTGTGTGTTTTAGTGTGAAGGGAGGCTGCTCTGCTGTGTTCTGTTGCTAAAACACTCTTTGTCTTTATCAGGAAGTATTCTTAGGAAATACCAAGTGTCCAGGGTTCATTATGGTACAAATGCCACCTGCTGGCGCATTAAAGCAAATGTCACAACCCAAATTATGAACCAAGGCTGTGTTCGAAACCGCCTACTTCTCCTACTAACTTTAACTTTTTTTAAGTTCCCGGATGCATACTAGATTCTCCGAAATGTTGGGTATGCATCATGAGGTTACTACTCATACTCAAACTACCCAAGATGCAACGTAATGTGACGTCGCCGATCGTCATTTCCTGTCAAAACGGCAGTTTCAAGCTAGCTACAACGAGGGTAGGTTCACTTCCTGTTTTCAAAACAAAAGCACCAATTGTATGGTAATGGCTTTCCCTATGATAAAAGGCAACGGGTATTTTATTTTGTGAAAATAACCGGAAGTGCGTTGCTCACTGCGGCTAGCTTTAGTAGCGCCGAATTCGTGGGAACAAAATTGTAAATAGCCGGTATTTTGTCAGGTTTTCAACACGTTGGGGATCTAAACGACTACTTTCTCGCCTGAAAATGTTTCAAATGTTGCTAAAGTTTACAGAGTTTAGAGCTTAAGAGAAATCAGCTTCAGGCCGGCTGATTTCGGCTCGGGCAGGAGCGAAATGCATTGTGGGTAAACGCTCTGCATACTGTCTGATCGAATGAGTATGCAGTTTGCAAGTATGTAGTAGGCGGTTTCGAACACAGCCCATGACAACTACAATTATCAACATGCAAAGAAGCAATAACTTGAAGAAGGCACTATTTACCAGATAAATAAATCAAATATATCTCAACTCCTGAAAGCTCATGAGTTCTAGCATTTTGCGCCAGCTCCCCTCCACAGAGACTCCGATCACAGCAAACATAAAGAAGGTTTATTGAACATGATGAAATCTGTACAATAAAATGTACGAAACTGTTTTGTGATGTAAATCTGAGCAAATAAAATGAATGTACTCGGTTCTCCTCCTTTGCTGCCAACTCTTGACAGACAGGTTTTTCCCCAGCTTTGCCTTCGCTGCCGGCCATCATGCTAGAGTCTCTGAAATTAAAAAGAGAAAGATTAGCAAAGGCCAGAGGTTGCACAACCGATCAGATACAAAGCCTTGTAACTTACTCTATCTATCCTACGTTTCCTCAAGACCCAAACAGCTGCTGCAGCAATCACTGCAACGACTCCAACTCCAAATAAAACACCAATTACTTTGCCAGCTCCACTGCTTTTATCCCCTGAGAGTGTGTAAGGACAAAGAAGCATCAAGTATAGCGGAAAAGTTTGTTTTTTGATTTGAGTGCAAAGATAAAAAGATAAATATGGTTAAAAAATAAAGATAAAAAAGATCAATATACCTGTTACAGAGGCCTCATCCAGGGTTCTGGTCTTGTCACCATCTTTTCTCTGGTTTACAGATGCTGTTAAATAGCAGAAAATTCAAATCCACACATTAGATTTCATAGCGAATCATCCTACACTGCTCAGCCAGAAGCTTATTTATTGGATCCGGTTCTGACTGGGAGCCCTGATTGGTCTGCAGCTACACTGCCACATATGAAATAAACTGCAACGTATTGTGTGTTCTGACACATATTTGAACTTTTCTTTTTCTTAGCAAATAGAGCTACAGCCCATTGTTCATGTCTTATCTTGGATGAGTGAACGTGGTTTGCTTTTCCTTCCAGCTACAGTCGAGAAAAAGTTTGGATTTGTTTCACTCTTCAAGCACCAGTACGATTCTGGCCTCTGCAGGGAGACTGTAGCTAAAAGTTGAGGCTGTTCCAACACTAAAAGGACACAAATCTGAACCTCAAGCAGTTTGTGAAACAGTTTCAAATGTCTGTGTTGGGTTGGCATGAGATGTATGAATGGATTTTAGTAGAAACATCATGAATGAAAGGGCAGCTTAGCTTCAGCAGGTACTGAACATATTTACCAGCCAGAGACATCCTGCTGCTCACTTTGATGTTTGGGATCCGATTCTGACTCCAGCATCTACGGCTGCATTTCATGTGTTGTCACGCTTGAAAACAGTGTTTTCTCGTGCTGTTGGTTTATATTAGTCTACAATTAGTGGGCGTTCACGTGTCAGCGTCACCACTAGGGCTGAGCAATTTTATCGATACTGCGATATATATCGATATTTTGTTTCCCGATAAAGTATCGAGTTTTAAATTTTTATTTTATTTATTTATTTATTTTAAAGCAAACTTTATTGAATCGTCAGCCGTTCCAATTAGTAAAAACACAGAACATTAATATAATACAATACAATACCAGGGGGTCACTTTCTACAAAACAGTGATAAATTAGTTGATAAAAATGTTGTATAAAGTCCACAGCTCTCACGTTTGTTTCCGTTTGTCCTTCCGCTTCAAAGGACGGACACCAGTCCAATCAATCGAATCGCATCGAATCGAATCGCATCACATCGAATAGCATCATGACATTCGTGTATCGCTACAGCCCTAGTCACCACCCTCCCACCACGCTGAGCAAACCTCCAGGAATTCGACGAATCAGAGGACACATTAGCCAGATCCTGTGTTCCATCATTCAGATCTAATCCCAAACTATTCTGGGGTATGAAGCGTGCAAAAAGGGGCCAGAGTCTAAGAATGAAATGATTGCACCATGTCCAGAGGAATTGTTGCTCAACACAAGTTGTATGATTATCTACCATCACATACTCGATGGAAAGGTGCTCGTGGTTTCTTGGTTAGTTGTTGGCACAGAGGTTGAAGTTGATGGAGGAACTGTAGTGATTGGTCCTGAAAACATAGCAAACAAATGTGAAAACTTATAGTGAGAAAAGCAGGGAGGGAAAATATGAAAAAAAACATGCCAAAGTGAAGAAACAGCCACTCACTGGTGTCGATGGTCACAATCACACAATGTAGCTCAGAGTGGTACCTGAATGAACTGGGGAAAGTTTTTTAAAGAGAAAATCACACAAACAGAAGACATTGAACTCCATTCAGAGTAACTCTGACAGAGTAAATGCTAAGTAAAGAGTATTTATATCTTCATAGATTATTTCCAGTGATCATACTGACTTGTGCATTGACTGGACCACAAAGCACACAGGGTGGGTTTCTCCATTTTGTTCCTCTGATGGGGTCAAAGCCAGAATGAACTGTCCGTTCGATCCTTCAGGGCGGCTCTTAACACCATGAGGCCCACTAAGCACGAGCCTAGAAATCCTTTACAAAAAAAAGTTAAATAAATTCAAAAGCAAAAGATGAAAGAAACCATCTATCTGTTCAGCATGAATGATGGTCCAAGGAGGTTAGAACGGGTAACATTCTGATGTGATGGCACTTTTAATGCTACAGGATATGTATTTTTGGGGTAACATTTGCTTCACATCCATATTTTCCAGTTAAAGGTTAGCTTGGATTACATCAAAGCTCCATAGTTAGAGTTATTAAACTGGCCAGCCTGCCATCCATAATTATATGGAACAAAAAACAATCAAATGTGATAATAGTCCAACCTGAATTGCTATTTAATGCAAGACGAGATACACACCTTTTTAGAAAAGCCTTTAGCTTAAAGGGACACTATGTAATAAATTAAGTAATTTATTAGCTCAAATCAACATATTCATTCATAAATGAGTCCTCATTGGTGTAAAATTATCTCTGTCAAAAATCTCAATTATCCTCCTGAGTGAAGAATAACTTGTCTGTATCTACAGTCTGCTGTGCAGACCGAAGCGCAGACCGAGCAGCAAACACTGTAACAGGCGCGGCAGGCAGCAGCAGGCAGTGATATGAAGGGAGAGAAAATAGCGCCAAGCGATTGTGAGGTCTGACTTTTTCCTGGATCTCATTTTGTGATGCAAATGTATTACACTTTTGAACGCATATTGTTTTGGGAAGCAAAACGCTTTATTTTCTAAGCCCAGCAAACTAGCCGGACTACCTTCATCAACACCAAAACGAGGCTGGAACTCTGCTCACAGGACGCAGCAGGGGTAAGAAGATGTTCATAAATGATGTTGCTGATATGGGATGTCATACAGCTTCATGTCAAAAGAGGCGAACTATCCCTTTAATGCTCACTTGTTGGTTTTGTATTGATATTTGTCATTAACATGTCAGTAACACAGTGGAAGAATAAGTGGGGGGGGGGGGGGGTTACAGAATAATGAAAACACAAAACAAACTACTTTTATGTCAGACTGCAGCTCTCAGCACACAGACCGACATATATATTTGAGTTCTCCAAGTAGTTTAATAACAGCAGTGATGATGATTAAATCGTTTCTCTTTACTCACTGGGATTCTTTTGCCTCTGCCACAATGGTAACTTCCAGTGTCTCATTGATAAAAGCGATCAGCTGAGCCCCGTAAGCTGGGGTTGGAGGAAGAAACCTGGGCAGGTAGAGTCCCTCCGAGCAGGACGGAGCAGCAGGGTCAACTGTAACAACACAGAGATGACAGCGACCATTACACCCAAGAGCAAGATGGTTCGTAGCTGAAGAAATATATGCAGAATATTCCCGTTTTCACACAATGAGCTGACCGTTTGAGACCGTCCTTACAACTCGAGTTGCAGCTTACAGTAGATCTCACTTCATTTATCCTTTCCAAGTGATTTTCCTCCTACATTACTGAGTACTTCTGTGTCTACTTCCACCCTGAAGTTTACCAGTTTACCAACTTTAGAATAAATACTACCTATCAAAGCAAATCTGACTGGTATTTTGCTGAGAGCGTCGGTGGGACTTCTTGTTGTCTTCACGCCGTCGTCCTGAATGAGGGAAAGACTCTGGTTTGGGAAGTCCTCCATCTCTATCTGCACTGCATACGGACCTTCGGTCTCACTGCCGGTAGGGGAGAACGACAACGTGCACGACTGCCGAAGGACAAAACAACAGACACGTTATAAGTTAAAAAACCAGCCCAGAAAGTGACATAACAGGAAACCGATTAACCGATTCTTTTTGGTTGTTGTTTTTTTAGCCGCCCTTCATGACTTTCAGACTGTTTCTGCGTCCTGAGTTTCTTTGGCCTGACAATTACCACACACACACTCAGTCCTAGGGACAATTTAGAGATGCCAATGAACCAAACATGCATGTTCTTTGAACAGTGGGAGGAACCATTACGCCCAAGAGCAAGATTGTTCTTAGCTGAAGAAATATATACAGAATATTCCCGTTATCACACAATGAGCTGTCGGTTTGAGACCGTCCTTACAACTCGAGTTGCAGCTTACAGTAGATCTCACTTCATTTATTCTTTGCCAAGCGATTTTACTCATACATTAAGGAGTACTTCTGTTTCTACTTCCACTCTGAAGTTTGATAGTTCCAACTTTAGAATAAATCCCACCTATCAAAGCAAATCTAACTGGTATTTTGCTGTGGTCGCAGGGGGGCTGGAGCCTATCACCAGCCCACACTCACACTCACACTCACTCCTCGGAACAATTTAGAGGCGCCAATTAACCAAACATGCATGTTTTTTGGACAGTGGGAGGAACCATTACTTCCAAGAGCAAGATTGTTGGAGTATTGTTGGAGTTGGCGATTGGAGGACCCAGAGAGAACCCACGCATACACGGGGAGAACATGCAAACTGAACACAGAAAGGCCCCAGCTTGGAGTTGGACCTGGAACCCTCTCGCTGTGAGGCGACGGTGCTAACTACCACAGCACCGTGCAACTTTTCTTCATCGTTTCCTGTGGCATGGAGGCTTGGATCGTTGTGTAACTTTGTGACAGAAAGTGTAACTCACAGGTGAGATGGTCAGAACAGACGGCGGTGAACAAGGACTACACTCGTCTGCTGCTGTCTTTCCAAATCTGCATTTCACTCGGTCTGCGTCCGGGTCAAAGGCCAACAATCTGAAGTCTCTTTGGCAGTTTGAGGGAACTCTGGCACAGACACATCACATGCGTTATTTTGTGCTTTCACAGACTTCAAAGTAATACGTTACCACCATCGCATGAGTCTCATTGCTCAAAACATACAAAGGTATTTTGCATACTTCACTGTTTTGATGGGAGATGCACTACATTATAGTATACATACTAGAGTTTGCATACTTAAAGGGATAGTTCGCCTCTTTTGACATGAAGCTGTATGACATCCCATATCAGCAACATCATTTATGAACATCTTCTTACCCCCTGCTGCGTCCTGTGAGCAGAGTTCCAGCCTCGTTTTGGTGTTGATGAAGGTAGTCCGGCTAGTTGGCTGGGGTTTAAAAAATAAAGCGTTTTGCTTTTCAAAACAATATGCGTTCAAAAGAGTAATACATTTGCATCAAAATCGTTCTCCAGGAAAAAGTCAGACCTCACAATCTCTTGGCCCTATTTTATCTCCCTTCGTATCACTGCCGACAGCCGGGCCTGTTACGGTGTTTCCTGCTTTGAAGCAGGGGACTGCTCGGTCTGCACAGTCTACACAGCAGGCAGTGATACGAAGGGAGAGAAAATAGGGCCAAGAGATTGTGAGGTCTGACTTTTTCCTGGAGAACGATTTTGTGATGCAAATGTATTACTCTTTTGAACGCATATTGTTTTGAGAAGCAAAACGCTTTATTTTTTAAACCCCAGCCAACTAGCCGGACTACCTTCGTCAACGCAAAAACTCGGCTGGAACTCTGCTCACAGGACGCAGCAGGGGGTAAGAAGATGTTCAGAAATGATATTGCTAATATGGGATGTCATACAGCTTCATGTCAAAAGAGGCGAACTATCCCTTTAACTGTTTTGATGGGAGATGTACTACAGTATACATACTAGAGAAGCTCACCGTAGGGCGGGCAGGATGGTGGTCTGAGGCGATCTGTTGGGTTTACCCGTGTCAGACCGAGTCCTCAAGTCCACCTGAGTCACTGCTCTCCAGCTGCTGACACCATTTTGGATGTTGTCTAACCAGTTGCCACCGTCCAACCTTTCAAATTTGAATGAGAGTCATAAATCAGATGAGCAGGTGCTGTTTGTTTGCTGGTTTTACTTTTGTCAGTGCTATTTCAGCTTGTGTTTTGTGGCGTGTTGCTGACCGCAGCTGAAATGGAGCATCGGTGAAAACCTGCCGAGTCATGACTCCTTCCCTTTGACACCACTCTCCAGTCTCCTCGTCCACGTTTTCCAGCTCCACTTTCTCAGACCCGCAATCCCCACTGATGCAGTTCCATGAATCTTCATCTGTGCATGAGCGAAAGCTCAGCTTATAGCGAAACACCACCTGCAGCATTGGAGCAAAATATGTTATGAAAGGTGACCACGGCTGTGTATTTATGTGGAAACCAGCATTTAGGCTGAGAATTCAAGGCTGATCTGCTTAAGCCTCAGTCATATGTTTTTAATAGGGCTGGGCAACGATTCAAATCTTTAATCTAATTAATCACATGATTTCCCTGATTAATCGCATTTGTACGCAAAATCCGAAAATGAATCCAAAAGTAGCGTATAGCTTTTAGCATTTAGTTTTATTTTAAATGTGCTGCCATATGAATGAAAGTGCCATAACATTTGTTGTGCAAACACACTTTTAACATCAGCATCTTTCTGTAGTTTTTATGTAGAAGCCTCGCTCCACTGTCTGTTTCCTTGAATGACTTGCTGCTATCAGTTGTGTGTTTTGCCTTTAAGTGATATTTTAGCCTGGAACTACTACGCTGAGAAGACAATTCAACTTGGCAGTGTTTACAGATGACTTTGGTTCTGTCGACTCCGCCGTCTGGAAGAACTTTAAAATGAAAATGGCCGAGTAAAAGTTCCGTACCCTTCTCCATGTTTGGTGGATCTGCCGATTACTTTCTTTTCCGGTTCCACAGCAGACAGAGACAGACTTTTACAATAATAAAATAAATAATAAAACAGGGGGGGTCCGTGGCCTAGTGGGTTGAGCAGGCACCACATGTACAGAGGCTATAGTCCTCGCTGCAGCTGGCCCCGGTTCAAGTCCCGCATCGGACGGCCCTGTGCTGCGTGTTATTCCCCGTCTCTCTGCCCCCTGCTTCCTGTCTCTCTGAACGTTCCTATCCATTAAAGGCACAAAAGCCCCAAAAAAATTTTAAAAAATAAAAATTGGGGGGGGCTTTTGTGCCTTTAATGGCATGTAAATATATATATATATATATATATATATATATATATATTTTTTTTTTTTTTTTTTTTAAATAAAACCTGTGTTAATGTTGTGTTAAAAATCAAATATTTATCAGCGTTAAATAATCATGGAGTTAACTCGTTATTATCGCGTTAACTCGCCCAGGCCTAGCTTTTAACAATGGAATATTTTCATTCAGGAGAATCTTTGCAGGTCAGTTTCTACCAAATGAAACACCTATTGCTTCGAAACTAAATGTAAAAGGTAAGAAAACAAACACTAACTGGATTTGAAAAAAAAAGGACAAATGATGTTTCCAATGATTGAAATTAAGTCAAAAGAAGATGCATATTTACTTGAACGGTGCCTACCATGATGGAGCCATTTTCCCAGGTTTCCTTTGGAGTAAAAGTCATCACTGTTCCATAGAAGTGGGAAGCCTGGACCCCACCCAGCAGGAACAGAGGAGTGAGCAGCAGGGCTGCAGCCATGCTGGTATTAGAGTTGTTGTCCTCTCAACGTGTGTCTTTATTAAAGAGAAGTGGAGGCACACATGTTGAGCTTGTGTTAGCATCCCAGCAGCAGGGCTAATTTTTCCTCTGCACACACTTCAGGTTTCCTAACTAAAACATTTGGCCATAACATCCCTGAGTGTTTAGTGTTGCAAATGGATGGCGCCCTTACTCCCTATATTACGGTAAACTGATGCACTGCTCTGCTGTATTGTTTAGAGCAGTGTTTCCCAACCGGGGGGGTACGCGGATGTACTGCAGGGGGTTGGCGGCACACGGGGAGTTTTTTTTATTTATCTATTTTTAATTTATTTTATTTATTAAGGCGTCACACTTTTATGGAGGACTGTTTATGAAGGAGACTCCAGTTTTGTGATAAATGTTACATGAGTTAGGCCTGTTAATGTATTCTTAAAAAGAGAGAGAAATGTTACTTGTTTAAGTTAGATAACAAAGGAAGGTTATTTTGATTTAGTATTTATACTATTTTGGTTAATTATTTATATTTCAAGAAAAAGGTTTTTATTCTTATGTTGAATTCAACTGAGGTTAAAAAAAAGAGAGAGAAAGCCTGAGAATTTTTATGTTCAAGTTAAGGATATTAAATAAAATGATTTTCATGTAATAACCACTGTGTTGCTCTACTTTTGGAGAATCATCGCAAAAGGTTGGGAAACACTGGTTTAGAGTTTACCGTACGTACACGACATGATGTCACCACGCTCCAGGTGAGCGCCAATTGTTCTGTGTTAATCATGGGGAAGAGACGACACCGGGACCATTTCTATCAGTTCGCACCTTATTAGATAAATATGCCAAGAGGCTGAAGATGGAGCGGGTTTGTTCTGCTTATCCTCTGCTCCGCACTCCAGTAAAAACCTGAACACTGAGCAAGGACGCGTTGCTTCCAACATGTTCCTTAACTTTCATCAGAAAATGACCTCCAGCAGTGATGCTTTAAGCCGCATTCAGGATATTACAAGACATTCCAGAACATACCGAGTCTGTAATAAGCACATTAACCCGTGTTCTTAGACTGATTGTCTGTTTAACTGTAACCGTCATTAAAGGAAAACTCCGGTATTTTCAACATTAAGCCTCTTTTCGGAGTCGTCTGCAATGTTTTAGAACCCCCCTCACCGCTTTTTTGATGTTTACTGCTGTCTCCGGTATTTGCCTAATTTTGATTCATCTCAACCTGCTTCAGAATGGCAAGTCATATGCATGTCTTAAAAGGTCCGTAAAAGCACCATAAACGTCCGTTTTCAAAATAATCAACTCACCGGAGTGGTTACTGGTGTGCACTGGTAATCCATATCAAATTTCGTGGCGAAAAGTTGCTTCTGTCGTGTTTTATTTGACATTTTGTACTGGATGTTCGTTGATATTACTCCGCCACCGCTAAGAAAATAGTGCGAGCATGAACGAGCTGCCAAATAAAACACGACAGAAGCAACTTTTCGCAACGAAATTTGATATGGATTACCAGTGCACACCAGTAACCGCTCCGATGAGTTGATGATTTTGAAAACGGACGTTTATGGTGCTTTTACGGACCTTTTAAGACATGCATGACTTGCCATTCTGAAGCAGGTTGAGAAGAATCTATAGCCCCTTTCACACTGCCGAATAACCCGCGTTTAATTCGCGAATTTAGCGTGTCCGCTGTTGTGTTCACACTGCTGACCCGGGCTGCCGCGTCAACTCGACTCGCCTTTCGACCCGCGTCGGACCCTAGTCTTTTTGCCGAGCCGAGTTTGATGTGAACACAATCGACGCGGGTCGGACGTGGGCGTGACGTGAGGAGTTTAAAAGACAGAATGGACAGCTGATTCAGAACAACAGCAACAGGTGAGGACAAGTTTTACTCTGTTTTAGCCAACACCAAGTTGGAGACATTTTTTAATATGGCCAACTGGGGAGACAAGGAGGTCCGCGAGCTCCTCAGCCCCCGAGCAGAGGACGTTATTTTCCGCCACATGTCGGGGACGGTGAAAGATGGACCTCTGCTGGAAGGGCTGGCGAGAAAGATGGGAGAGCCCGGTTTCCCATGCAGCAAGACGCACCGTAAAGTAACATCTCCATGAACTGCATTGCAAAAATGAGTTCTCAAGGTGTCCCGCCATCGTTTGTTTGAAAAAATTGATGCAGACAGGTGTATTTCACCCTACCTCCGACGCATGGCTTGTGCCTACGTCATTGTACACGCCCAGCATTTTACGTGTTTCGTGTGACGCTCTGCCACTAGGCAACGCCCCCTGAACTCGGCTTCAGGCGACACGGGTCACCCTGACACGCCAAGCGTTCACATTGCTCGACGCGGGTCGAAGGTGCAATTTGGACCCGCTAAAGTAGCGGGTCGCAGTGTGAAAAGGGCTTATATTAGGCAAATACCGGAGACAGCAGTAAACAACAAAAAAGCGGTGAGGGGGGTTCTAAAACATTGCAGACGACTCAGAAAAGAGGCTTAATGTTGAAAATACCGGAGTTCCCCTTTAACTAGTTTTTTAAGCATCATCAACAGATTTTACAGCATTAGACACAAACTGCATTTTTAATGTACAGACATTATGTTACTGTTGAGTTATTGTCTTTGCCAAACTGGTTCATATTTACTCATAAGGCAAAACCTTTACTTATATACGAAGCCCGGCGAGTGGCACCAGGAGTAAAAAAAACAAAGACAGTGGAAAACCGTGCGCACGCATTGTTAAACTTATTTATGGTTTTACAAACCGTGCGCATGCATTATTAAACTGTATTTATGGTTTTACAAACCGTGCGCACAGATTATTAAATTTATTTATGGTTTTACAAACCATGCACACACATTATTAAACTTATTTATGGCTTTACAAACCGTGCACACGCATTATTAAACTTATTTATGGTTTTACAAACCGTGCACACGCATTATTAAACTTATTTATGGTTTTACAAACCGTGCGCACAGATTAAACTGTATTTATGGTTTTACAAACCGTGCACACGCATTATTAAACTTATTTATGGTTTTACAAACCGTGCGCACAGATTATTAAACTTATTTATGGCTTTACAAACCGTGCACACGCATTATTAAACTGTATTTATGGTTTTACAAACCGTGCACACGCATTATTAAACTGTATTTATGGTTTTACAAACCGTGCGCACAGATTATTAAATTTATTTATGGTTTTACAAACCATGCACACACATTATTAAACTTATTTATGGTTTTACAAACCGTGCACACGCATTATTAAACTTATTTATGGTTTTACAAACCGTGCACACGCATTATTAAACTTATTTATGGTTTTACAAACCGTGCGCACAGATTAAACTGTATTTATGGTTTTACAAACCGTGCGCACAGATTATTAAACTTATTTATGGATTTACAAACTGTGCATACGCATTATTAAACTTATTTATGGCTTTACAAACTGTGCATACGCATTATTAAACTGTATTTATGGTTTTACAAACCGTGAGCACCACTGGCGGAGCCAGAAAAGACATTGGGTGTGCCAAATTTATTTTCAACAGAGTTACACCTCCACAAACATTCAAAAGAATGTATCTCTCGAAAACAGTATTAACACAAAACATATCCACACGTTGTGCGCGTTCTCATCAGTAATAGTCAACAGGACTTCACAGCAGGTCTAAACATTCACACATGTGAGGTGCGCTCAAATAAATCAGTAACAAAGTAATACAAAAAGCACACTTTGTGTTCTCAAAAAAAATAAACACACACAGACATTGCGTTCCGCATTATTATTATTAAACTGTATTTATGGTTTTACAAACCGTGCACACGCATTATTATTGCAAAACCAGTTCAATTAATAAATAAAATTCGCGCGCACAGATGGTTTTCCCCTCCTTGGAGCACTTGCCAGGCTACGTAATTTAAAGCGTTTTACTCACCTGTAATAAAGAAATGAGGAGGCAGGTGGTGGGATGGACTGTGTCGGTGCTCCGAAGCTTGTGCTGAGAAGTCCAACAAGTGTTTAGTGAAATGCTCATCAAGGCGCGGCTCACCGAGGCGCGGCTCATTGGGCGAGTCCTCGTTGACGCTGGAAGCCTCTCTGAACGCAGCGGTTCAGGAAGGAGTTCGGATTTTGGCGCGATGTACTAACACCTAAAGCCCTACCTACCAAATCAAATTTATTTATATAGCACATTTCATGTACAAACAGTTCAAAGTGCTTTACATAAAATAAAAGTATTGCAGCAGGGAGTGCAAGAAGCATTAAAAATACATAAAAGAATATAAAGAGAAACAAATAAAATCATTTAAATGAATTTAAAAACAGGCAACAGTCTAGATAAGTTAAAAGATATTTCCATTTACTAATAATAGCTCTCATGTGTGTACTTGGTGGCGTGCACTAAGTCTGACCCTCGCCCGGTTCTTTGCAATCTTTATGTGTAACATTAAATGTCTGTTCATCTGTCCTCATCTTTTTTAGTGGGCGCACTTGTCTTGTGGAAATACTCGGACAAATAAGGAGCTGAGACAAACTGTCTGAGTGATCTTTAATACATCATCTTACAGGAAGGAGACAGCATAAATGACCAGAGATGCTACAGGGAAACTATACAATCTAAGGATAAGAGAAATTAGATGTTTTTAATTGTTTCCATGCTAACTAAGCATCTCTTTCGCTTTAATTCTCATATGAAATCTATTTTAAATAGTTCCATTTGGACTTTACCCCCCACATTCTCCACCTTTTTAACCATTCTACAGTAAACCAGATGATGGTATTTCAGCTGAAGAGATGCATAACAACAAATGATCAAGCTATAGGAGCTATGTCTCTATTTTTAGTTAAGTCTTAGTATTTAGATTTATTTTATATTATTTGCTTAGTTTTTGGTTGATAATTACTATTTTTGTTTAATTTTAGTTGTTTAGGATAATTGTTTTTAATAAATTAAATTCATTTTTTGTTTGGGGAAATGGGCGTTTCACACGTAAATACGTAGGTTTTAGGGAGCTCTGGACGCACTTGGGTGGTCACATGGTTTTTTTTTACCAGTTCTCAGTCAGTCAATCAGTGGGTGAACAGGTGAGGCAAGCAGGCAGAAAGAGCGGGAATCAGGGCAGGAGAGGCAGGAAGGGATCCTGTGAAGCATGAACCATGTTGGATTTACCTGCAAACTTGGAATAAATCCATGATGAACTACATTTTTTGATGTTTTGGACCTTTTTGTACTGCGTAAACCAGAAACCCAAAGTCCATCAAGTGACTATTTGAGTTATGTTTATTTTTAGTTTGGTCACCTTTAAAGGGATAGTTCGCCTCTTTTGACATAAAGCTGTATGACATCCCATATTAGCAACATCATTTATGAACATCTTCTTACCCCCTGCTGCGTCCTGTGAGCCGAGTTCCAGCCTCGTTTTGGTGTTGATGAAGGTAGTCCGGCTAGTTGGCTGGGGTTTAAAAAATAAAGCGTCTTGCTTCTCAAAACAAAATGCGTTCAAAAGAGTAATACATTTGCATCACAAAATCGTTCTCCAGGAAGAAGTCAGACCTCACATACACTTGGCACTATTTTCTCTCCCTTCAAATCACTGCCTGCTGTGTAGACCGTGCAGACCGAAGTGCAGACCAAGCAGTAAACACAGTAATAGTAAAACGCAGTGATACGAAGGGAGAGAAAATAGGGCCAAGCGATTGTGAGGTCTGACTTTTTCCTTAAGCGTGGCATCCCTCCTCAGTGCCAGCTTACCTTGGCTTGAAAAGGGCTCGAGGACAACAGTGATGGCCTTCTAAGGAGATGTAAAAACCCTCAATAAGTGTGATGTCCGTGGTACGAATGGAGGTGATGATGGAGTCCCATGCTGCGGGGAGCTCTACCATCGTGTGTTATTAGCCTCAGCATGGTTGTTTTACCCCTCGGGCCACAGAGGACAGGAGCTTCGGCTTCTCCCTGAACTCGGTAAGTCGGCCTGACTGTAAATGGCGTTCTTAAAACAAAACATCACTATGGCTGAGAAAAAACAAAGAACTTGACTTGACATGAAATACTTTACTTGGCATGAAGGATATTGACGGATGGAATCTGGCAAAAAACAGTGAGGAAACCTGGAAACTAAATACTGAGTGAGTGATCGGTGAGTGCAGCTGAGGGGAAAAACAGGAGAAGTGAATGAAGGTGATGGCAAAGCAACAGAAACTATGGGAAAACATGGCTAAACTAAATACCGGATCTGGACTAGAAAACTAAAAACTAAACATGAGCTTGAAAACTAAAGACATGACAGAAAACTAAGGCATGGTAAAACTAAAAACTAAACAGGAACTAAAAACATGGCAAAAACCCCATGGACGTGACAGGTATGGGAGCACGGCTGTGTTCGAAACCGCATACTTCTCCTACTACTGCTACTAACTTTTTGAGTTAGTGAGTTTGAGTCCTCGAGAAGTTCCCGGATGCATACTAGATTCGCCGAAATGTTGGGTATGCATCATGAGGTTACTACTCATACTCAAACTACCCAAGATGCAACGGGACGTGACGTCGCCGATCGTCATTTCCTGTCAAAACGGCAGTTTCAAGCTAGCTACAACGAGGGTAGCTTCACTTCCTGTTTTCAAAACAAAAGCACCAATTGTATGGTAATGGCTTTCCCCATGATAAAAGGCAACGGGTATTTTATTTTGTGAAAATAACCGGAAGTGCGTTGCTCACTGCGGCTAGCTTTAGTAGCGCCGAATTCGTGGGAACAAAATTGTAAATACTCGGTATTTTGTCAGGTTTTCAACACGTTGGGGATCTAAACGACTACTTTCTCGCCTGAAAATGTTTCAAATGTTGCTAAAGTTTACAGAGTTTAGAGCTTAAGCGAAATCAGCTTCAGGCCGGCTGATTTAGGCTCGGGCAGGAGCGAAATGCATTGTGGGTAAACGCTCTGCATACTGTCTGATCGATCAGTATGCAGTATGCAGTATGTAGTATGTAGTATGGAAGTATGCAAGTATGTAGTATGCGGTTTCGAACACAGCCCAACAGTGGCTGGAGTGGATCCGAGCAGCTCCACCTTCCCCGTGGGGAGGCCTGGGAATAGTTCCTGACACTGTGAGATGTGTTGGGAAGGCCTCTCTGACTCAGGGCTGCAAGAGAAGCAGACGGTTGGTAAGATTCCAACAATAACGTTCAGAGTTTCACCCTGTCTCTCCGCTGCTCTGACACCAGGGTTATACGATCAGCTTTATCTGATGCCTCCAAACACAGTCAGGTCCGGTCATGCCTGTAGCGGCCCACTTGGATTAATCACACAAAATGCTCAGAGCTTCGACTGGTGCAACTTTAATTCTCTCCTCTTTTCACCACCGACATTTTGGCACCGTGAAAACTGTAAAATGGACACAAAAAATACAAATGCCATAGTACCATATTTCACAGATAATGCATAGAACCATGTTTACATTTTAAACTTAAATGAATCATTTGTAGTGAACGTAAGTAATTAATTTTACATGAAAATCACACCATTTGTCTCCTACCTCCTGCTTCCAAGGGCGCTAAGTTTGAGCTCAATAAAATAATAAAATACCTACAATATTTATATATAAAATATCTTTCACAAGTTTCAACACAGAATATGATGAGTAATTAATTTGTTCTCGTGTTTTTACCAACTCTGGAGCAACGTGCACATGTTCTTATGATGAGACGGGAGTAGAAAGTCTAGCGTCAGCAATAACAGGAAGTAGGCAGGAGTGGCAGAACTGCATCATTTATCATAAACAAAATTAGCAGCCATGCCTATCGATAAAGGCTGTTGTCACTGGGTTTCTTGTCTCTGGATGTTTCCACACACGGAAAACAGATAACACTGTTCAGGCCAGCCCAAATTCCACGGATGTTTATCCACCGACTCTGGGCTGCATCTCTGTGTTATTTCCCTGTTTCATGATCAGAACTGTTCGCATGAACCTCGTATTTACAGACAGAGTTGTTTGGCCCATAGAGTAGCACTTACCAGAGGATGTTAAAAAGCTACATTCAATACCTTTTCCAGAAGTTGGGTCATAAGAGGCCGACGGTTTGAGATCGGGAATGTGCCACAACATGTCCCACTGAGTCATTTTCCTTTAATTTTCATCTCTTCAGCTTTAACTACCACTCTGTCTAGGTTTCATTTAGGCTTTAAGTCACTGTCTTTCACGATGAGCTCAGCATGATCTTTAATAATACAGCTTAATACAGTAATGCAGCTTATTGACCTCAGTGTTGATCATGTTCTCACATGTTCGTGTAGACGTATTCTTACATGTTCGTGTAGAATCTCACGTTTTCGTGTAGAGGTATTGTGGAGGCAGCAGGATCCTTCTTAAATTTAGTTGTTCTTCGTTCTTGACTTCTTTTTGCAGAATCTGCTTTTAAGTCCTTAAAGTCCTGAAGGCGAAGAAGCTGAAGGCTTACCCAGGCGACTCCTCTAAGCTCCCCCTGGCTGATTCCTTTATGCACCTGCTGATTCAGGTGCCAAGGTGAGCCGTCACAGTCACACAACCCTTATATTTCAGCTGTTTATCAAAACGTATTCAGGCTCCAGCTATGAGATAACTGTGGGTTTGAAGTGAAGACTCTCAACCAGAATCAGGTATTCATGTGCAGCATTTACAGCTCTTTAAAGGGATAGTTCGCCTCTTTTGACATGAAGCTGTATGACATCCCATACTAGCGACATCATTTATGAACATTTTCTTACCCCCTGCTGCGTCCTGTGAGCCGAGTTCCAGACTCGTTTTGGTGTTGATGAAGGTAGAAAATAAAGCGTTTTGCTTCCCAAAACAATATGCGTTCAAAAGAGTAATACATTTGCATCTGTCAGGTTGGGGGGGGGTGGTAGGACACGGATGCAGACTCAGAGGATGTAGAAAGCAAACTGGGATTTATTCACAAGAAACAAACGTTAGACAAAAGGCACGGCTGAGCCGGATAACAAAAAAAAAACTAAACTGAGGAATAAATACTTGACAAAACAAAACAAAAGACTTGACATGGCATGAATAAATACTTAACTTAGCGAGGAAGGGTCGTGACATGGCATGAGTGCAAATGAAGGGTGTAAGACGGGTTGGATCTCCCAAACTTGAAAGGGGAGACTGGAAACTAAATAGGGACCTGGGAGTGATTAGTGAATGAGTGCAGCTGATGGGGAAAACACAAGTGAGGGAAGTGAGTGAAGCTAACGAACTGAGTGAGTGAAAAACAATGGCAAAACCTAACTAAACATGAACTCAAAAACCAAGACCTAAAACATGATAAAACACAAAACTAAAAACAGGGGAAAAGTCACGTGGGCGTGACAGCATCACACCATTGTTCTCCAGGAAAAAGTCAGACCTCACAATCGCTTGGCCCTATTTTCTCTCCCTTCGTATCACTGCCTGCTGCCGCCTGCCGACAGCCGTGCCTGTTACGGTGTTTGCTGCTCGGTCTACACAGCAGGCAGTGATACGAAGGGAGAGAAAATAGGACCAAGCGATTGTGAGGTCTGACTTTTTCCTGGAGAACGATTTTGTATGCAAATGTATTACTCTTTTGAACGCATATTGTTTTGAGAGGCAAGAAGCTTTATTTTCGGGACCCTAGCAAAACTGTCCTGTGAGCCGAGTTCCAGCCTCGTTTTGGCGTTGATGAGTTGATGAGTGTGTGTATGTGGTAATTGTCAGGCCAAAGAAACTCAGGACGCAGAAACAGTCTGAAAGTCATGAAGGGCGGCTAAAAAACAACAACCAAAAAGATTTGGTTAATCGGTTTCCTGTTATGTCACTTTCTGGGCTGGTTTTTCAACTTATAACGTGTCTCTTGTTTTGTCCTTCGGCAGTCGTGCACGTTGTCGCTCTCCCCTACCGGCAGTGAGAGCGAAGGTCCGTAAGCAGTGCAGATAGAGATGGAGGACTTCCCAAACCAGAGTCTTTCCCTCATTCAGGTCGACGGCGTGAAGACAACAAGAAGTCCCACCGACGCTCTCAGCAAAATACCAGTCAGATTTGCTTTGATAGGTAGTATTTATTCTAAAGTTGCAACTGGTAAACTTCAGGGTGGAAGTAGACACAGAAGTACTCAGTAATGTAGGAGTAAAATCACTTGGCAAAGGATAAATGAAGTGAGAGCTACTGTAAGCTGCAACTCGAGTTGTAAGGACGGTCTCAAACGGTCAGCTCATTGTGTGAAAACGGGAATATTCTGTATATATTTCTTCAGCTACGAACCATCTTGCTCTTGGGTGTAATGGTCGCTGTCATCTCTGTGTTGTTACAGTTGACCCTGCTGCGCCGTCCTGCTCGGAGGGACTCTACCTGCCCAGGTTTCTTCCTCCAACCCCAGCTTACGGGGCTCAGCTGATCGCTTTTATCAATGAGACACTGGAAGTTACCATTGTGGCAGAGGCAAAAGAATCCCAGTGAGTAAAGAGAAACGATTTAATCATCATTACTGCTGTTATTAAACTACTTGGAGAACTCAAATATATATGTCGGTCTGTGTGCTGAGAGCTGCAGTCTGACATAAAAGTAGTTTGTTTTGTGTTTTCATTATTCTGTAACCCTCCCCCTTATTCTTCCACTGTGTTACTGACATGTTAATGACAAATATCAATACAAAACCAACAAGTGAGCATTAAAGGGATAGTTCGCCTCTTTTGACATGAAGTTGTATGACATCCAACATTAGCAATATCGTTTATGAACATTTTCTTACCCCCTGCTGTGTCCTGTGAGCCAAGTTCCAGCCTCGTTTTGGCGTTGACGAAGGTAGTCCGGCTAGTTGGCTGGGGTTTAAAAAATAAAGCGTTTTGCTTCTCAAAACAATATGCGTTCAAAAGAGTAATACATTGGCATCACAAAATGAGATCCAGAGATGCTTTCTCAGGATAGAACCCAGGGGCCCTAAAATTGGACCCTGTGGAACCCCATATGACAGAGCGGGACTCAGAAGCACCAAGGCTTACACACATGGTTCTGTCTGCCAGGTAGGACTTGAACCAGTCCAGGGCGATACCAGAGAAATAAAGTAAAATTAAAGTAAAAACAGAAGTGCTCACTGTGAGAATAATCCAGTATTCCAGCTTTCTTCTTCTGCTATCATCCCTTGAACAGTGCTATTCTTCTGTGCGCCTCTTATGGCTGCAGGTGTGGTGCAATGGCATCCCCTGGTGTTAAAACATGAACATGGTACATGGGGCTGTTGGTACTTTCTGAGCTACAGGTGTCAGAAAGGTAGAGGTGGTTCCTTCTAAGTTAATAAGAGCGTAATTTATTATGTACAAATAGAATCTACAGGTGAGAAGCTGAATTAAGTAAAACACTAAACTAAGATGGCAGAAAAGCTGCTTTCAGCTGCGTTGAGGGACCAGCTGACCAGATCCATAATTCTTGAATTCGTATGATATGTAAGGAGAGGCTCCAAAAACAAAACTCAGACACGCTGAAGCAGGGCAAAAAAAAGGGAGGGTGGAGAACAGAGAGAAATGCGTCCTCCTTCACAGAGGGCAAGAACAGAATGATGGATAATGAGACTGTGTGCCTGTTTTATATTTCTATGATTGATATGCAGATGTTCTGTAGCTTTTAGCAGGTGTGTCACATCTCTCGGCTCTTTTATTCTTTTTGTTTAGATCTTTTGTTGTGTGTCTTCTTGTTCCACTGCTTGGCCTAAAAAAATTGCTGCAGACTCGTAGTTTGTTGCCATCATTTTGATCAGCTTTTACTCTGATCCTGTAATAACGATGGGAGAGTCGGATCAATGCGTGAAGTCTTCTCCAAAACATCCCAGATCTTCTTTTTGGGCCTGAAGTCTGTAATCTGTGGTGTGTGCATTGTCTCTTATTGCTGACTTAAAGCTCTTAATCAGTGAAGTTATTCTCTTAGTTGTCAGTTTGTAGTCTTATTGCATCACTTTGTTGTTTTGCTTTGTATTTCGTGATAGCTTTAGTTGTTCCTCTTGGTTGTTTGAGGTTTCTTTGGCACTTTGTGTCCTGTTGTATTCCAATAATTTATGCACTGAGTCTTTTTGCTGATTTGTTCTTGTTTGTTTAAGAGTCTGCAGTTGTTTTTATATCTTTTTGCTATCATTTTTTGCCTTTCAGTTGTAATGTTATGCCTCTATGTGGTTGTTTTGTGTCTGTTTGGGGCAGTTTTGCATATTCTTGTGGAATTTTATTTGTAGGCACTTGCTTACCGCCTCTCTTGGTTAACGTTGCTTTACGCAGTCTTACGAATTATTCTACATTTTTTTGTGATTCCTTTATGTTTTAGTGGTCAGTTTGCAGCCATTTTGAATCTCTTTGTGATGGTTTTCTGCATTTTGGTGGCTGTTTTACATCATATCACTTACCCCCTGCTGCGTCCTGTGAGCCGAGTTCCAGCCTCGTTTGGGGGTTGACGAAGGTAGTCCGGCTAGTTGGGTGGGGTCCCGAAAATTTTGCTTCTCAAAACAATATGCGTTCAAAAGAGTAATACATTTGTATCACAAAATCGTTAATCCAGAAAAAGTAAGACCTCACAATCGCTTGGCGCAATTTTCTCTCCCTTCGTATCACTGCGTGCTGTGTAAACTGTGCAAACCGAAGTGCAGACCGAGCAGTCCCCTGCTTCCGAGCAGCAAACACCGTAACAGGTGCGGCTGTCGGCAGGTGGCTGAACGCATTGATACGAAGGGAGAGAAAATAGGGCCAAGTGATTGTGAGGTCTGACTTTTTCCTGGAGAACGATTTTGTGATGCAAATGTATTACTCTTAGAACGCATATTGTTTTGAGAAGCAAAACACTTTATTTTTCAAACCCCAGCCAACTAGCCGGACTACCTTCGTCAACACCAAAACGAGGCTGGAACTCTGCTCACAGGACGCAGCAGGGGGTAAGAAGATGTTCAGAAATGATATTACTAATATGGGATGTCATACAGCTTCATGTCAAAAGAGGCGAACTATCCCTTTAAGTTAAAAGTTTTTTTCTATTATTTTCATAGACAAATAGTCACTACACCTAATATAGAGATTATTTGAAGGAGCTGAATGTGTGTCTACATGATCAAACTCACTGCCAATAACATAGCTGAAAGTCCCATCCCATAAACCTTCTGTCCCTCTCTGATGAAAGCGTGGCATCCCTCCTCAGTGCCAGCTTACCTTGGCTTGAAAACGGCTCGAGGACAACAGTGATGGCCTTCTCCCATGGGGAAAACCTGTGTGTCACCGATGTTGGCCTCCTCGTCTCTCGGTATTGTCAGGTTTGAGTGTTGCGAGGGGTAAAAGGACAATGATGCAGACTTCAAAAAGCAAACTTAATTTAATATTCCAAAAAAAAACAAGTTTAACACAAAGCGCGGCTGACCCGGATGACAATAACTAAACTGTGAGAAAACAAAACATCACTATGGCTGAGAAAAAACAAAGAACTTGACTTGACATGAAATATTTTACTTGGCATGAAGGTTATTGACGGATGGAATCTGGCAAAACACAATGAGGAAACCTGGAAACTAAATACTGAGTGAGTGATCGGTGAGTGCAGCTGAGGGGAAAAACAGGTGAAGTGAATGAAGGTGATGGCAAAGCAACAGAAACTATGGGAAAACATGGCTAAACTAAATACCGGATCTGGACTAGAAAACTAAGGCATGAGAGAAAACTAAAACATGGCAAAACTAAGAACTAAACATGAACTAAAAACCAAGAGATGAGATAAACTTAAACTGATAAAACTAAAAGCTAAACATGAACTAAAAACAAAGACATGAGATAAACTTAAAAAACTCATAAAACTAAGAACTAAACAGGAACTAAAAACATGGCAAAAACCCCATGGACGTGACACGGATCAAACCAATAATAAGTGATGCTTCTGTCACATAATGGTGGATCATGACCCCAGTCTGAAACCAACTGTCTGTGCATGAAAATCAGCTGGTAGCTGTGCTAAACTGGAGTCTGCTGTCAGAGCAAATGGGACGAGGAAGTGAACGAACAGGAGAGTATCGGTTGAGCTTCTTAACCGATACCAAAAACTCAGTTTTGGATCCAATCCAGCATCAGCTCTGATGAAACATCAAGATAAAACTTTAAAGCCCAGAGAGGCTCGAAGCTGGGCGGTGATGACTCATAGCTCTGGCAAAGGAGCACAGGACCTTCAGGAAGTGATGCAACACAAATAAGAAAGGGTTGTGCAACACTGCCTGTGTGTTATTATATGATGACGCTTTTATCTTATTTTATCTTATTCGATTTTGTTGTATTTTATTGCTTTCACTGTTCTTTTATTGTTTTTATTTGTTTTTCCTTATTGAGTTTGAGTTTATTTATTTAAAGCAGGGAAAATACATATTAATGAACATATACATGTAAATATGCAAGATTATAGCCAATGGCTAATTTCCATCTTTAGTCCCTTCGACAGAATGTTGTCAACAACAGTAACAACAATTAGAATAGTTGGCCTTCATGGCCAGTGTGAAAAGAGGGAATAATTACAGAGAGAAAACACAACAGGACAGAAAATAAAACAGAAAAGCAAGAACAATGAAGAGTTTAGTGGATCATGAAACACATATACATGTTTAGGCAGGATTGTGGCAACAGTGCTGTTCCTCCAAATAGCCGAGCTTTAAGATGTTAGCAGTATTGAATTCCAAGTGTGAGAAGCACAAACGTGGTTTGACTAAAGACACTCTTTCTGAAAGGAACTACTCAGTCACCTCTAGAGCTCTTGTTGATCTGTTTGAGTTTTTTTTCACAAATTCTTGTAATGGAGGAGGAGCTTTGCCGTGGAAGATTTTGTAAATCAAGATATTATCGGTGTGTTTAACAGTGTTGTCCCAGTTTAAGCGCTCATGTTTTTTTTAGTATCTGACAATGATGGTACGTTTTTGTTTTTTTTATCTAGTACTTTCAGAGCTCGTTTATAAACTATTTCAATCGGTTTTAGTGTCGTTTTACAGGCCGATGCCCAACTTGTTACACAATAGGACATGTGACATGATCATAGTGTCAAAGTACAATTTGGCTGACTCAAGAGTTAGATTGTTTCTAATAAACCTAAAGTTGGACAAGTTGAACTTAATTTTATTTACAATGTTTTTTATCTGTCGTTTGAAAAGAAGTTGTGAGTCAAGAGTGATTCCTAAGTATTTAAACTCTTGTACCACCTCGAATATTCTTCTCTTTATTTATTACCTGCTGTAAACCAGTTTGGTACATCATAAGGATTGTTTGTAAAGGGCTGTATAAATAAAATACATTTACATTTATTTACCACTAAATGAACCTGCCTGTGTGTTATTTACCACTAAATAAACCTGCCTATGTGTTATTTACCACTAAATAAACCTGCCTATATGTTATTTACCACTAAATAAACCTGCCTATGTGTTATTTACCACTAAATAAACCTGCCTATGTGTTATTTACCACTAAATGAACCTGCCTGTGTGTTATTTACCACTAAATGAACCTGCCTATATGTTATTTACCAGTAAATAAACCTGCCTGTGTGTTATTTACCACTAAATGAACCTACCTATATGTTATTTACCACTAAATAAACCTGCCTGTGTGTTATTTACCACTAAATGAACCTGCCTATATGTTATTTACCACTAAATGAACCTGCCTGTGTGTTATTTACCACTAAATAAACCTGCCTGTGTGTTATTTACCACTAAATAAACCTGCCTATGTGTTATTTACCACTAAATAAACCTGCCTGTGTGTTATTTACCACTAAATAAACCTGCCTGTGTGTTATTTACCACTAAATAAACCTGCCTATGTGTTATTTACCACTAAATAAACCTGCCTGTGTGTTATTTACCACTAAATGAACCTGCCTATATGTTATTTACCAGTAAATAAACCTGCCTGTGTGTTATTTACCACTAAATGAACCTGCCTATATGTTATTTACCACTAAATAAACCTGCCTGTGTGTTATTTACCACTAAATGAACCTGCCTATATGTTATTTACCACTAAATGAACCTGCCTATGTGTTATTTACCACTAAATGAACCTGCCTATGTGTTATTTACCACTAAATGAACCTGCCTATATGTTATTTACCACTAAATGAACCTGCCCATGTGTTATTTACCACTAAATGAACCTGCCTATATGTTATTTACCACTAAATGAACCTGCCTATATGTTATTTACCACTAAATGAACCTGTCTGTGTGTTATTTACCACTAAATGAACCTGCCTATATGTTATTTACCACTAAATAAACCTACCTATATGTTATTTACCACTAAATGAACCTGCCTGTGTGTTATTTACCACTAAATGAACCTGCCTATGTGTTATTTACCACTAAATGAACCTGCCTATATGTTATTTTCCACTAAATGAACCTGCCTATATGTTATTTACCACTAAATGAACCTGCCTGTGTGTTATTTACCACTAAATGAACCTGCCCATGTGTTATTTACCACTAAATGAACCTGCCTATATGTTATTTACCACTAAATGAACCTGCCCATGTGTTATTTACCACTAAATGAACCTGCCTATATGTTATTTACCACTAAATGAACCTGCCTATATGTTATTTACCACTAAATGAACCTGCCTATATGTTATTTACCACTAAATAAACCTGCCTGTGTGTTATTTACCACTAAATAAACCTGTGCTTCTCCTGCAGCTCGAGCTGAGGCCAAAGGGAGACATCGTCCTCGTCTCAGGCCAGAGTGATGACTCTTCTCCGCCCGGAGGAGATGGAGGAGATGGAGGAGATGGAGCAGTAACAGTGTGTGAGCAGTATGAACTCTCAGCTGACACACAGTCTGACATTAGCCTCATCTTAGATGCTTTTCTCTTTTTTAAATCTAATGTATTTCTGCACTTTCGCTGTTATCAAATGATCAACCAAGAAATAAACAGATTTTTATTTACAATGTTTTGTTTGAGCATTCTGCAGCTAATGCTATGCTAACAGTTATCTCTGCTCAGGAGATGTGTTACTAAGACGTTTCAGAGTTCATTAAAGTGACACACTCCATAATGTAGCTGTGATAAGTCAGAGCTGTCACACAGCCACCTGTGGTATTCACCCTCAGGGGGGGGTGATGCTGCACCTGAACCGGCTTTGCACGGTGAAACTTGTTCCTGTTGATGTTTTAGGACATTAAAAACTGTCTCTCAGATGTGTTTGACATTCTTTTGGCCGATTAAAAAGGGAAAACTCTGACAGAATGTCTTTTCTGAAGCACTTCTGGACGTGTAGAAGCCGAGAGGAAATAAATACAACACGATTAAGACATTTAAACATCTCACTTAAACATCTGCTTAAAAAAGGATTAGAGAACATTTTCAGGAATCAGTGACATGAAACAGAAGAAGACACTGAACCAGCTCCATGATATCGATTCTTTTCTGTCTTACTTACACAAAACATTACAGCCATGAAACTATTTCCTGTCCAGTTTAGGTGAAGGGGAAACATCAAATTATGCATCACACAATCTTCCAAATGTTTAATTTTGAAACAACTGTACATTTTTGTGTTGGTCCAGTTTGGAGTTTCAGCCATGGACTCAAACAGCTTTAATCCTTTATTAGTCTATGAGGGGAAAAAGTGACTAAATATTTCTAATTAAAGTCTGAATATCCATCCATCCATTTTCTAATCCGACTCAGGGTCGCAGGGGGGTGGAGCCTATCCCCGCTGCCATTGGGCGAGAGGCGGGGTTAACCCTGGAGAGGTGGCCAGTCCATCACAGAGACACAAAACCATCCAAACTCACACCTGAGGACAGTTTAGGGTGAACCTAACATCAAATCAAATTAAGTTTATTTGTAGCACATTTCATGTACAAAACAATTCAAACTAATTAAAAGCATTGCAGCAGGGAGTGGAAGAAGCATTAAAAATACATAAAAAAATATAAAGAGAAACAAATAAAATAATTTAAATGATTAAAAACCAAGCAACAGTCCAGATAAGTTCAAAGATATCGTGCAGATTTCATGCATAGACACATGAGAAAAGAAATGTTTTTAACCTGGATTTAAAAATGTCTCCATTTGGTGAGAGTTTAATCTCCACTGGCAGTTTGTTCCACTTGTTAGCAGCATAACAGCTAAATGCTGCTTCTCCATGTTTAGTCTGGACTCTGGACTGGACCAGCTGACCTGAGTCCTTGGATCTAAGAGCTCTGCTGGGTTTATATTCTCTGAACATGTCACAGATTGTAAACCATCAGCAGACTTTTAAAATCTATTCTGAGACTGACTGGAAGCCAGAGTAAAGATTTTAAAACTGGTGTGATGTGTTCAGATCTCTTAGTCCGGGTTAAAACTCCAGCAGCAGCGTTCTGGATGAGCTGCAGATGTTTGATGCTCTTTTTGGGAAGTCCAGTTAAAAGAGCGTTACAGTAATGGAGTCTACTGGAGACTCAAAAAACCCCAAAACATGCATGCCTTTGGGTGGTGGGAGGAAGCCGGAGCACCTGGAGAGAACCCACACATCCACAGGGAGAACATGCTAACTCCACACAGAAAGAACCAGCCGGGAATCGAACCAGGAACCTTCTGCTGTGAAGGTGCTACCCACCACACAGTCGTATTAACTCAAAATAACAACTTGAGCAGGTAAGAGAAATATTATTTAGTTCACATTTAGTCAAACCAAGCTGCTAATCTTAATCTCATGTTTTAGCTAAAAGCCTTTTCTAACCAACTAAACAACTCAGAAAAGTTATAATAATCTTATCTTATAATAATAAAGATCCAACCTTAAGCAGAAGGGAAAGCAAAGATCTCAAAGTTTGTGTGTCGCTCTCTGCTCTGCATCTGTTGCTGTTCTCATGCATCATGCTGAGACTTCTGTGTTTGAATGAGGAAGTTCCTCATTCATCTGGGTGTTAAACATCATTTAATTTAACATCCCTCAGTCTTCCTCTGATAAGCAACCGCTGAGGAGGAAATGTGACTATTTTCTCTTTTCATTTCAGTGAAACTGAGTTCTGATGTGAAACCTCTTTTAATGGGATTAGTAAAGTGATTCAAAGCGTTAAATGGCATCATTAAAGTTCTATAAAAAGAGTATCTGAGGCTAAAGCTACAAGAAATCTGAATAGAATAATAAAACAATAGATAAAAGTTTTATTATTATTATTTTATTATTAGATAAAACAATAAAAAGTTCATAAAAAGGACAACAGGTTGTCACAGAAAGACAAAGCATGCAGCATACAACACAGTAAAACAAATGCCTGTTTAAATAGTTTTAAGTCCTCATCACTCAAACTTCTTAAATCCAAAAGAAGACAGTTCCACACTTTAATTCTGTGCTAAAACACGCCATTAGCTGTGATGCTTTGGTGACTTTCCCTCCATGCACAACACAGCTCTTATAGAAGGAAATGAAGAAGAAAAAGGTCCAGAATTCCCACAGATTTTACTGAGATGTGCAGAAGGAAGCTTTTCCCTTTGGGATAGATCACATGTACACACATTGTTTTAACTTAATCTCATGAGTCTGATCTTCTTTACAGGAGGAGAGTGTGGCAGTGTTTCAGAGACCCTGTGAGTCATCAGATGATGCCGCACGACTCCTGGGACCTGCTGCCTTTCTTTTACACCACATGACTTTGCCTGACTGGATTTTCATTTTCCTCTAAGGTCATTGGAATTGTCTCCTGAACAGCGTCTCCTTCCTGTTGGCTGCCTCGTCTTTTTGGACGTGCTCCTGTGCAACACAAACAGCGCATTGTCAGGTATTATTATCATTATTATCATTATTATTATCATTAGGGACTGAGCAGTGAAACTGCAAGGATCCTATTGTATCTGTAAGGTTTATTATTATTCCGCCGTCTTATTCTTTGCAAAAGGTACTCCAAAACTCAGGAAATTTTGCGAGCGCCACCTGCCAGTCGACGACATGAAAGAATCTAAACTTTATATTTTTGGGAGTCGCTCATTGACTCTGTAGCACCCCCTACGATGCTTAAAAATGGTCCCCGCATTGGGGTTAGTTTCGCGTAGGACGACGAAATTCGGTACACTCATTCATCATGCCCAGACGCACAAAAAAGCCTCTTGCCGCCATGGTCCCACGTCCACAGGAAGGCGGCCATTTTGGATGGAAAGTGCGTTTTCGTGCCATTTTTGACCGATTCCACACCTCACATTTGATCAAACTCCTCCTACAGATTTAATGCTACAGACTTCAAACTTGGCCAGGTTACTCTTAAGACATGGGGGGAAAAATCATGGAGAAACTTTTCCAATCTCTGAACGGTGTGGGCGTGGCCAGGCGGTGAAAATCGTGTGATGGCGTTTGTGATTTGAAAGCCTTATCATCATCACAAGGTCATGAAACTTGGCACACACGTCCACCCTGACGACCTCGTACGTATGTAAAGGGTATCGTGTGTGGGCGGAGCAAAATGGCTCAGTGGCGCCCCCTAGAAGTTTTCAAAAACCCTCCGCATTGCGGTTATTATGTGCTCGTACGTACGCAGAGGGTATCCTGCGTGTGGGCAGAGCTGCGCGACTACGGCGTCCAGCGCATGCCCCAACGTGCGCACATCCAACGTGCGCACATCTCGGTCCCGCATACAGCTGCTTGCAGCTTTCTAGTTATTATTATTATTATTATTATTATCATTCATTTATGAGCCTCAACAATATTACTGGGCATGTATTGTTGTAATGTTTTAAATACTTGAACGCAGTTTTTCTAGAGAAGATAATTGTTTTGTATATGGGATTATCGTCCATCGACTCTTTTGGGCTTTCACATGCGCGCGTATACCAACAACCGGTAAGTGACATGCTGTTTATAAAGTTGTTTTGTAACGTCCCCATGCCAGTAATGTGAGAACCATGCATATGGTTTTGATGGTAAGGCTTGTGACTTTATTGTCGGATGGTTTATAAAGTGGTGTGACGTTTCTGCAGTGTGCAAGTTGTTGTTTTACGTGGAAGGGTTATTATTTGCCCCTTGGCCACCACGTATTTGGCTAGCATGACAGGCTGCGCAAACAGCGCAATCGCCGCACAGGGAGCGCCGATTTGCACCTGTCTGTGTCCTACTGTCAGTATTTGACAACCTCTAGCAATAGGATAGCGCTTCAAATGCCCCGGACATGTCAAATGAACATTTTAATTTAAATAGATGCCTTACCTCTCTTCTTAATGCAGTAACATGCAACTGCAACTGCAACCACAACCACAACCACAACCACAACCACCACAGCAAGAACGATGTCAGTTTTATCTGTCAGGTTCACGGCTGCTGGAAGAATGTAAGAGACACTGAGTTAGATCCACAGAATAAAAACTGAAGTGCAGGCTGCTGTTAAAAGTACATTTTGGTGGGATTTTTCTGGCATTTCACCTGTTTAAATGAGTGAAATCTGTCTTAACCTGCTTAAGGTGGAATGTTATAAAAAATACATTCATTTGCTATTTACTCTGTTTTGTTCTTAACTATGAAAAAACCTGTAATTAATAATTTTTCTCTCTTTAGAAGCTCTTAGAGGTTACTCACGCGTTGGTGTTGGATTGACGGTGGTCTGCTGAATGCCTAAGCAGCAACAACACAAATCGGCATCGGATTTAAAGGGAAAGAACCAATAAACACATTAAAAAAACATGTTTTAAAGAAGAAATACACTGTGCTAAAGTTTCACAGAAGTCCTCCAGAAAAAAAGAAATACATGTTCTAATGTTCAGACAGTAACTGCTGAGCTGACCTTCAGGGTTTGGGTCTCCATTGGTCAGTTCTGGAAGAGAAAATGACAAAGACTGAGAATTAAAGGCACATATGCAACCTGCTCTATATAAAAAGAGATAAGCTTTCTTTATTTTTGATATTCTTAACCACTTTTTTTCTCATTCCTTGAATCACTCACTGTTGCATGTCTGCAAAAGGTAGAAACTCACAAGGTCAACATATGCCCTGTTCTCTCCCGTTATATGGATATACGCCGATATCCAGTGATCTACATAGTGTTAGCCCGATTCTTTCATTGGAAGCCCGAGAACAAGTTAAACAAAGTATTTATTGGTGGTCACAGGTGAAGTATAGCAGCGCTGGGCTCGGAGGGACAGAGCCCCGGCTTCCGGAAACATTTCATATTTATATGACCCTTTATCTCACAGAGGTTGGACTTAGACTCGATAATAATTGGACATGAGCAGGTTCAACACCGCCTTCATCATGTTCTCTGGATAAGACAAACAATATGTGTGTGAATGTTGCTTTAAGCTTTATGCTTTCCCAGGCTAATTGTTTAGGCTCTCTATGCTATCTTAGAGTCTTGGACCATCTAAGGTCATTTATTGTGTGACCATATGAGCAGAGTGGAAAAGTACAAACTAGGAACATGGATTATTTAGTAAAATACAGAATATCAATTCTAAGAACAAAGCCAATTGAAAGGACGCCGACTTTCACCAAACTGTTATCGGTGAGTAGATGAAGGTATTTTACGCCAGAAATAAGGTTCAGGTTTAAAACAAAAAAAAAAAAAAAAAAACGAACTTCCCCTTTAAGGAGTCACTTTTATCAATCTACATGTTGAAAATATGTAGTTTGTGTAGAGATACTGATGTAGCGTTCCGAAGTGTACAGGGCTCCTAAAGTCACTCTTTCCTGCTGACAAAAACTCACAAACAATACTCTTTGGAGCTGAGCAACACACTCCATTTATTCTTCTCCTCACCCCAGCGAACTCTGCAAAAACAATAACACTCAGTGGGGTCACATGGCACTGAAAGGATCAGATTATTGGCTAAATTACAATAAGAATGAGTTGAGCAAGGGTAATTCTCCTTGGATATATGGCGGTGAATGAATTGGATCAGAGGCACAAAGAGTGTCTGCTGTGCAGACCGAGCAGCAAACACCGTAACAGGCGCGGCTGTCGGCAGGCGGCAGTGATACAAAGGGAGAGAAAATAGGGCCAAGCGATTGTGAGGTCTGACTTCTTCCTGGAGAACGATTTTGTGATGCAAATGTATTACTCTGTTGAATGCATATTGTTTTGAGAAGCAAAACGCTTTATTTTTTAAACCCCAGCCAACTAGCCGGACTACTTTCATCAACACCAAAACGAGGCTGGAACTCACAGGACGCAGCAGGGGGTAAGAAAATGTTCATAAATGATGTTGCTGATATGGGATGTCATACAGCTTCATGTCAAAAGAGGCAAACTGTCCCTTTAATCCGATCCAATTTATAGTCAGATTAAGGTGTCTACATGCACTTAATAACTCAGTCTGATTGTAATTTAGCCAATAATCCGATCATTTCAGTGCCATGTGACCCCATTGAGTGTCGCCTCTCTGGACGCCACACCCCCGCGCCTCACTGGGCTTCCTGTTCAGCTTCATCCCTGCAGTGTAGTTGTGCGCAGCGAGTCCGGCACACCTTAAACGGAGCTGCGCTGCTGTGCCCGTTCGCTAATACTGATAAAACATTTCTAATTGGAGCTAAACTGACCTACGAGGGAAAACCCGCACATGAGCACCCACATTCAGCTGACCCCCTACTGCACTGATATTAGTAAAAACAAAGATTTGTGTTGATGTGGGGTTAGGGTTCTTACCAAGAGTCTGATTGACGCAGTATAGATATACTCCTGGAAGTCTTATGCAGCAACAGTAGGTTCCTATATCGGACATCACCACATGATCAATCTGGAGTGAGGCGTTTTGTTTTTTCAGTCCCTCGATCGAGGCAGCGAGACGCATCCTGTTTTTGTTTTTTTCGTTTTGGATCGTATTTTCTTTCACAATTAAAATATCTGAACCATCTTTCTTCCATTCCAATATATGATCATTATTTAGAGGGAGTTTTGGGATACATGGGAGAGTTACAGTACTGCCATTCACAGCTTTTACTGGTGGATTCCTCTTGTATTTTAAAGCGTTTGGTGGACAGGCATCGTCTGCATCGCTTCCACCTGTAATGTAGAAAACAGCCTCCATCAGCATACACTCCACAGATGTGAACATGGCACAAAGCTGAAAGCAACAACACAGACACAAGGCTGAAAAACTACAGCCCGCATCTGTCATTTCTAAGATTTCTATAGCAGATCATGAAAAAAGGTTAGCAACAGGTTAGCAACAGCTTAGCAACAGGTCATTAACATGTTAGCAACAGGTTAGCAACAGGTTAGTAACAGGTTAGCAGCAGGTTAGTAACAGGTCAGCAACAGATTAGCAACAGGTTAGTAACATGTTAGCAACAGGTTAGCAACAGGTTAGTAACAGGTTAGCAACAGGTCAGCAACAGGTTAGCAACAGGTTAGTAACAGGTTAGCAGCAGGTTAGCAGCAGGTTAGTAACAGGTCAGCAACAGATTAGCAGCAGGTTAGCAGCAGGTTAGCAACAGGTCAGCAACAGGTCAGCAACAGGTTAGCAACAGGTCAGTAACAGGTCAGCCACAGGTCAGCAACAGGTCAGCAACAGGTTAGCAGCAGGTTAGCAACAACTGGTTAGCAACAGGTTAGCAACAGGTTAGTAACAGGTTAGCAACAACAGGTTAGCAGCAGCAGGTTAGCAACAACAGGTTAGCAACAACAGGTTAGCAACAGCAGGTTAGCTACAACAGGTTAGCAGCAGCAGGTTAGCAACAACAGGTTAGCAACAACAGGTTAGCAACAGCAGGTTAGCAACAACAGGTTAGCAGCAGGTAAGCAACAGGTTAGTAACAGGTTAGCAACAACAGGTTAGCAGCAGCAGGTTAGCAACAACAGGTTAGCAACAACAGGTTAGCAAGAGCAGGTTAGCAAAAACAGGTTAGCAACAGGTTAGCATGACTCGGGGAATAATGGACGAGGAGAAGCTGATCAAGGCTGAAAAACTACAGCCCGCGTCTGTCATTTCTAATATTTCTATAGCAGATCATAAAAAAATCTTAAATGACAAATACATAAATAACTTCCTGTAAGTTGTTCAGATAGAAATGAAAAGCTCTTTGAACTTAAAGATGAACTGTGGTTGCAACATTTAAAGCACAACAACTGACACCACAACTTTTAAACAGAGATTTCAGTTTCAGGCTTAGATGTTCTAATTTGCTTCTCTTCAGCCCGCTGTGACCTGCTTTTCTCGTCTTTAAGTGTTACTGATGGTTTAACTTTGTTTTTTCTGGCTAGAAATCCCATTTCCTCCAGCCGGTTTCTTACAGTTCCTTCAGTAACATATCCTCCTGTTTCTGTCCATTTGTTTTTAATTTCATTTGCTGTGAATTCTCTCTTTTCAAACACACGGCTTTGAGTTATACTTAATAGCCGGACCATGAAAGTGGAGAAACATAATCTCTCTTCAGCTGCATATCCAAAACTCCAGCTGTTGAAGTTCATGCTGTAATACAGTACATTAAAGTTCATTAAAGAGGCTGTCAGAAGATACTCACTGAGCGGTTTTGCAGCCACTTTGCATCCTGAACCGGACATTTTACACCAGACTGTAGACAAAAATAAACTTTTAAGTTAGGCTATATTTCGAGGATATTTGTATCTTCATGACTTATCATAGCATCTATACCACCAAAATACCTCATAAAATGACTACGGTCAAGTGAGCAGACGTTCGTCTTTCTCTGATTTAAAGTGCGTCCGTATTACAGAATTTATGGCAAATGCAGGCCATCCATGACACGGAGCGTGCAAATATTTTACTCAACTGTAAAATCACATCCTGACTCTTCACTCACTCAGTATCAAGCTCATTCACTGTATCATTTTGGAGAAATTCAGCATCAATGGTCATTGATTTGAAGTGAAAAAGGCATTATTTGCAATATTTACGCTACTGTAAAATTCCTTTCATCCATAATTTCTGACAAAGGTTGATACACTTGAACTCAGGAACATCCTGACTGTTCACTCACTCAGTATCAAGCTCATTCACTGTATCATTTTGGAGAAATTCAGCCTCAAAGGTCAAAATGTTCCTGAGTTCAAGTGTATCAACCTCTAGTTGCATAAATATAAATATATATCTATATATATATATACATATATATATATATATATTGCGTAATATATCAGCGCTTATTCAGGGATTCTTATTGAACAGGTTAGTAACGAACCCGTAATTTAGGCCCAGTAACTCATAAGACAATGACATTCTGATTTAAATACGCGACTTATTCCCTCAGGTATCCAAAAAGAAGCTCTAAATCCTCTTCTTCCGAAAAAGAACTGCTTTAAGGAACAGACTCACCGAACATCAAAGACATCAGGAGACTGAGCGCCTTCCATTTTTTCTGGCGGCCAAAACAAAAACTAAAAACTCGGAACATGTTTGACGCCCCACACTAACACATATAAGACCACCGGGCAGTACTTATACAGTCCGTGTGGCCCCTGGATCCGGCCCTCGGTCTGTAAATACAGCAGGAGTAATGGCTCCCCGCACGCGACGCGTCCCTCACCTGTGAGACCAGGAAGCGCAGCAGGTGAGTTTTAAACACGCCTCTGCTCTTTACAGCAGGTCTCACTGTGTGTCTGGGCCTATCAGGATTTTAACAAAACACTATTTGAACCAATCAGATGCTGAGTAAGACTCTCTGTTACGATGTTTTAATGAACACGTATTTGATTTAAAGCAGCTTTTGCGCTGATCTGACAGATTGTGTCCTGATGTTGTCCCACAGACTGTCTGAGAAGCCTCCAGCTGATCCAAAACCCTGCAGCCAGAGTTCTGCTGAGATCCAACAGCAGAGATCATATTTCTCCAGTTTTAGCTTCTCTTCTTTGGCTCCCTGCAGAGGCGGTCCTGGCTAGATTTACGCTCTGGGCAAACCATCCCTTGCAGCCCCCCCCCCTCCAAAAAAAGAAAGACTTACCCCGCCACCAATTAAATACAAAAAGATAATACATGTAGCTTACAAAATTCCATGTTAATGTATATTATAAGTTATTTAAGTTATTTAATTTAGCATATAGCTCATAACAATAAAAAAAAATCCAGTCAGAACTTCTGTGTGAAATTGCACTTGAGGTTCCCAGAGTTTCTAAACGTAGAATGTAGAAAGTCAGCAGTACTTTACAGTTAAACACCGTTTTAATGTTTCCCTGTAATGTTTACACGGAAGTTCTTTTTAACCGTTAAAACAGAAAACATTTGTTTTTGCAGTGACTTCTGGAAAGTTTTACAGAATAAAGTTGTGTTTCATCATTCTCACAGTTAGCTGAGCAGTAAAAAAAACGGTTTGTGGCTCAACCTTTATTTTAGGGGTGTTCCCTTGTTGAATTTAGTTTGTTTTCACAGTAAAAACTCGACTCCAGCACCAACAGTAGCAACATTTTCTGAGGAAGCTTTGGTAAGTGCTGTCTTTGTGACGTTCAGATGGTCTTTGCAGCTCAAACTTCCGGTGCCAGTTCAGGATGTGGGTAGACGTCTGGCTATAGCTCAGAAGATCACAGAGAGCATAGAGAGCATCAACACAACATGGAGCTCGTGTCGACCTGCCTTTTCATTGGTGAGATTTTTTCAGTTGTAGCCTCTTATGTTTTTGCTCTGATTGGGTTATTTTTGTCTTTTTAAAGCACTAAATCTACCAACGTCTGCTGTCAACTCTCTGAAGTCAAATCTCCTGCTGACCTCAGCAGTCTGTAACGTTTAAAAGAGGAAAAGTCTGGAGTTGAGTTTTAAGCCTAAAATATGTTCAATGTTTAAGCTAATTTATACAAAAAAAACTGCTTAATGAGGACAAATCTAGCTTCCTCCCATCTTGAACTGCTGTCTCGACCATAATCATCTGCTGAGTCGGCGACCACAGACGTTCCTGTGGCAAACATTCAGGGTTTCTTCCTGTTCGTTTGGCTACAGCGCTGAAGAAAACATTCAGATTCTGCACCAGGTCACATCTGCTGATGTCGGTCAGACTTGTGCCGGGTTATAAGTGATGATGTGAATGTTTATTTTAGCCTCGGTGCTCGTTCAGACATGACACCGACATTAGTTTGAGTCAGATTAATGGAGAGCAGTGTGTTTCTGAATGGTACTTACTTCTCTTTGAGGCGTCTTTGTGGTTTTACTCACACGCTTACTTTTAAATTCTGTTGAAAAGCTAAACTTCCTGTTTAGCTCCACCTTAGCTGTACTCTTATCAACCCAAAACCCTCTGATATGATGCAGAAGTCACAGCTGAATCAAATACTTGCAAGCTGTCCAGCTCCTGAGGCAGCTGACCCATCCCATACCATGACAATCCCACCACCGTGCCTCACATATGTCTATAAGCTCTTTAGAAGCAGCTCAGCGATGTTCAGGTGTTTAAATTCTTCCCCCGCGCTGCAGATGTTATGTTCTGTGCTTCGGACTGTTACAAATGCATTATGGGATGTATCTAAAAAGGAAGCAGACGTCACACAGAACGCATGTCAGCCTCACAGCAGCATCAGGTTTACACGGAATCGGACCAGCCTAAGAGTTACTGAAGTAAAGGGCATGTTTCCATCTTTGAGCGACCACAAAGGGCCTTTTTACAGATGTCCGCCTCATGGTTTCTCCTGGTCTCTCATTTCCTCTTTTAGGAGCAGCTTTGCTGACGATCCAGCCCGACAGATCTCAGTTCTTCCGCTATGAATCCTTCAATCTGACCTGTGCCCCGCCGGGCAACTTCAGCGGCTGGACGGTGATAAGAAACACCTCTGAGCCGTTTGCTCCGTGTAAAGCCTGGGGGCGACAGAATGGGTCCTCCTGCATTAATCGCAGCGTCTATAAGTCAGATACCGGACTCTACTGGTGCCAGTCTGAGCAGGGACACTGCAGCAATGCCCTCCACATCACTGTGACCAGTACGTAAATGTTCTTTCAGGTTTTTCCTGCTTCTAGTCACACAGTGAACTGCAGAGAAGAATATTATGAGGTGAGCTGATCACCGAACACCTTTAAAAGTAGAATATTTCTGTCAGAGAGCTGAGATGGAGCCCCGTAACCTTTCTTTGAATTGTTATTTTTGCATTCAGTCACTGTTTCCTGGTGCCTTCACTTGCTGTTTAATGGCTGTTTCACTCATTAAAAAGCAAAAGATTAAGGTTATAAAACATCGAGGCCGACATTAAAAGTAGGGCTGGGCGAGTTAACTCGTTATTATTGCATTAACTTGTTAATTATTTAACGCCGATAAATATTTTATCGCACATTAACGCAGGTTTTATTATTTATTATTATTGTAAAAGTCTGTTGCTCACAGGCTTTTATTTTTGTAAAAGTCTGTTGCTCACAGGCTTTTATTTTGTAAAAGTCTGCTGCTGTCTGCTGCGGAACCGGAAAAGAAAGTAATCGGCGTATCCACCAAACATGGAGAAGGGTACGGAACTTTTACTCGGCCATTTTCATTTTAAAGTTCTTCCAGGCGGCGGAGTCGACAGAACCAAAGTCATCTGTAAACACTGCCAAGTTGAATTGTCTTCTCAGCGTAGTAGTTCCAGTCTAAAATATCACTTAAAGGCAAAACACACAACTGATAGCAGCAAGTCATTCAAGGAAACAGACAGTGGAGCGAGGCTTCTACATAAAAACTACAGAAAGATGCTGATGTTAAAAGTGTGTTTGCACAACAAATGTTATGGCACTTTCATTCATATGGCAGCACATTTAAAACTAGAAAGCTGCAAGCAGCTGTGAGCGGGACCGAGGTGTGCGTACGTTGGATGTGCGCACGTTGGGGCATGCGCTGGATGCCGTAGACGCGCAGCTCTGCCCACACGCACGATACCCTCTGCGTACGTACGAGCACATAATAACCCCAATGCGGAGGGGTTTTTGAAAATTTCTAGGGGGCGCCACTGAGCCACTTTGCTCAGCCCACACACAATACCCTTTACATACGTACGAGGTCGTCAGGGTGGACGTGTGTGCCAAGTTTCATGACTTTACGATGATGATAAGGCTTTCATATTACAAACGCCATCACACGATTTTCACCTGTGGCCACGCCCACACCGTTCAGAGTTTGGAAAAGTTTCTCCATGAAGTTTTGCCCTCATGTCTTAAGAGTAACCTGGCCAAGTTTGAAGATTTTAGCATGAAATATGTAGGAGGAGTTTGATCAAATAAGAGGCCTGGAAAAAAATGAAGTTTCCAACCACCATTAGGTGGCGCTGTAGGTGGATATCACTTTTTTGTATGTGCACGTTCAGGCTGGGTCCAGCATTCACCGTAATAAGTTTGGGACAGATTGGATAATGTATGTGGGAGTTATAAGCGATTTAATTTTTTATGGCGCGTCATAAATTTGAGGTGTCGCCACGGCCACGCCCTTTAAGTTTTGAAAAAGTTGGCCAATGATTTTTTCGGCCCATGTCTTAAGAGCAACCTGGCCAAGTTTGAAGGTTTTTGTATTAAATATGTAGGAGGAGTTCGATCAAATGCGAGGTGTGGAAAAAAAAAGACATTTCCAACCACCAGCAGGTGGCGCTATAGGTGGATGTCACTATTTTATATGTGAGCTTTCAGTCTGGGTCCAGCATTCACCGTATGAAGTTTGGGACAGATTGGATAATGTATGTGGGAGTTATAAGCGACTTCAATTTTCGTGGCGAGTGATAGCGAGTCATCAAACTTTGAGGCGTCGCCACGGCCACGCCCTTTAAGTTTTGAAAAAGTTGGCCAATGAATTTTTCCCTCCATGTCTTAAGAGTAACCTGGCCAAGTTTGAAGTCTGTAGCATTAAATCTGTAGGACAAGTTCGATCTTAAGCAAGGCGTGGAATCGGTCAAAAATGGCACGAAAACGCACTTTCCATCCAAAATGGCCGACTTCCTGTGGACGTGGGACCATGGCGACATGAGACTTTTTTTTGCATCTGGGCATGATGAATGAGTGTACCGAATTTCGTCGTCCCACGCGAAACTAATCCTATTAAGGGGACCATTTTTAAGCATCATAGGGGGCGCTACAGAGTCAATGAGCGACTCCCAAAAATATAAAGTTTAGATTCTTTCATGTCGTCGACCAGCAGGTGGCGCTCGCAAAATTTCCTGAGTTTTCGCATACCTTTTGCAAAGAATAAGAAAGAATAATAATAAACCTTACAGATACAATAGGGTCCTTGCAGTTTCACTGCTCGGTCCCTAATAAAACTAAATGCTAAAAGCTATTCACGACTTTTGAAAAAATTCAAATACAAATGCGATTAATTGCGATTAATCAGGGAAATCATGTGATTAATTAGATTAAACGTTTTAATCGTTGCCCAGCCCTAATTAAAACACACCCTGCTCTAATGTGTCCTTTTCCTGGATCACCGGCTCCTGCCCAGAAGTCCAACTGAAGTCCTCCTGGATGGAAACATAACTTTGTTTTTCTTTTGTCTGTTTGAATTCCAGCTGACACTGTGATCCTGGAGAGTCCTTCACTTCCTGTGACGGAGGGAAAGAACGTGGAACTGACCTGCTCCTGCAGGGGAAGATACGAGCCCACGTCTTCATCAAACTTCACTGCTAAGTTCTTCAGAAACGACACATTCATCGGAGAGCAGCCCGGTGGAAAGATGCGTCTTTTAGGAGTGTCCCCGTCTCATGAAGGCTTCTATGAGTGTGAACACCCCACAAGAGGACGGTCCCCGCAGAGCTGGCTGGCTGTGAAAGGTGATCCTGTTCTGCCATGTGTAGCATCTGTGTGATTAGCACCATTATCGAGTGTAGAAGAAGAGATGATGAAGCAATGATGGAGGCAGCAGTCACTGCTGGCTCACAAGTAAAAACAGCACAATTAGATGATAGTTTTAGGACACAAAGTCAGAATCTGTTCCCTAAAAAGGAGGATTTTAGAAACAGTCTGATGGCTGTGAAATACGCTTCAGCCTCATTACTGATGAGAATGTGAAGGAGCATCAGCTGGTGTTGCATGTAGGGACTGGAGAGCCGTCCCGCTGAGCTCCCTGCCACCATCACCTGAGCTGCCAGCCTGGTTATGATCAAAAGAGTCAAACTGATGCAGAGGTGAGAAGGGAGGGAGAGAAGAATCCTTAGTCCAGTGGTGAGGGCTTTAAAACAGGATCCTGGAGGTCAACATGCAGGGTCTCTGGATGCTAAACTGTTAGATCCACCCAAAGTGATTTAGTGTTAAAACAGGAATCAGACCTCCAATTGCTCTGTCTGTGAAAAAGACAAAAGCCAATGAAGATAACGTAGGAATTAATAGAATTCCAGTCAACCATGGAGACCTGATCCACAGCAGCGAGTTACATCAGAAGCAGAGGTTTCTGTACCCATGCAGGGTTAAATCTGTCTTATCCAAGCGTCTCACACCAGGTACCGACAAGTCAACAGCACGGCCTGTAACCAAAACCCCGAAATACAACATGACATACTTTTCATTCTCTTCTGTTAACCACATGTGTGTCATTGCATGCCATGTAAGGACAAGCTCTGAGCTCTGAAAACCAGGTGGGTGGTGACACATTAACACTGGTGTTTCCTTCTTTCAGTGAAAGACACGCCTCCCAACCCTACCAACCCTCCTCCCAAGTCTCAGACCAGACTGCTGCTCTCCATCCTGCTGCTACTCCTCTCCATCGTTATAGTCCTGATGGGAATCTACGTAAACCGAAGGCGGGCTCGAGGTAAGGCCGTCCTTTTATTCTTTTTATCTTATTCATCTTTAACAATGCCGTGTGACCACTGCTCAAGTTCTGTGGTGAATCCTTCATTAAGTTCTGACACACGTCTCGCTCTGACATCACCTTACAGCCATGTGTTCTGGCTTCTTTACTTCTTTTTGAGATATCTGCGGATAAATGTTCCTTTAACTGAGATATCTGCAGATAAATGTTCCTTTTAATGAGATATCTGCAGATAAATGTTCCTTTTAATGAGATATCTGCAGATAAATGTTCCCTTTACTGAGATATCTGCAGATAAATGTTCCTTTTACTGAGATATCTGCAGATAAATGTTCCTTTTGCTGACATATCTGCAGATAAATGTTCCTTTTACTGAGATATCTGCAGATAAATGTTCCTTTTACTGACATATCTGTAGATAAATGTTCCTTTTGCTGAGATATCTGTAGATAAATGTTCCTCTCTGTCCGTGTTCACACTTCAGTCTGCAGGGAGAACTGAACCAGGCTCAGATCAAACACTTATCAGCACTGCACTGAGTTCTGTGGTGAATCCTTCATTAAGTTCTGACACACGTCTCGCTCTGACATCACCTTACAGCCATGTGTTCTGGCTTCTTTACTTCTCTTTCCCTGCAGCTCGAGCTGAAGACAGAGGGAGAGCTTCAAAGCGTCTGACCCCTCAGCGATGAGACGCTTCTCCAGCAGGTCGGCAGCAGAAGAGCAGCCGCACATCAGTGGGATTAAAGCTGCATCATTTCCCTCTCATTCAGCCTTTTCTTACCTTTAGAACGTCTCAGATATGAAGTAGTAGGAAAAAACATTCTTATTAACTTTTTTATCTCACAGTGTCTGTTCCTTTGTTGTTAGCATCGTTGTAAGAGGGTTCCCGGTCCGAATCCCAGCCGGGGCCTTTCTTTGTGGAGGCTGCATGTTCTCCCACAGCCCAAAAACATGCAGGTCAGGTTAGTTAGTGGCTCTAAACCGGAGATACTCATTGCGCGGCTCCTCAAGCTTTAATTGGCGGCACACACTCTCATAGTAGCTTATAACAATATGGTAACAATAACAATAATTTTTTTATTGTATTAAAATACTTAATCAGTATTAAGTATTTTTATTAAGTATTAATTAAGGCTTAATGGTGTTTCCTAAAGGGGGGAACTGTTAAACCTGGCAACGCAGCCCGCTTAAACCACCTCACACTTGACCGCAGAGCACGCTAGCTCCTTTAGCCAGCTGAGATGCAGGCACAATGGATCGTTTTTTAATTAAAAAAGGGCAAAAACCAGCACAAAAACCATGCTCATCCTGAATGTCTCACTGTGATTACAACAACAAACTACAAATACCACATGAAGAAAGTCGAGGACATGCACGCCAGCTTCTGCTCATCCCAGTTTTAAGGCAAATGTGGTCTGAATTGAAAATGTGTTGGCTGTGTTTTTTTGTGGGATGTTTTATATGTAGAAATACATATTTGCAAAAATATGACTTTAGTATGTTGTAGTAAAAGTGGCTCTTCCCTTGATTTTGCTGTCAATGTGGCTCTTGTGAAAAAAATAGTGAGTATCACTGTTGTAGATGATCATAATAAAGTGTGAGTGTGAACCTGGAGGGTTGTTTGTCTGTGTGTGAGCTGCCTCAGCCTGGATAAGCCCAAATGGAAGGATGCTCCTCTGTTTCCCTCAGTTGGTTTTATTTCTGCCCCTGTAACACACCTCTGACTCCTTCCAGCAGCTATCTTAGTTATATTAGTCACATCTGTCCCAGAATATTCCTTTTTTTTCTCCCACAAACTTCATTTATCACCAATAAGTTCCTTTATTTTTGGTCTTTTTCTTACTTTATTAAAGCAGAATGTGTTGTTATCCAGCTGTTGATGTGTGATGTGATATCATAAAGTTATGAACTGCAGTACCTCAGCCCCCCAGGACACTTTCAGGCCTGGAGCATTCATACGAAAGGTTCATGCACTTCAATACAAGTCACAAACACACATTTATATCTTTTAAAATATCTATCATGCTGCTTTTACTCGATTATTTCTTATTCTAAATGCACATCATCTCGGTCTGTGGTGCCTCTGTGGAGTTTCAGTTGCACAACAGCGCCCCCTGTCAGCAGACAGGTGGCACTGTGAGCTGCTGAAGTGATGCACACAGCAGGTATGACTGCTTCAAAGCTGATATGTGAGTGTTGGATAAATTTTAAAAAAACCTCCTCATTTATAACAAGAAGAGGATGTCGTTGAATAACTGAGAGTACCGGAGGTGAAAGACACAACAACATCACAGCATTTTCAGACAGTTTTTGTGTCTCCTGTTTTTTTTCATCAGTTTGCATCACGTCTCCTTGCTGTGCTTTAATATTTGTGTTTTCTGCTTTGTTGACGTTTTAATTTTGCTGCATTTTCTGGAATCTCATCATGTTTGTCCTCTCGGTGTCACCATAACAACCGTTTCCTTCTCCTGCTGCTCGTCCATCTTCTGACCCCTGAAGCGCCGGTTTTGGATCTCTGTTGGATTGAAATCTTTCAGGTTCCTCAGAGGATGGCGCCTAATAAATCCAGTTATCCTGACGTCACACATGTGGGTTCAGACTGATTTGATTGGTTTCTTGAGTCATGTTGCAAACTGTGTGCCGATAGGGGGAAATATGTTGATTCACCAGATCAGCATAAAGTCACTGAGAAATAAAACCTTTTTTCAAAGTATGAAAATATTCACTCGAGTGCTCACTTCTGTACAATATAAGTCTTTATTAAAAGAAAGTTAAAATATGTGTTTATTATTCAAAATGACAGGGTAAAGCTTCATATATTTATATACAAGTTTAAAACATAAAGGACCATAAACATCACGTTTATGGAAGAAACACATTCGTGATGCTTCAACAGTAAAAAGGATTTTCTCTTCATATTTACAGGCTGTTTAATTGTTGCTCTTCTTCTTCTTCTCATCAGTGCTGTCCACCATTATTAGAATATCACCATTTAGCATCAGCTCGGGCTGCAAGAGAAGCAGAAGAACCGTCACAAGGCAAAGCTTTGACAAAAGTTTTCAGCCCCACCCCCCCATCACACTCCCTCCTTCCTCTCAGCATTGTCACCATCTCAGTCTGAGCGGTGAGCTGCAGAGTCCATGTGTGAGAGATACAGCCTTCTGTAGCTAACATTTAGCCTTCTGTTGCTAACATTTTCATTTATGCTCGAGTAGTTACATGATCAGAGCTCTTGATCTTATGAGAGGAAATGAGGATAATGTCTATCTTTAATAGGGCTGGGCAACGATTAAAATCTTTAATCTAATTAATCACATGATTTCCCTGATTAATCGCATTTGTACGCAAAATCCGAAAATGAATCCAAAAGTAGCGTATAGCTTTTAGCATTTAGCTTTATTTTAAATGTGCTGCCATATGAATGAAAGTGCCATAACATTTGTTGTGCAAACACACTTTTAACATCAGCATCTTTCTGTAGTTTTTATGTAGAAGCCTCGCTCCACTGTCTGTTTCCTTGAATGACTTGCTGCTATCAGTTGTGTGTTTTGCCTTTAAGTGATATTTTAGACTGGAACTACTACGCTGAGAAGACAATTCAACTTGGCAGTGTTTACAGATGACTTTGGTTCTGTCGACTCCGCCGTCTGGAAGAACTTTAAAAAGAAAATGGCCGAGTAAAAGTTCCGTACCCTTCTCCATGTTTGGTGGATCCGCCGATTACTTTCTTTTCCTGTTCCACAGCAGACAGCAGCAGACTTTTACAAAATAAAAGCCTGTAAGCAACAGACTTTTACAAAATAAAAGCCTGTGAGCAACAGACTTTTACAAAATAAAATAAGTAATAAAACGGGTGGTTAGTGGGTTGAGCAGGTGCCCCATGTACAGAGGCTATAGTCCTCGCTGCAGCTGGCCCCGGTTCAAGTCCCGCATCGGACGGCCCTGTGCTGCGTGTTGTTCCCCCTCTCTCTGCCCCCTGCTTCCTGTCTCTCTGAACATTCCTATCCATGAAAGGCACAAAATCCCCACCAAATATATTTTTTTTAATAAATCAAATCAGCGTTAATGCGCAATAAAATATTTATCGGCGTTAAATAATTGAGTTAACTCGCCCAGCCCTAATCTTTAAGTATATTTTTGATGCATTATGATCCAACCGCTTGGATCTCTTCTGTTGTTGCCTTCACACAATGAGCATCTGTCTCACTGTACACATGTTCATCTCGTTGTAACCATGGACGACCCTGTAGATGGAGCCCTGTAATGGCTCTAGTCTAGTTGTGGTGATCATCATGTGTTTAAGCCAACAGATCATCCTAAACGTTACAAACTGGAACTTTAAACTTTGAATCATCAATCCACAACAGGATAAACGATGTGCAAAATGAAGAATTACGGGACTGTTGCTGATCTTTCTTGGGGTACAGACCAAACCAAGAGTCCTGGAAGAGGAAGATGAGGCAGAATAACAGCAGCATGAAGAGCTATGATCAGGAAACTGCCTCCGTCTGCTCTGATTACAAACAAATTAACTGAAGAGTGAAGGGAAGGAAACCCCCGTTCTCTCATTCATGAAAGACCACCAACACCACTTGTACAGTAATGTGGACGGAATAAAGAACAACTGGTATTACAGCATAAAAAAGTGGAGGGAGTATCATGGTTTGGAGCCTCAAAATACTTAGATGAAGGTCAAACTTCAGTTCATGTGCAGTCAACAATGAAATCCTGGTGATTCTAAAAGGCTCACAGGCTTTGTTCTCGTCTGGATTCTTACCTCGAGCCCACTTCCGGTACGTGTACACACACAAGATGAGTATGATATTATAGAGGATGAAGAGCAGGACACCACAAATCACCCTGGTCCAAGGGAAGGCATGAGGAGGAGGAGCAGGAGTGGGAGACAGAACGTTGGGCTGAGCTCTGGCTGTGAGAGGAGAAAAAAAAACATGCATAATGTAGAATTTCATTTTAAATGAAAGTCTTATAAAATCCCCCAAAACTTATAAAATCCTTTATGTTACAAGAACTGTTAATAACTCCATAAAGTAACATTTACAGTTATGAATGAACAAGTTTGATCAGCTGTTAAGCTGCACAGATGCAGGAGGTTTCTTCATTGTTCCTGCTTTGTTCCTGTGTTCATAGATTTAAAAAAAGGTGGTTTAACATTGCCAGAGTACAAAATTATTACAAAAAGTATAGGTTTCAAAAAGGACCACGGTCACAGTTTACCAAGTTACCCCAGCATATATTTAGATGTTCGTCCAGTTAACTGTGTTGTTTGTTGGCCAACATTTGGCTCTAAATGCAGATTTAAAACCTCACAAGCACAGTAGAGAAAACAAGCTGTGTCCAATAGCACACACCATCTTATCTGCGGGGGATAAAACTAGTTAAAATATCGGGTTGGCACTCGTAACTTTATGAAAATGTGAGCGTTTACAGTTTACAGACCCCACATTTCCACAGAAATATGAGTCAGTTTACTTCAGGTCACTTAAATAAAAGTAACTTTTGTCAATGAAATGTCTTATTTGCTCGAACTATCAGTGTATCCTGAGAATAATACACCCCGCTTCTCTGGCGCCCCCTACTGCATGTAATGCAATTCACAAGAATCCTCCGCACCCAAATGAAAACAGCCAATCTGAGCCAGGACGAGTACGGTTGCCTTGGTTACTAAGCAGCGCACAGATAACAGCTGAAGCCCAGCAGAGAGGGAGGGGCCTGCCGGTTCATTTTAGTTTTCAACTGACTTTTTAATTAAACTGCACCGTCTCCAAAGGTTAGAGTCCTGCTTTAACGGTAACATACCGTGAGTATGGACACCTGTAACCTGTAAACTAGAAGCAAAGCCTCACCTTCCACTGTCAGCAGGCTCTCGGTTGAAGATCCTTCGGTGGGATGCTGACACTTGTAGAAAGCTTCATGCTTAGACTTTGTAACCAGATTCAGGGTAAGCTTCCCTGATTCTTCCTTCCCGATGAAAGAGCCATTTCTGAAGAAGTTCGCAGGGAAGTCTGACATCGTTGCACCAGCTTCTTCTCTCCTGTAGGAACAGCGAAGTGTCACATTCCCCCCCTCCATCACAGGGTGCAGAGGGCTGTGGAGCATCACACCGTGGCCTGAAAAAGAGTGAAAACTAGGGCTGGGCAACGATTCAAATGTTCAATCTAATTAATCACATGATTTCCCTGATTAATCACGATTAATCGCATTTGTACGCAAAATCCAAAAATGAATTCAAAAGTAGTGTATAGCCTTTAGCATTTAGTTTTATTTTAAATGTGCTGCCATATAAATGAAAGTGCCATAACATTTGTTGTGCAAACACAGCAACAGACGTTTACAAAATAAAAGTCTGTGAGCAGCAGACTTTTACAAAATACAAGCCTGTGAGGGACAGACTTTTACAAAATAAAAGCCGGTGAGCTACAGACTTTTACAATAATAAAATAAATAATAAAACAGGGGTGCTGTGTGTCGTTCCCCCTCTCTCTGCCCCCTGCTTCCTGTCTCTCTGAACTTTCCTATCCATTAAAGGCCCAAATGCCCAAAAAAATAATAATTTTTTTAAAAAGCCCAAAAAATAAAATAAAATAAAAAAAAGTTTAAAAAGCCCAAAAAATAAAATAAAAATAAAAATTTTAAAAAAGCCCAAAAAATAAAATTAATTAAAAAAGTTTTTTTTTTAAACCTGCGTGCGCAAAAAAAAATGTATTGCCGTTAAATAATTAACGAGTTAACGCGATAATAACGACTTAACTCGCCCAGCCCTAGTAAAAACATGTTTACGTCCTGCTGAGATAAACCCAATGAACACAGACATGCGGGACATTACCGATCACTGTGATGTTGACGGTGCTGCTGCTCCCCCCCTGCGGAGATTCACACCAGTACACCCCGGTGTCTGTTGGGTAAGCGCTCTCAACGATGCAGGAGGAGCCCCTTTGGATCGCCCAGCCGCGCTGGCACTTCTGAGCAGTCTGCTGGAGCGTGTTCCTCCTCACCACCCAGCCGGTGGAGTCAGCCGCACAGCGCAGGGAGATGCTCTCATACTGGTAGAACTGGCTCTGGTCCGGAGTGACGCGCAGCGTGGCCGCAGAGGGGTTAATTTCTCTGAGGATGGCTGAGCAAAACGAGCATTTATCAGGGAGCATGTGTTGATATGATGACATGTTCTATATATAATTAATTTGAAACAAGCAGCAGATGAAAGATTCAGTGTTTCGGTCTCTGAAAGCTCCTGAAGGAAACCGCGGTGAAGTTAGTTCGAAGTTGGATGTTGGATATTCAAGCTCCGGAGGTTCAGTTAGGGAAATTGTTCTACTAGACCAGACAGATGAGCCACACCCATTTTTATTCCATTTTAAGTCTGGATTAACCTAGTAGAACCTAGTAGAACAATTACACACTGATTTTGTGTCAATGGGTCACATGAGCTAGCTATTGAAGAAAAATCCATTCTTTGCATTTTTTTGCATGTTGTGCAGTGCGTCCTTAAAACATTTGAGGAAACTGGACGAGTGGAGGACAAAAGAAGAAGTGTCAGGCCTAAAGAACTATCTACAGCAGATGAACAGGATCTGAAAGTGATGTCCTTAAGAAAGAGGAACCAATCCAGCAAAGACCTGACACAGGAGCTGAGAGATGCATCTGGACCTTCAGCTGATCCATCTGCTGTTGGCCCAAGCCTCATCAGAAATGGGCTCCATGGAAGGGTGGCTGTCAGGAAGCCGTTCTTAAGGAAGGGAAACAGGGAGAAATGGTTGAGCTGGGCCAAAGGACACAAGAAGTGGGCTGAAAATCAGTGGCAGCAGGTCTGATGGAGGGATGAATCCTCCCCAGAGCCCGGAGCTCAACATTACTGAAGCAGTGTGGGATCATGTTGGCAGAGAACGGAACAAAAGGCAGCCCACATCCAAAGAAGAGCTTTGGGATGTCCTTCAAGAAGCCTGGAGAACTATTCCTGAAGACTCCTTAAAGAAAGGACAGAAAGCTCGTCTGAGAGGGTTCAGGCTGCGTTGGAGGAGAACTGACTCTGTGTTTATATTAATGTTCAAAGAAATCCCTGCAATTATTTTCAGTTTTCAAGGAAACATATATAAAGAAATAAGGTAAGACCAGATGAGGTCAGGGCCTTGCAGGGCTCTCAAATCTCCCGCAATGAGTGTGAGACACACGCCACACATAGCATTTCTCACGCTGAAAAACAATTACGATATAAATGTCTCTATCTCTGGCGCACCGCTGTCGCTATGGAAACGGCAGGAAATCAGCACAACAACACCCACCTGCCCACCACAAACCACTAGTGTTCATGAAACATGTTCCAGTTTAATGAACTCTTTAGACTGATTAAGCTGTAAAACGTCAGGGATTTGTTACATGTTAGTTTTACATCCAAAGTATTTATATTAAATTATCCTGTGTTTTCGGTGAAACAGTCAGAGTTACCAACATTTAAAGTTTACTGCCCCAAAAACATGAGAAAACTTGGGGATATTCACTGATGAGATACACTCACAAATAATTCTGCGATTTTAAAAGATAAAGATGAATTATAATGACTTTGTTTTACTGTCCACACATCCGATTTATGTGAAAACAGTGCTTCCAAGGAGAAGTTCTTGGACCTTATTTAAGTAAAACCGAACTTCTCCTTTAAAGAAAGGTGTCAGTGAGACATGTAGATGTCATGAAACAAAGAGCAGAAGGCAAAACATTGTTAAAAGGTGGCTTTACTCACAGAGTACGAGGCAAAGACATGTGAATGTCATCCTGTTGTGATGCGGTCTTCCTGAAAGTCTGGCTTTATAAAGCAGCACCTACTGACGTATGACAGGAAGTCAGCAGAGCCGACGGTTCGGTGCAGAGCAAATGAATCCTGTGCAGTTTTGATGATAACAACACTTTTTCTGCCTGTCGCTGTTTGTCTGAACACATCTGTGCTGCTGAAATGCTTTTCATGTGTCACACCTGCTGACAACACGTGACGCTCTGCACTGAAAACCACAACATGAAGCTGCGCCTTTCCTCTGGTCTCATTTCAGAGAAACAGGAAACAAAGCAGCCACTTAAAAAAGAAAAAACACCTTTGTGCTTTTTAAAGTGTTTTCACAGGGCCGACATTTTGTCAAAAAGGGACTTTCTGCTCAGTGAAAAACCTGTGGAGCTTGTCACCACGGCAACACAATCGGAGGTAATAACTCGACGGCAGGCCTAAACTCCACAGTGTGTCACCTTCTCACTGAAAGTCTGAGTCCGTCCTCCACCAGGCTGCTTACCCATTTTCTCTTCATACATTTGTGTTCACACACTTTTTTCATTTAGTTTTGAAACTGAAAAAAAGCTGAAAGTGCTTAAAAGTTCTATGTTTAACACAAATTTTTTTGGTAATAAATGTGAGTTTCACAGTATAGATGAGGATTATTTCTGGTTCTGCTGATATTTATTCATTTACTCCGGGAGAAAGGAGTTGGAAATTTATCTTCAAGCAATCAGTTTTTGTTCAAAAAGTAAAGCTCTGAGTCTTCCTGCAATTCAAGTGAGAGGAAATGTCGCCATCTGCTGGACAACCGGAAGACAAGGCAACAACGATATTTTTCCTGCGGCTGCGCAGCACCGACTAAAAGTCAGACTCAGGAACAACAACAGGGACACTCTGACTCAGCAAATGACTTGAATTAAAAACATTTGATGCATAAGTTAATGTGAAAAAACGAGGACCCATATACAAGCTGATCAAACTGATGGTGAATCTTATTTAAGTCAATTAATCTTTTCTACCTGTTTAATCTAACTGAGGGTGGAGCCTATCACAGCTGTCACAGAGCCACACAGAGACAAACACCCACCCTCACTGCTGGGGTCAATTCATAGTCAACTATCAACATAACCTGCATGTTTGTGGACAGCGAGGAAGCCGTAGAACTCAGGCAGACACGGGGAGAACATGAAGGCTCTGTCTCCCAAACTGGCAGCTGGTTCCACAGAGAGGGGCCTGATAACTGAAGGCTCTGCCTCCCAAACTGGCAGCTGGTTCCACAGAAAGGGGCCTGATAACTGAAGACTCTGCCTCCCAAACTGGCAGCTGGTTCCACAGAGAGGGGCCTGATAACTGAAGGCTCTGCCTCCCAAACTGGCAGCTGGTTCCACAGAGAGGGGCCTGATAACTGAAGGCTCTGCCTCCCAAACTGGCAGCTGGTTCCCCAGAGAGGGGCCTGATAACTGAAGGCTCTGCCTCCCAAACTGGCAGCTGGTTCCACAGAGAGGGGCCTGATAACTGAAGGCTCTGCCTCCCAAACTGGCAGCTGGTTCCACAGAGAGGGGCCTGATAACTGAAGGCTCCGCCTCCCAAACTGGCAGCTGGTTCCACAGAGAGGGGCCTGATAACTGAAGGCTCTGCCTCCCAAACTGGCAGCTGGTTCCACAGAGAGGGGCCTGATAACTGAAGGCTCTGCCTCCCAAACTGGCAGCTGGTCCCACAGAGAGGCGCCTGATAACTGAAGGCTCTGCCTCCCAAACTGGCAGCTGGTTCCACAGAGAGGGGCCTGATAACTGAAGGCTCTTTTGGGGAAATATCCAACTATGAGATCTTTAAGATGTGATGGAGCTCGGTCATTCAGAGCTTTATATGTTCAGCACATCTGCATTGTGACACGATCCATTGAACCATTGAATTCTTGAAGGAGAAACAAAGCCTTGAAAATGACTCACCTTTCACGCCCATGGGATTTTCCCCATGATTTCAGTTTTATGTTTTATGTTTTAGGTTGTCATGTCTTGGTTTTTGAGTTCTTGTCTTACATGTTCATGTATTTAGTTTGCCATTGGCTGTGTTCGAAACCGCAAACTTCTCCTACTACTCCTACTAACTTTTTGAGTTAGTATGCGAGTTTGAGTAAGCGAGAAGTTCCCGGATGCATACTAGATTGGCCAAAATGTTGGGTATGCATCATGAGGTTACTACTCGTACTCAAACTACCCAAGATGCAACGTAACGTGACGTCGCAGATCGTCATTTCCTCTCAAAACGGCAGTTTCAAGCTAGCTACAACGAGGGTAGGTTCACTTCCTGTTTTCAAAACAAAAGCACCAATTGTATCGTAATGGCTTTCCCTATGATAAAAGGCAACGGGTATTTTATTTTGGGAAAATAACCTGAAGTGCGTTGGTCACTGTGGCTAGCTTTAGTAGCACCGAATTCGTGGGAACAAAATTGTAAACAGCTGGTATTTTGTCAGGTTTTCAACACGTTGGGGATCTAAACGACTACTTTCTCGCCTGAAAATTAAGAGCTTAAGAGAAATCAGCTTCAGGCCGGCTGATTTCGGCTCGGGCAGGAGGGAAATGCATTGTGGGTAAACGTTCTGCATACTGTCTGATCGATGAGTATGCAGTAAGGAAGTATGCAGTATGTAGTATGTAGTATGCCGTATGCAGTATGTAGTATGTAGTATGCAGTATGCAGTATGTAGTATGCAGTATGCAGTATGTAGTAAGTAGTATGTAGTATGCAGTATGTAGTATGCAGTATGTAGTATGTAGTGTGCAGTATGTAGTGTGTAGTATGTAGTATGTAGTATGTAGTATGTAGTATGCAGTGTGTAGTATGCAGTATGCAGTATGTAGTATGTAGTATGTAGTATGCAGTATACAGTATGCAGTATGCAGTATGTAGTATGCTGTATGTGGTATGTAGTATGCAGTATGCAATATGTAGTATGTAGTATGCAGTATGCAGTATGCAGTATGCAGTATGTAGTATGCAGTATGTAGTATGCAGTATGCAGTATGTAGTATGTAGTATGTAGTTTGCAGTATGCAGTATGGAGTATGCAGTATGTAATATGCAGTATGCAGTTTGTACTATGCAGTATGCAGTATGCAGTATGCAGTTTGTAGTATGTAGTATGTAGTATGTAATATGTAGTATGCAGTATGTAGTATGTAGTATGCGGTATGCGGTATGCGGTATGTAGTATGTAGTATGTAGTATGCAGTATGCAGTATGTAGTATGCAGTATGCAGTATGTAGTAAGTAGTATGTAGTATGCAGTATGTAGTATGCAGTATGTAGAATGTAGTGTGCAGTATGTAGTATGTAGTATGCAGTATGCAGTATGTAGTATGTAGTATGCAGTGTGTAGTATGCAGTATGCAGTATGTAGTATGTAGTATGTAGTATGCAGTATACAGTATGCAGTATGCAGTATGCTGTATGTGGTATGTAGTATGCAGTATGCAATATGTAGTATGTAGTATGCAGTATGCAGTATGCAGTATGTAGTATGCAGTATGTAGTATGCAGTATGCAGTATGCAGTATGCAGTATGCAGTATGTAGTATGCAGTATGCAGTATGTAGTATGTAGTATGTAGTATGTAGTATGCAGTATGCAGTATGTAGTATGTAGTATGTAGTATGCAGTATGTAGTATGCAGTATGCAGTATGTAGTATGTAGTATGTAGTATGCAGTATGTAGTATGTAGTTTGCAGTATGTAGTATGCGGTTTCGAACACAGCCATTGTCTTCCCCACAGTTTCTGTTTGATCATTAGTTCACTTACCTCACCTGTTCATTGTCCCCAGCTGCACTCATTCACAATCACCCATATTTAGTTTCCAGGCTCCTGTCATTTTGTGTAATCCTTTTCCCCGATATCACCACTCCCTTGCCTAGTCGAGCCACGACCTTAAAGTTAAGTGTCTTTCATGTTTAAAGTCTTTTGTTTTGTTTCAATAAAATTCATGTTTTTATTCCACAGTTTAGTCTTGTTATCCGGCTCAGCCGCGCCTTTTGTTGAACTTTGTTTTTGTGAATGAAACCCATTCTTTTTGCTTACACCTCTGAGTCCGCATCCGTGTCCTACCAACCCACCACCCTGCTGTGACATCACCGGCCTCCTTTTGTTTTTCAGAGTTTTTGCTGAATCCCTGTATTCCATGTGGTTTATGGTTATGGATTTAATGTGCATATTGAAAACAGTCCAATTTAGAATCAAAAGAATGAAAAAAAAAAGTCATGAAAATAGAAAAGTGAAGGGTAATGCATATGTGTTCAGCACCTTTGCCAATTGCCTTCACATGTTAGAGTAACCTCACATTCAGATAGAAAATGGAGATATGTCCCCATCAAAGCTGCAACCTTCCTATGATTAAAACAACAGATCAGCACAGTGGAAGCACAAAGAGGGGAAAGGTTTATTAGTGTTTGAGGTATAAGAATCTCTTTATTCTTTCTTTGAGCTGCAATTCTGCAACTTCTGCCGTTTATTTAATTAATTAATAGATAATAAACTGTTGATCAGAACTCGTTTACTCAGATTTATTGCTCAGATAGGCTGGTGTGGGAGGACGGATCAACTCATTTCCTTGTTTACCTGAACACACCCCTCATATTTATTTATTTATTTATTTAAGTCACCCGTTGAAAGAGAAACTAAACTGGCTTTCAGGAGGGCGTCTGTCGAGTGTTTGTTCGTTTTCTCTGGAAAACAAGAGACGATCTCCATTATTTTGTTGAGCAGAAATATGAGGTTTGCGTGGGTTATTATCTTGCTGATTGTCGGCGCTGTGTGGAAAGTCTCAGGAGCAGGTAGGTGACACCGTTTCTGAATAGTTTGCGCACTTAAAAAAAGACGGCCGTGATTCCGTGAACGACTTTCTGCGGCCTTTTTTTTTTTTATCCCCAGCATGTCACACAGAAAGATGTTTCTTTACTCATAATTAATTATCTTCGGTTCAACGCACAACATGCTTCGACACAGCATGAGAATTACTCTGTGGATTTTAGAAACAATGGAAAAAGTGCAGATTGTAAAATAACTTTTAATCCAGAATGTCCAAAGTGTCGAATAGTAATAAAGGAAGTTTTAAAGTGCATAGAACGGTGTGAGAGGAAATCTTTGAACGTCTAAAAGGTGACCTGTGTCTGTGACATAAATAAAGATTTACATCTTTACACATACTCTGTGTAAAACTTTATTGGTACTGATAGGGACATAATGCTTTGAACATGTCGCCCGGGAGCGCGCGTCCTATCATCAGCCAGATACTTCTAATCTTGAGGTTGACCCCTAAAGGGTGACATGAAGCTGTATGACATCCCATACTAGCTATATCATTTCTGAACATCTTCTTACCCCCTGCTGCGTCCTGTGAGCAGAGTTCCAGCCTCGTTTGGTTGTTGATGAAGGTCGTCCGGCTAGTTGGCTGGGGTTTAAAAAATAAAGCGTTTTGCTTCTCAAAACAATATGCGTTCAAAAGAGTAATACATTTGCATCACAAAATCGTTCTCCAGGAAAAAGTCAGACTTCACAATGGCTTGGCCCTATTTTCTCTCCCTTCGTATCACTGCCTGCTGACAGCTGCGCCTGTTACTGTGTTTGCTGCTCAGTCTGCACTTCGGTCTGAACGGTCTACACAACTAGCCAACTAGCCGGACTACCTTCATCAACACCAAAACGAGGCTGGAACTCTGCTCACAGGACGCAGCAGGGGGTAAGAAGATGTTCATAAATGATGTTGCTGATATGGGATGTCATCATGTCAAAAGAGGCGAACTATCCCTTTAAACTCTTCTAACTTACTCGGTTCTTGGTGATCTTATGGCTGGCTTTTGTCCGACTCTGTCCAGTTTTTTGCTGCTGTGGTGCCTTTAGTGAACCTGCTTGAGTTCTGACGGGTTTGACGAGGAACCTGTTTCCATCACGTCTCTTTCATTTAGCAGCTTCTGCCGTTCATTTCAACGGTTTTAAAGACCACCATGGACCACCATGCTGGTCATGTAGCAGCGACTCTAAATGTGTTTGTTTCTCCAGGGGAGTTTGAGGTGATCGGCTCGTATGTTCCAGTCACAGCACAGCTGGGTCACGACGTAGTTCTGCCGTGCCACCTGGAACCACCGGTCGATGTTACAGCTCTAATAGTTGAATGGAAGTTCAATGGAACAGATATAGTGAATTCATATCGAAGTGGGGGAGATGATCAAGATCCTGTAAAAAAAAGGTTCAAGAACAGAACGTCTCTCTTCCATGATGAAATGGTCCATGGAAACATTTCCCTCAGACTGAGCAATGTCAGCCATGACGATGCGGGAAATTACACCTGCTGGTTTCCCAAAACTCAGTTCAAGAATGGAAGCGTCACATTGACTGTTGGTGAGTTCTGCTGAGCAGATTGAACCAGAGAAAACATTTAGTTTAGAACAAGCTCACACTTAAATACAACTGAACTCAATTCTTCACTTTTCCAGAAAACAGCCAGAGAAGAGAAGAAGGTAAGTAAACATCTCAGTTTGAGTTCAGCTTCCTCGTTGACAGCATTTTACCATGTTTAAGTATTTTAATTGATTTTTCTCAGGAGACGATCCAGAGACCGGCAATAATAAGGGTAAGTCCATAAAGTGTTGTCTTTAATGTACGAGCATGTTTGGGTGGGGCTCATCACAGGTTAAACAGGGTTCATGACAAAGGATTAAAGGGACAGTTCGCCTCTTTTGACATGAAGCTGTGTAACATCCCATATCAGCAACATCATTTCTGAACATCTTCTTACCCCCTGCTGCGTCCTGTGAGCAGAGTTCCAGCCTCGTTTTGGTGTTGATGAAGGTAGTCCGGCTAGTTGGCTGGGGTTTAAAAAAATAAAGCGTTTTGCTTCTCAAAACAATATGCGTTCAAAAGAGTAATACATTTGCATCATAAAATCGTTCTCCAGGAAAAAGTCAGACCTCACAATCACTTGGCGCTATTTTTTCTAATTCGCTAATATGGGATGTCACACAGCTTCATGTCAGAAGAGGCGAACTATCCCTTTAAAATGATAAAAGTCACTTTGAGTTGAAATTTTCAGTTAATTTAGGTTGATACTTTTTTACTTTAACTGAATATAAAGCAAATATATTAACTTGGTTCTTATTGTTCTGATTTCTTCCTGTTCTGCAGGAGTTTTCATTGGTGTCGCTGTCGGAGTCATTTGTCTCATTATCGGTCTCATTGTGTTGAAACGACGTAAGTGACAAATTCCTCCTCTTTTTCATTCCTTTCTTCTCAGAAAAATCCACTTCTTATCTTTCCCATAGAAGCTGTGTTCAGGTGTGTCTCTGAAGTTTAAACAGATCCAGAAATCTTTAATAAGAGGGAAATCACTTTCTGTACGGAACAATTCAAACTTCGAATGAATGAAGATTTTTCTGATTTCATAAACAAATGATCAGATTCTGAATACAGGACTAAATGAAGCGAGTTCAGATCCTGAATCCTGTTTTCTTATGAATTCATGCTGTTATTACAAAATTCTGAACATTTATGGATCCGTTGAGTTTATAATTGTGAATCATTCATGAAAAAAATAGAAAGAAACACACAATTCATCGTGTAACATTTTAACTGGAAAAATCCGACCCTTTTCATTCAGATGCAAAACGGGAAACGGTCACGAAATCAATCCTTTTATTCCTTCAAACTGAGTCAAATTTCAATCTGATCTTATATCAAATTTCACAAAAAATCCTAAAAAATAAGGAAACTTTTACATTTTTATTTCTTACAGATGTTTATATGTTTAGATAAATATTAACAGTTAAAACTCCTCTCAAGCAAAAGGCCAAGTTTATATTTTACATGAATCGCTTCATAAGTTTAATAACCAGTTTTCTGTGAGTTTGAACCAGTTTAAACCAGTTTTAACCGGTTTTAACCAGTTTTCTGTGAGTTTTAACCAGTTTTAACCGGTTTTCTGTGAGTTGTAACCAGTTTCCTGTGAATTTTAACCAGTTTTAAGCAGTTTTCTGTGAGTTTTAACCAGTTTTCTGAGTTTTAACCGGTTTTCTGTGAGTTGTAACCAGTTTCCTGTGAATTTTAACCAGTTTTAAGCAGTTTTCTGTGAGTTTTAAGCGGTTTTCTGTGAGTTTGTTGGATTCTGACTTTTATCTTTAACACCAGGACAAACGCCATCGTTACTCACATTGTTCACAGTCAGAAATATTTGTTTTACACGTTATTTAATAATAAAAATCATTTCAGCGATTGTGTGACTAAAAATCATGAAATAATAATTTATGCGATAAAAAACTGACATTTTAAACAGCTGAACTCAAGTTTTAAGAGTAACATGAAAGACTTGATTTGTTTTCACTATAAGTTGCAGAAAATATATTTACATGAGAGGAAGATGTGATTCTACTCGAACATAAGTGTCATTTAATTCAGGCTGATGATCCACTGACAAATAACATCTTTTGTGTTTCATAGTTGGCTGTTTAGGACAAAACAGGCAACAGGAAAACAATCCCCCCAATGATGGAAATCATCTGGAACTCCTCAGGACAAACCAAAGTAATAACTGAGCAAATCTCTTTGTTTTATGACTTAGCTAATAAATGGAAAAGGTCAACTTTCATCATTAAGTTTCCTTTTATTCTGTGGTTTCTGATAAAAAATAATCATATTAGAAGATGAATTCCCGTAATGACCAAAATCTCTGGTCAGAAAAGTCTCTCATAGAGGAAAACCAGATGGTTTGGAGTACAGAACCCACTAAGAAGCTATTGTTGGAGCATGTTGGATAAAGAGCAGTTTACCACATGTGACCACCTCCTAATATCGTCTATAACCAGTGAAGTGCAACCAGTCAGATCGATGGGGTGGAGTCGTTTGGCGGTCAGGCTCTCCCTGCAGCCGTCAGGAGGGGCGTAGAAATCTGCTTTCCAAGTATTTATTGGTGTTGCTCCTTCTTTTTCTTAAATCGAGCCCAAACCATGAACAGTTTTCAGTCAGTTCCACAGATTTTGAAGATCTCGTTGACTCATTTTTACTCATCCTCAGTCACTAGAACATCATTTTCACGTTGGTGAGCTTGTGATGGTGAGCGCAGGTTTAAGTATGATGCTCGGGATAAAACACAAGCGGAGCACGAGTGTCACAGATTGCACACGACTCCAAGCAGATTGAAGTTGTTGCAAACAACGAGACGAAATCAGTGCCAACCAGTTCAGGATGGCCTTTAATTGTCAGGGTCTGGGTTCTTGTGTTTGTCTTTTGATGGTTTCCACTTTTCATTATGTGGTATTTATCCCCATGTTGGTTCTGTTGCTGTAGTTTAGTTCTCGTAAAAGCCTTTCTCTCTCTTTATCGTCTCTCCTCGCCTTCTCAGACCTGCATTTGCATTCTCAGCCTCTTACTTGTTACATCGTGCAAAATGCAGCATCCAGTTCATAAAATACTGAGAAATGTCCGACTTCCAGCAGCTGACCGTGTCCTTGAATGCAACATAGTCAGCTTGAAGCGGGTCCAGAGAACGCTCTTTGTGTTGAACACAGACTTTTACAGTGCATTGTTGTAAATACTTCAGTTACATCCAGTCTTCTTCATTTTAAAGAATTTATAATCTTTACTGTGTCGGTGCTACATGCAGATGTTAGATCCAACAGTCTGACAGTTCCTGGTTTTCAACAAGTGAAAATGTCAATGAAGTAAACCTGGCACAGAGTTTTACCCACGTTAAAGGGATAGTTCGCCTCTTTTGACATGAAGCTGTATGACTTCCCATATTAGCAATATCATTTCTGAACATCTTCTTACCCCCTGCTGCGTCCTGTGAGCAGAGTTCCAGCCTCGTTTTGGTGCTGATGAAGGTAGTCCGGCTAGTTGGCTGGGGTTTAAAAAATAAAGCGTTTTGCTTCTCAAAACAAAATGCGTTCAACAGAGTAATATATTTATATCACAAAATCGTTGTCCAGGAAAAAGTCAGACCTCACAATCGCTTGGCGCTATTTTCTTTCCCTTCGTATCACTGCCTGCGGCTGCCGGCCGATAGCCGCGCCTGTTACGGTGTTTGCTGCTCGGTCTGCACAGCAGGCAGTGATATGAAGGGAGAGAAAATAGTGCCAAGCGATTGTGAGGTCTGACTTTTTCCTGGAGAACGATTGTGTGATGCAAATGTATTTCTCTTTTGAACGCATATTGTTTTGAGAAGCAAAACGTTTTATTTTTTAAACCTCGGCCAACTAGCCGGAGTACCTTCATCAACACCAAAACGAGGCTGGAATTCTGCTCACAGGACGCAGCAGGGGGTAAGAAGATGTTCAGAAGTGATGTTGCTGATATGGGAAGTCATACAGCTTCATGTCAAAAGAGGCGAACTATCCCTTTAACCTTTTTATAACCAGAGAAAGAGCAGGAAGGACCACGACAAATAACCATTTCTGTGTTGTGTAGATGCAGACGACCAGGAAGACGCCAACGACCAGGAAGACGCCAACGACCAGGAAGACGCCAACGACCAGGAAGACGAGAACGACCAGGAAGACGAGAACGACCAGGAAGACGAGAACGAGCAGGAAGACGAGAACGACCAGGAAGACGAGAACGAGCAGGAAGACGAGAACGAGCAGGAAGACGAGAACGAGCAGGAAGACGAGAACGAGCAGGAAGACGAGAACGAGCAGGAAGACGAGAACGACCGCGGTGAAAGAGAACCTTTGAACGAGCCAAACCGACAGCTCAATGACGACTGAGCTTATCTCTTCGTTTATAATGCAGCTACCAAACAGAGAAAAGCAAACTTTTAGGATTGGTTTAGTTTTAATTAGGCAGATCTCGGTTCTGATAAAAAAAATTTAAAAAAATCATTCATCGTGACAGAAATTTAGTCCTTTTTGAAAGCTGAATTTGGATCTGATAGACTGAACTGAATTCCACAGCCTGTAAGATTTCAGTGTTATCAGGCCACCACGTTCTGTGCCCACAAACATGGCGTAAATGCCTCAACTTAACAGTCTTGCCAGCATCGTATTGTGCTCGAACCCTTTTAAACTTTAAGTGCCTCCAGGCAGGAAAACTATTGAAGCTTGGTGTGCTGTCAGATTATTTTTTTATCTTTCTGGTCGTGGAAACAAAAGTTACGACCCAGGAACAAGTGACACTGTGACTTGTGTGTGCTGTAGGAGTAGAAAAATGTGAACAGATCCAACCGGACGCACCGACAGTAGTGCTGAAGTTTCCCCGACAAAGGTCGGGGCCGTCGATCCTCCGGGATTCGCTGTGGTGCTACATCGAGCCTCCATTTGGTGAAAGCATGTCCACATAGAGCTGTTCATCCATGTAAAGTATTCTCAGGGCATCAAATGCAGCTGTTTTATGGGTCACAGCAGCATCAGGCAGCAAGAGCAAACACTGTGACGGCTTACTGAGGTACACAGTAGAAATAAGATAGAAAAATACTTTATTAGTCAAGTAGCTCAAAGAAAATTATAAATATTTACAATGATTGTATATTAACAACAACAATAAAAATACTAATAATAATAATAAATGATTACATTTGAGAAAAAACACTGTTAAAAAGCCTTCTGGCTTTGTTTTTTAACTTTAAACTGGACCTCTTGTTTGCTTTTGCACTAAAAACACAAGTTAATCAGATGTTTATGTGCTCAGCTATGCTAAGCTATCTGCTAGCTTAAGTTGGGGGCCGAGGTACCGCAGCTCCTAACTTTGCTTTGCAGCCCTGAGACAACAGCCAGATAACGGCACATTCTGCTTTGATAAAGTAAGAAAAAGAGAAAAAAAATTAACTTATTGGTTATAAATAAAGTTTGAGGGAGAACAAAAAGGAAAAGTCTGCGACAGATGTGATAAATACAACAAAGATCCCTGCTGGAAGGAGTCAGAGGGGTCTTATGGACTATATATATATATATATATATATATATATATAATACACTATAGAATAAAACATGATTATTAAGAATGTTTTTCTAACTGTTTGTATTTCATTTCATATATTATATTATCAGCAGTTTGTACCACCTGCCACTATTCTACACTGTAAATCATCTGTTTAAACTGTGATTTTTTTTTTAAAATCTTCTCATTAAAGAGTCTTTTCTTAACGTTTCTCTTTTTATCCGCATCACTGGGTCCAGCAGGTGCCCCCCCACCGGTGCTGTCATGCATCTGAACTGCACCACACAGCCGTGGAGCTCACTTCTCTGAAGATAAACTTTAAACTTTGCTTCTGCTTTTTCTGTTTTCATATCATCATTATTCTGTACCTGCTGAACCCAACTCAGAGTTGCAGGAGCCTCTTTTCATCCGTCTGGTTTTGAATGAAGTCACATTATTATTGAACCATTTGCAGACAGGCAGAGTACGGGAGCCACAGTCCTTCTGGAAACTCTGTTCACCAATAAGCCGGTGTTCTGGTGTGAGAATTGCTTCTTTTTTACTGAGTTTTACACAGTGTTCGATGCGTTTTTGTTGTTGCTCTTCACAAAGTTTCCCCTGCAGCACGACGGCCTGTTTGCCCAGCAGTGAATTCCACTGAAACAAGGAGACAGAGATGGGGACTCGAGTTACTGTGACTTGGACTCGAGTCGACTCGAGTCGCTGTTTTGATGACTTGTGACTTGACTTGACAAAAAATAAAAGACTTCAGACTCGACTCGGACTTGGAAGTTAGAGACTCGGCACTTGACTTGAGGCTGAGAATGGCGTCATGATTGGATCCCTACCCTGTCAATCAGTCATGCCCTCTCTACATACCTTAGTGCTTATTGGAGAGAAAAAACTCATATCAGATATGCATCAACATGTCAGCGGGAGGGGGACCGAGAGTCGTTGTATTCATGCTTTGGAATCTGTCCTCTCCTTGATCACTTTAATGGCTGTTTGCATAAACACGAGTCGTGTTTGGAAGATGAAAACAGCACCGCGTAGTTGAACTAGTGAAAAGCTTTCATTGAAATGTGGGAACAGAAGAGATGAGAGTTGAATAAACCCTGAAGAATGCACATCTGAACCACAATTGTTACAGTTTACTGAAAGATTTCTCTCTGTCCAAACAATCCCAGATTTGTTTTCATTGTCATTGTTTCTGTTGTTTTCAGTGAGGACATAAAACCCTTCAGGCCTCACCTCAGCTTTACTGGAACTGGTTGGACTACTGACACAGTAAACAGGCAGCTGAGGGAGGCGTGGCTCTGCAGGAGAATTCAACAGGGCGTTACCAGAGAGTCTCTATTATGAAGAGAGGGAAAACTGGCGGCTATTTCCGGGTGGTACTGCACTCTAGGGGCGCCAACGAAGCAGTGCAGAGCACGCCAAACTCTATGGTGGTACTATGAAATCCACCTTAGATCCAGCCATTGCTTTTGATAGAATTTTTTATATTTTTCCATTTTAATTTTCCTGAAGGCAGGATAAATTATCCTTTCAAACGGCACTTGGTTTGATTTTTTTAGACTCACTAGATTTGTTTAAAATACACATTTATTGTCAGTATTGCATTCCGAGTGACGTCACACATGTAGCATCACTTTACGGCATGGTCAGTCCTAGCGCTGAGCTAGCAGAGAGGTGTTAGCTCAAATAGTTACAGATTTCAGCACAGCCCTTTTACATACTCTCTGACAAGCCTCTGGTTTAGCTTTGGTTGTTGTTAGCAGCACCAGGTTAGCACTCTGGCACAGTGGAAGTGTGCTGTAAAGCAGCCGGTCGTAATCTGCCGTGCGTTCTTCAGATTCCGTTAGCAAAATGCTAGCGGAGACTGACTCGCAAATGCCAGACCTGTAAGAAAACAGAAAGATATAACTCCCAGGTTATTGTACTTTTGATATAAATCTACATCCCTCTGTCAGAAATCACAGTAATATTTTCAGGTTTCAGCCGTTAGCGGGGACATTTTTTGAGTTATTAGCGCCAGCCCTATGGAAAATGGTCATTCTGCACTCGCTCGCCAGCGCCCCCAGAGAAAATCAACTGAACTGCAGCCAAATTTTTTATAATGGGGCGAATAGGAAGTGGAACGGCTGTCTGTAAAAGGGCTGTGGCATTACCATGGCGCACAGGTGGCTGTTGGAGAAACAAACACAACAGCCATTTTCTGATTCAGTCACAAGCAGCCAGGATAAAACTCCCTGAGGTGAATGATAGCAGCTACAACCGTAAAGTTCTTTTATCAGCTGCACGTTTCCTCTGAAATGACGAGGTGACGCAGTCAAGTTTAGTTGCATCGACACACTCGGTCTCAGATCGTTACGGCCTTTTGCACCCGCAGGTAGTTTGCATGCAGCTGTGAAATCTGCAGGCCGCAGACAGCGAGGCGGAAAGAACAAACGAGTGTTATCTGCGAGTTCAGGTTATCAGAGAGGACCGATTATAGGCCGGACACGCTAAATGTGCACTGATTGAGCTCTGTGAGGAGGAGGGGCTTATTCTACACTGCACTGATGGCTGGAGAACATTTAGCAACTCTAACTAACTTTACACACACACTCTGAGCATTAAAGGCATACAGTCAAACATTTGGGTGACTATTCATTAATTTAAGCTAGTTTGTCTTAATTTTTGTTGCAGATGTTTTTCTGCTCTTTGCTCATTTTCTGCTGCATTTGATGGTTCGCTGACGTTTAAACTCGCTCTGTTCATCCAGCTCAGGGGTTTAAATGTTACAAAGTACTCGTGCACCAAACCTCACATCTTCTGTCAATCTTCTAAATGCCTCAGACGGAACGATGCATCCTGTCAGACTCATTTAACTTCTTCTGCACATTCAGACGTGCTTCAGAAAGAAGAGTTTGTTCAACATTTCCTGTTTGAGTCGACCAAAAGAACGACTGCAGACCTCAGACTGAGCTGTTGCATCAGTCTGCTTCAGCTCCCAAACAGGAGAAAGTTTGCTGTTTATAAAGCAGCAGAATGACTCACCCTCTGCGTGAAAGCAGCTCAGATGGAAGCAGCAGCTCCTCCTTAGTGGAGTTCTACCATCAGAGCCCTTTGAACAGGTCGCTGACCTCTGCTGCAGAGCACTTTGTTGCCATTTAAATGATGTGCTATCACTCACTGGTGTGCGTTGGGACTCTTACATAAAAGCTGAGATGACTCAACACCTTGTCAGGATCAACAGGAAGTAAATAGCAGTTTGAGCTGTGAGTGATCGAGTTTCAAAATGTTCCCTCGTCTTCATCTCCTGTTGATTTAAAAAGTCAAAGATCAAAGCAGATCAGTTTATTTCTCAGCGGACGGCTCAGCGGTGAACGTGCAGTAGAAGTGTAACTAATGTTTACACCAAGGTTAGACAAGGCAGGTTTATCTGTACAGCACAATTCAACAACAAGGCGATTTAAAGTTCTTTACAGAGACATTAAAACAGTAGAAATAAAAAGCACGATTTAAATTTTAAACAAAAAAGAAAGAAATAAGAACAATAGATAAAATCAGGAGTTAAAATGTGATTAAGTTTTGAAACTCAAGCTTCAGATTTGGAGCTTTATTCAGCTGAAAATAGGTGTGTCTTCAGCCTGGACTTAAACACACTGAGTGTTCCAGCTGATCTGAGGCTTTCTGGGAGTTTGTTCCAGACATGTGGAGCATAGAAGCTGAATGCAGCTCCTCCATGTCTGGTTCTAACTCTGGGAACTGATAGAAGACCGGATCCAGATGACCTGAGGGGTGTGGAAGGTTCATACTGGGTCAGGAGGTCACTGATGCATTCTGGTCCTGGACCATTCAGAGCTTTATAGAGCAGCATCAGAACTTTAAAGTCTATCCTCTGATGGACAGGCAGCCGGTGTAAAGACCTCAGAGCTGGACTGATGTGCTCCACTTCTTTGGTCTTAGTGAGGACTCGAGCAGCAGAGTTCTGAATAAGCTGCAGTTGTCTAACTGAATTTTTAGGTAGACCTGTAAAGATGCTGTTACAGTAGTCAAGCCGACTGAAGATGAATGCATGGACTAGTTTTTCCAGGTCCTGCTGACACATCAGATCCTTTAACCATGATATATTCTTAAGGTGATAGTGGGCTGACTTTGTTACTGCCTTAATGTGTTTTTCCAAATTTAGGTCTGAGTCCATCACTACACCCAGATTTCTGGCCTAGTTGGTAGTTTCTAGGTGTATGGATTGAAGTTCTGTGGTGACCTGTAATCGTTTCTCTTTGGCTCCAAAGACAGTTACCTCAGTTTTGTTAGCCGGTATAGCCAGTATTTTGTCAGGTTTTCAACACGTTGGGGATCTAAATGACTACTTTCTCGCCTGAAAATGTTTCAAATGTTGCTAAAGTTTACAGAGTTTAGAGCTTAAGAGAAATCAGCTTCAGGCCGGCTGATTTCGGCTCGGGCAGGAGCGAAATGCATTGTGGGTAAACGCTCTGCATACTGTCTGAATGATGAGTATGCAATATGTAGTATGCGGTATGCAGTATGTAGTATGCAGTATGCAATATGCAGTATGTAGTATGCAGTATGCAGTATGTAGAATGTAGTATGCAGTATTTAGTATGTAGTATATAGTATGCAGTATGCAGTATGTAGTATGCAGTATGTAGTATGTAGCATGCGGTATGCAGTATGTAGTATGCAGTATGTAGTATGCAGTATGCAGTATGCAGTATGTAGTATGCAGTATGTAGCATGTAGCATGCAGTATGCAGTATGTAGTATGCAGTATGTAGTATGCAGTATGTAGTATGCAGTATGTAGTATGTAGTATGCAGAATGCAGTATGTAGTATGCAGTATGTAGTATGTAGTATGCAGTATGCAGTATGTAGTATGTGGTATGTGGTATGCAGTATGTAGTATGTAGTATGCAGTAGGTAGTATGCAGTATGTAGTATGCAGTATGCAGTATGTAGTATGTAGTATGCAGTAGGCAGTATGCAGTATGCAGTATGTAGTATGCAGTATGTAGTATGTAGTATGCAGAATGCAGTATGTAGTATGTAGTATGCAGTATGTAGTATGTAGTATGCAGTATGTAGTATGTAGTATGCAGTATGTAGTATGCAGTATGTAGTATGCAGTATGTAGTATGTAGTATGTAGTATGCAGTATGTAGTATGCAGTATGCAGTATGCAGTATGTAGCATGTCGTATGCAGTATGTAGTATGCAGTAAGCAGTATGTTGTACGTAGTATGCAGTATGTAGTATGCAGTATGTTGTACGTAGTACGTAGTATGCATTATGTAGTATGCAGTATGCAGTATGTAGTATGCAGTATTCAGAATGTAGTATGTAGTATGCAGTATGCAGTATGTAGTATAGAGTATGCAGTATGTAGTATGCAGTATGTAGTATGCAGTTTGCAGTATGTAGTATGCAGTATGCAGTATGCAGTATGTAGCATGCAGTATGTAGTATGTGGTATGTGGTATGCAGTATGTAGTATGCAGTATGTAGTATGCAGTATGCAGTATGTAGTATGTAGTATGCAGTATGCAGTATGCAGTATGTAGTATGTAGTATGAAGAATGCAGTATGTAGTATGCAGTATGTAGTATGCAGTATGTCGTATGCAGTATGTAGTATGCAGTATGCTGTACGTAGTATGCAGTATGTAGTATGCAGTATGCAGTATGTTGTACGTAGTACGTAGTATGCATTATGTAGTATGCAGTATGTAGTATGCAGTATTCAGAATGTAGTATGTAGTATGCAGTATGTAGTATGTGTGGGAGAAGGATGTCATGACATGTTCATGACTTCTGGCCTAGTTACATCCTGGGCCTTGTTGACTGGTTCAGAATATTGTTGATAGTTAGAAGGAGCGTGTTTATGATAAACTGCGAAAGCTAGGCGCCTCCGGAGAGGGCCACGTACACTTGTTATGATAAAACGGTATAAAAGGGTGTCACTAGATGAGCTCGTCGGACATTTTGTACATTCTGTATGCACATTTGCTGTGACGGTTTGTTCAATAAACTCCCCAATGGACGGCTGACCAACGCGGGATTCGACTCTAATTTCTCCACAACATAATGGTGACCCCGAATTCGTGAGAGTTTGCATCTGGATCCCGGCGGAGCGTGTCCTCTGTGCCCCGACAACCGACATCAGCTGTAACAAGCCGGCAGGTGGGATTTTGTTCCTACCATTACGCAGTTGATCTCGGTTAGTGGAGCACAGCTGACGGCTTCTTCCGGCTTCCCCAAATTTAAAAGAACACAGGAGAGAGACGGATCCTGCACACGGTAAGCCCTTCCATTGTTTACTTCTGCGCAGAGGGGCTGCTGAAATTGTTTGGGAAACTGTGGGCCAAGAGGTGCCGTATGTGTGAATTTGGATAAAATTGGGTGAACAGCAGCTTATGTGAGTTGTAAAGCAGACAGCTGTGAGCAGTTGGTCGTGTTGATGTATTGTTGTGATAATTAAGAAGGACTAGTCGCTCATGCTCGGGCAGGGAATAAATCGATGAGTTTAAACTGGAATAATAGATACGCTTTTAGAGCAGGCAGGGTGGAAATCACCCGCTCATAGTGATGTCATAAAGCCGACGGCCGACCTTTAATGCATTGGGGGTTCGGGCTACCGTGGGATTATGGTTCGCATTAGTCATTAATATATGTGAAAGTTATTTTCACTAGTCAAGGAGTAGACGAATGCTGGTAATTGATTGACTTGCGAACATAAAAGTTTGGAGGTGGAATCAAAACAGCAGTTCAAGAAAACTCTGAAAAAGTCAATTCCAGTTCTATACGGGCACATTTTAAGTATATATGTTTATATCATTTTATATATCTGCTTAGAACTCTTTGGAGTTATCCGAGACCTCAGTATAAAGACATTTGGAGAAGAAAAGTCAAATTCGTTTATGAAATTGGCCACAGGAGATTTTGATTAGGAGGTCACAGCGAAGCTGGTAAAGTACACGTCAGCATCTGTTGCTTTGGTCAGAAACCATATCACAAGGCTTGTAGGGAAAATACATTTTGTATTCCATATATTGCCGACACCAACATCTCCTGAAAAATTAAAAGTCTAAATGAAAGAAATTGATAATTTAAAAATGTGAAGATTTGAACGGTGACTGACACAAAACTTTTGACCGACTGACTTGAGTGTGTGGGACCGGTCTCTGTTGTCTGTCAATGTGTGTGTGAAATCTGATGTTTGTGTGAATCAAGAAAGAGAAGAAAAGAGAAAAGGTTCTGACTCATATCATCCCTTGACTTTTGAGTATTCGTAGTATTTTAATTCACACTCAGATTTGCTTCATTATTATAACTGGCTTTATGGTCATAATTTGCTTCACTGGTATAATCTGCTTAATTGTGATAGTTGCCGCATTAATAACTTGGGGAAATAAGGTGTTGTGCCGAAATGTGCTGTTATTTTTAAACGCTGTGGGTTTCTTTCTTTAAGACTCTATATTTTCGTTGAGTGCATCTTGTTATTATTGAATACTGCTGTGATTGGTGTTAAGTTTCTAAAGTTCTATTCTTAACAGGCGAGTGAATTGTGTTCTGGCTCTCAGGGGGACAGAGGGTGCTGCGCGCTCCCGCGGCTAGTGTGTGGGTGCGTGCTCTGGCCTTGAGAGTTTCCTGCTGCTGCAAATGTTCGTGTGTGATCACACTTTCTTTCCTTGTGTCTTCCAGGGGCAATTTATGGTTGTACTGTAATAATTATTAGTTTTCTTTAGGTAATGTGCTAATTGCAGAGTTGTTATCAGTCGAGTAATGAGGGTTCCGCAATTCCTAAGGAAGAGGTTCTGTCCGTAGGCCATTGAGTCATGACGTCGTTCGACGTGAATGTGACATTCCTGATAAAGAAAGTTTCTCGCTTATGCATTGTTTCTGTATCTTTTGATTTGTAGTTTCCCTGTCCACAGCGTGTTAAATTGTATTTCTTTCTCTTTCTTAACAAATGCCATTTCGAGGTGAAGAATAGTGCAACTGTTATTTCTGTGTTAAATTGTATTTCTTCTCTGTCCAGCTGAAAGTTTGTATTTCCTCCTTTTTCTTAACTTGTTACAAAGTGTGACAAACGCCATTTTGAGTTGGGGTGTGGTTCAATTGTTATGTCTGGTTCAATTGTTATGCTTGGGAGGAGTTAATAACAGTCTAGGAAGCAGATGTGATGGTGTGTTCATATTTGATTTGTTAGAAATTCATGTGGTTCATTGGAGGCAGGCTTAGAGGTGTGTTCATATTTTATTGGTTAGAAGTTACGTGTCTCAGACGTGTTTCACTGGAGTTAGATTTAGAGGTGTGTTCAGATTTCATTGGTCAAAAAATAGTTTTATTTCATTGGTCAGAATTGACGTAGCTGTGACGTACATTGGATCATCTGGATTGGTGGAGGACATTGTGTGTGGATTGGATCGGAAGCATCCGGAGGTGAGCAAAAGTTGGGGCAACGCCTTTAGCCTGAGTCACTTCATACAGAGTAAGCATTAACTGAGCTTTTGATTAGTAATAAATTAACATTGGGTAGTATTAGCAATACAGCAAGTATTGATTAGCAATAATTAGTATTGATTAGCAATCACTAGCGTTGAATAGCATAATTAGCATTCAATTAGCATTGGTCAACAAGGAAGCTAGTATTGATTAGCAATAAGTAGCATTGATTAGCAATAGTTAGCATTGGTTAGCATTAGTAGCATTTGTTAGCATTTCATTAGCCATAATTAGCATTGATCAGAAAGACAATTAGCATTGATTAGCAATAGCAATAAGGCAAATATTGGTTTAAATCTTAATTAGCAATAGGTTAGCATTTATTAGCAACAGCTAGGAAGCTAACATCAATTGGCATTGGTTGGCAAACATTAACATTGGCAATAATAGTAACCGAACTCCAAACCAGAAGTCAAAAAGCTAAATTAGCCTAACATTGAATTAACATTGGTTTAATTTAATTAAAAAAAAAAAAAAAAAACAACCTAGAGCATAAGCTTTTAAAGCTAACGTAGGCTAACCTTAAGATTAGCATTGACAACATCCAATCCAATAATTAGCTGCATCTAAGCTAAATTTAGCCGAGCATTAAATTAGCATTGATTAGAGTTAAATAATTAGTGCATTTAAATTGACTTTCAAAAAAAAAAAAAAAAAAAAAAAGGGGGAATTCGAATAATAAATAAGGGAAATTTAGAAAATAGATAAGTAAATAAAAAGAAAAAGTCAAAAGACAATAGAAGGGAACTAACTAGGTGAAACAATGGATATAACACCAACAATAATCATCAGCGCCAAACATCCTGAACATTCCAAAGATATTAAAAAGATATCTCTAAAATGGGAAAAACGAACAAAAAATAACGTCTCACCCTGGCCAAAAGGTGGCACTTTCAATGTAACTACCTGTAAGATTATGGAACAAAGGATTAAAGCTTACAAACCAAAGGACAAAAGCAAAAAGAGACAGGAAAAGAGAGAGCTTGAATTAAAAGTTTTACATTTCTTTGAAAATGCAGAGCTATTTCCAACACTGCCAGGAGCAGCACACATAAAAGGAGATTCCGAAATAAAAGATCATAAAATATCTCATGAACGCTCAGAACTACAAATAGCTACATCAAGCAGTCATGGAGCTCCTGAGCCAGACGCCATCTGTAATTCAGATCAGGCAAGGGGACAGCTCCCACAATACCAAAAATCACCCGAACTGGCACCTCCAGTTCAAAAGGCATCTTCTGAAGAACAGAAGAGTCCAACAGCGTCAGCACCGAGTTTGATAGAAATGACGCAGGGACAGTATGTGCCGTGGCAGACGCTCGACCTAGGGGGGCTGGTTGCTCGATTGCCGGACATTCACAGAGGTGCAAGTAGATGGATAAGAGCGTTTGAACAAGAGACTGTGCATAAACTGTTGTCTGTGGGACACATTAAGGCAGTGTGGGCACTGTGTTTTGGAACTTCTACCATGGAGGGCATTTTGAGACACAGTGAGAATGACTGGATGTTAAGCCACCGAGCTGATGGAACTGACTTTAATGCATATCGAGCTGCACTCTGGAGAGCGTTACGAGCTGAGTTTCCTGTAGGAGTGGACCTCAAAGCATTAAAGGGGGAGCCACTGTCAGGAACAGAGAGTCCAGCTGTGTACATTGCACAACAATTGAAGAAATGGAGACAAGAGTCTGAGGGAGAAATCGAGAAGAGCCCAGCTTGGGTGACATTGTTCAGAGTTTCCATCAAAGAGGCTCTGCCTGCCCCAGTTCAGGGGAGGCTGGAGGATGTGGTGGGGCTGAATTCAATGTCACATGGACAATTCCGAGACCACGTGGTGCATGCAGTAAACAAATACAGAAAAGAACTGAAACGGAAGGAGCAGGAGAAGGATATGCAAAGGGAACTTGCACGGTTGCAGTTAGAAGAACTGCAAGCGAAGCAAGAGGTACGAAATGAGGCCATGACAGCGGGGGCCACTGAACAGCCATCACAGGGGCAAGTCCATCGTCGACCCTGTCAAAGGTCAAGAAGAGGCGCACCAGGAGGACGAAGGTCCTCGGGGGCATGTTGGGCCTGTGGCGAGAGGGGACACTTTGTTTACAGCTGTCCGAGAGCACCGAGAAACCCGAGTGTTCGGCAGGACCGTGGCCAGTCCCTGGGGGGCGGAGCAAGTGGCCCGGCAGGTCCAAGGCGTTCCTCTGGCAGAGGAATCCCAGTATTGGTTTACATTGACATATAGAGGTAAGAAGTACACTTACATCAGACGTACTCAAAAGGGTTTAAAAACCGCCCTCATGTGTGTCATCATTACAAAACAAAATAAAGTTTTTAAGTTAAATGTATCACGACTACTAAGTTTCTAAAACTTGAATTTAAATAGGTCACTGTTACTAGGACACAACAAAACAAAGTTTCTGAATTTAAAATTTAAATGTGCCACTATTACGAAGTTCTAAAATTTGAACGGAACAAAGTTTCTAATTTAAATTTTAGCATTGATAGTCTGAATTAGAGTATCTAGTTAGCCCATAGGGAATTACTGATATCTCTCCATCCCACTTGGAGGGAGTAAGAAAAGCGCCATGTCCAACATAAATGAATAAATATCTAATGAATAAATAAGTAAAATTAAAATACAACAAGTATGATCTTCTTTTGGGAAGATTATGCAATAAAATGCGCTTCCTCTGGAAGGAATCATGAAAGATCCAAAGATCAAAGGTTGAAAGCACAACTGGAGAGGACAACCGAGGCTAAGTTAGCCTTTGGAAATTTGAAACAGAATTAGCAAAAGTTATCCAAAACCGGCAACACTAGTCTATGAGAAGCCATTTTTCTTATATGTCTCCAATAAAAACCATAAGATTTCAGAACTAATAAATCAGAGTAGGTATGTTGTGACTCGGACAGGATGTTTGCAGGTTGTGCATCTTTTGACACGTCCAGATGTGAGAAAACAGAAGTGTACTACATCGGGTCCTGCAGATGTCATTCCACGTGAGTTTGAAGGAGAACCACATGAGCGTGGGGCAGAAGCTGTGAGATACATTAAACTGAGACCTGACATAGGAGCAACTCCACTTGTGCAGGCTGATGTCACTTATGTTGTGCATGGTTCATGTTGTGAGATCATTTGGGTGATCATGCAGGTTTTGCAGTTGTGAAACAGGAAGGTGGAAACTTTGTGACGGTGAAAGCTGAGAAGTGCCATGTTCGGCACAGTTGGCTGAACTGAAGGCACTAACGGAAGCATGTTGACTGGTGAAAGGTAAGGTTACGAATGTGTACACAGATTCTGCATATGCTCATGATATTTGCTATTTGTTTGGAGCAGTTGTGAAGCAGAGAGGGTTCAGGAGGTCAGACGGAAGTCCAGCGCGACAGGAGGTCCAAATGAAGGAGCGGATTGCGGTCATGAAAATTGTAAATTGGCAGTGATACAATGTCAAATAATCATAGAGGTAACAAAATGGTTGGTAAAGGTAATATCGCGGCTGATGAAGCAGCGAAAGTAGCATCAAAGTGCCAGCTTTCTGTTTTGGCACCAATGGTGTCACTGGAGCCAGAGGTCGCGCCATCACAAGGATATTGGTCATACATATTGGATAAATAGTCGTAAAATTTTTTTGGTAAGAGAATTGATTCATCTGTTTGTCATTCCATCAGAGATTAGCTCAAATAATGGTTAAGTGTTTGGTTATAAAAGTGCAAGAGGCATTCTGCAGCAGCTGCGAATCAAGCAGCGCTGTGGGGCCGTTTATCATCCACAGAGTTAAGGGATGCATGAGAGGATCAATGGAACCTGGAAAGTGAAATTGAATTGAATCTGTGCTTCAACCAAACTAACTAGATGCTTTGCCGCTTGCACTAATGAGATGTCCTATGCAGACTCATAGAGTCACGCACTAACACCGCATAAAATGCTAACGGGTCGACCCATGCCAGCACCTCAGTTCCCACTTGAGCAGGTGCAAACAGAGTGGACAGCTTACATGAAGCAACTAACTGCAGTCCACAGAACAATCTATCTACAGGAGGAGTTCAGAGACTTGAGTCTCAAACAGCTGGTTGAGAGGCCAGTGGTGCCAGGCGACCAGATGCACATCGAAGTGTTCCGGAGGAAGTGGCTTGAGCCAAGACGGAAAGGACCGTACACAATGGTGCGAGCAACGTCAACAGCAGTTCAAGTGGAAGGTAGCAACACATGGTACCATTTGAATCACTGCACTAAGGTTCGGACTAAAGACACAGACGGAGTCCGAGGGAAAGGATGAACGAAAGGAAGAGGTTAAGATTTCTGACACTGTGAGACTGTGAGCATCCAGGTGTGGGTGGCCGACAGCATGGGCTCAGGAGAACAAAGCCTGGAGATGTTGGACGGGATACCGCGGACAGGAGAGGCTGGAAGGGTCCAGTGATGAAGCCACCCCGCAGGGAAGTAGCCAGCCTGGGTCAGATGAGTATGATGCAACAATACACACCCACTCAGACCATGCCACGCCACAAACTTTGCCAGCAATACACACTAGAGCTAGTCGTGAAGAGGTATCTGCTAAGCTTGAATTTAAGTTCATGGAAGAAACGATTTGAGGAAGTGTGGATCATGGGTCCGTTGGAGGAGACGACCAAATCACCGCCTCTGGACGCCACGACAAAGGGGCAATCTGGTAAGATCATGTCAGATTGGGTCAGAAGTAGTTGTTCACAATGGTTGTAAGAATAGAAAGATTTCACGGGAAAATCTAGGGGGATTTGATACCATTAGCACTACAGGACAGAATAATCATGTTAATCCAAGAACAGACGGAGTGTACATGCACAGGTGGAGTCGGGAAAACAGTGTAACTGTGGAAGATGGGTTAAGGCAGCACAGGATATGTGGTATAGATGGGCATGGTACACTACGAGAGAACTGACAGCGACGGAGTGTCTCATATGCGCAGACGCTCCAGGAGCATTGCCTGTTGTTGTTCCAGAGCCACACACCTTCAGGGACTGTGCGGTGGTCCAGCAACGGGAATGCAGAGAAGGTAGGTTCACATCGGAGGGGGATAAACGGTTATTGTTTCCTATGTGTGGTATTAAGTGCAGATTGATGTTCGGGCCAAATAAATTACATAGTTATTTTCAAAATAAGGGAGGGCCACAAATTTGAGTCTTCTTGTGCGGAATTGAATCTGAGTACATCACAGGAGGGGCCTCCCACTGATTATAGAGTAGATTACGATGGTGAGTTTGGATGCTTTTGGAACTCGCGTAGGTAGTACTAATGTTAAATGAAAACAAGATTTATTGGGATTTATTTATTTGGATCAAAAATGTGAAAATATAGAAATGATCATTTTAACTCTATATCTTTTTGGGGATCAGACACACCCAGTAGCTGAGAGTTACTGGATGTGTGGAGATCATGTGTTGTTAAATGTGCTACCCAACAGGGAGATAGGTTTTTGGGCACTGGTGAGGATGAATACATCGGTTGTGTTAGTGTATGACAAGGTAAACGAGATGCTAGGATTGGATGTGGAAGAAGGGAGAGTTATCTAGTGATGGCTACATCAGGGATAAGCACGTTTACTTGGATGCAATACGACAGCCGAGAGGGATTCCTTTGAGCTCAAAGCACGCAGGGAGATTGCAGCTGGATTTGAGGCTGGTTTGCAGGGAATCATATTTAACAAAATGGGGAGTGGACTAATTACATATAATACAACCAACAGGGAATTCTTAGCTACACGAGTGAAGGGCTTGCAGGCTTTGGAGAACAACTACATGAGACGAGTATGATGGCTTGGTAGAACAGACAAGTTTTAGAACGGTTTGGAACGGTTACAACAGCCGTGAAGAAGTTCAGAGAACGGAGAGAGGAGCTGACGTGTGATGCTGGTGGAGGTGAACGGTGGTGGACTGGTCTGTTTGGGATTTTGGGAGAAGGGGGAGCGATGACAGTTAAGGCGGGAATAGCAATATTGTTGATAGTGAGGATGGTTTCCCTATTGGTGTGTTGCATTATACCCATTCTGAGAAGGTGTTTGCTGCAAGTGATGTTCAAACAAACAGTGGAAGGAATCAGGAGGCAGATGACCATGCGAGACCAGGCCTGAGGACCAACGCATGGGAAGAGCGGGTCAACGAATGAAGGTTATCAACGGGCGGTTCACAAGTTTCTTTCCTCGAGGGTGGAACCAAGTTTAGTCTGACAGGGAGAAGAGATGCTGAAGATCTCTTTGATTGGGAGTGACGTACTGGCGACCTCTCCTCCCAGAGTTAGCTTAGCAGTTCCAGACCCAGCCGGACGGATGTTCGGCCAGAAGCGGACGACACCAGAGCACAGGAGATGGGACGGGACTGGAGGGGCTGCATTACATTGCATTTTATTACTATTGTTGTGTGATAATCCATAATTTTATGTATTGTACTTGATACAAAACGGTGATTAACTGATTTGAAGGTGGTGTATTCAGTCTATGTGTATTATCAATCAAAACTGATCACTGATATGTCCATTGCCAATTGTGTCAGTCAACTGTTCGAGTGCGACCTTGGTAAAGTGGTCGGTCGCCAGTGGGGGGGGCCGTAGGTGAATTTTCCCAAGATAAGAACATGAGTTACGAAAGTAGCAGCCGGTGGGTTTTTCGCACCTATGCACTGCGAACAGTGGACAAGTGTGATGGCAATGTAAAACTTGTAGTGTTGTTGAAATCAATATCGTGTAATTTAAGTTAATCATTTAATATGATTCGAGTAGACACATATATATAGTCCTTTTCATGTATTCAAAATGGTCCCGTTGATTGATATTGTAGAATTGTTAGAATAATTTAGTGTTTATTATGGTAATTAATTCTTAATTAACTATGTGGGATGATTTTCTTTTATTTTAGATTATTTCTTTATTAAATCACTGATAAGTGATTTCAGGGGGGACTATGTGGGAGAAGGATGTCATGACATGTTCATGACTTCTGGCCTAGTTACATCCTGGGCCTTGTTGACTGGTTCAGAATATTGTTGATAGTTAGAAGGAGCGTGTTTATGATAAACTGCGAAAGCTAGGCGCCTCCGGAGAGGGCCACGTACACTTGTTATGATAAAACGGTATAAAAGGGTGTCACTAGATGAGCTCGTCGGACATTTTGTACATTCTGTATGCACATTTGCTGTGACGGTTTGTTCAATAAACTCCCCAATGGACGGCTGACCAACGCGGGATTCGACTCTAATTTCTCCACAACATATGCAGTATGTAGTATGCAGTTTGCAGTATGCAGTATGTAGTATGCAGAATGTAGTATGCAGTATGTCGTATGCAGTATCTAGTATGCATTCTGTTTTATGCAGTATGCAGCATGCAGTATGTAGTATGTAGTATGCAGTATGTAGTATGCAGTATGCAGTATGCAGTATGCAGTATGTAGTATGTAGTATGCAGTATGCAGTATGTAGTATGTAGTATGCAGAATGCAGTATGTAGTATGCAGTATGTAGTATGCAGTATGTCGTATGCAGTATGTAGTATGCAGTATGCTGTACGTAGTATGCAGTATGTAGTATGCAGTATGCAGTATGTTGTACGTAGTACGTAGTATGCATTATGTAGTATGCAGTATGTAGTATGCAGTATTCAGAATGTAGTATGTAGTATGCAGTATGTAGTATGCAGTATGTAGTATGCAGTATGTAGTATGCAGTTTGCAGTATGCAGTATGTAGTATGCAGAATGTAGTATGCAGTACGTAATATGTAGTATGCAGTATGTAGTATGCAGTATGTAGTATGTAGTACGCAGTTTGCAGTATGTAGTATGCAGCATGCAGTATGTAGTATGTAGTATGCAGTATGTAGCAGGTAGCATGCAGTATGCAGTATGTAGTATGCAGTATGTAGTATGCAGTATGTAGTATGCAGTATGTAGTATGTAGTATGCAGAATGCAGTATGTAGTATGCAGTATGTAGTATGTAGTATGCAGTATGCAGTATGTAGTATGTGGTATGTGGTATGCAGTATGTAGTATGTAGTATGCAGTAGGTAGTATGCAGTATGTAGTATGCAGTATGCAGTATGTAGTATGCAGTATGCAGTATGTTGTACGTAGTACGTAGTATGCAGTATGCAGTATGCAGTATGTAGTATGCAGTATTCAGAATGTAGTATGTAGTATGCAGTATGTAGTATGCAGTATGTAGTATGCAGTTTGCAGTATGCAGTATGTAGTATGCAGAATGTAGTATGCAGTATGTCGTATGCAGTATCTAGTATGCATTCTGTTTTATGCAGTATGCAGCATGCAGTATGTAGTATGTAGTATGCAGTATGTAGTATGCAGTATGCAGTATGCAGTATGTAGTATGTAGTATGCAGTATGCAGTATGTAGTATGTAGTATGCAGAATGCAGTATGTAGTATGCAGTATGTAGTATGCAGTATGTCGTATGCAGTATGTAGTATGCAGTATGCTGTACGTAGTATGCAGTATGTAGTATGCAGTATGCAGTATGTTGTACGTAGTACGTAGTATGCATTATGTAGTATGCAGTATGTAGTATGCAGTATTCAGAATGTAGTATGTAGTATGCAGTATGTAGTATGCAGTATGTAGTATGCAGTATGTAGTATGCAGTTTGCAGTATGCAGTATGTAGTATGCAGAATGTAGTATGCAGTACGTAATATGTAGTATGCAGTATGTAGTATGCAGTATGTAGTATGTAGTACGCAGTTTGCAGTATGTAGTATGCAGCATGCAGTATGTAGTATGTAGTATGCAGTATGTAGCATGTAGCATGCAGTATGCAGTATGTAGTATGCAGTATGTAGTATGCAGTATGTAGTATGCAGTATGTAGTATGTAGTATGCAGAATGCAGTATGTAGTATGCAGTATGTAGTATGTAGTATGCAGTATGCAGTATGTAGTATGCGGTATGTGGTATGCAGTATGTAGTATGTAGTATGCAGTAGGTAGTATGCAGTATGTAGTATGCAGTATGCAGTATGTAGTATGTAGTATGCAGTAGGTAGTATGCAGTATGCAGTATGCAGTATGTAGTATGCAGTATGTAGTATGTAGTATGCAGAATGCAGTATGTAGTATGTAGTATGCAGTACGTAGTATGTAGTATGTAGTATGCAGTATGTAGTATGCAGTATGTAGTATGCAGTATGTAGTATGTAGTATGTAGTATGCAGTATGTAGTATGTAGTATGCAGTATGCAGTATGCAGTATGTAGCATGTCGTATGCAGTATGTAGTATGCAGTAAGCAGTATGTTGTACGTAGTATACAGTATGTAGTATGCAGTATGTTGTACGTAGTACGTAGTATGCATTATGTAGTATGCAGTATGCAGTATGTAGTATGCAGTATTCAGAATGTAGTATGTAGTGTGCAGTATGCAGTATGTAGTATGCAGTATGCAGTATGTAGTATGCAGTATGTAGTATGCAGTTTGCAGTATGTAGTATGCAGTATGCAGTATGCAGTATGTAGCATGCAGTATGTAGTATGTGGTATGTGGTATGCAGTATGTAGTATGCAGTATGTAGTATGCAGTATGCAGTATGTAGTATGTAGTATGCAGTATGCAGTATGCAGTATGTAGTATGCAGAATGCAGTATGTAGTATGCAGTATGTAGTATGCAGTATGTCGTATGCAGTATGTAGTATGCAGTATGCTGTACGTAGTATGCAGTATGTAGTATGCAGTATGCAGTATGTTGTACGTAGTACGTAGTATGCATTATGTAGTATGCAGTATGTAGTATGCAGTATTCAGAATGTAGTATGTAGTATGCAGTATGTAGTATGCAGTATGTAGTATGCAGTTTGCAGTATGCAGTATGTAGTATGCAGAATGTAGTATGCAGTATGTCGTATGCAGTATCTATTATGCATTCTGTTTTATGCAGTATGCAGCATGCAGTATGTAGTATGTAGTATACAGTATGTAGTATGCAGTATGCAGTATGTAGTATGTAGTATGCAGTATGCAGTATGTAGTATGTAGTATGCAGAATGCAGTATATAGTATGCAGTATGTAGTATGCAGTATGTCGTATGCAGTATGTAGTATGCAGTATGCTGTACGTAGTATGCAGTATGTAGTATGCAGTATGCAGTATTTTGTACGTAGTACGTAGTATGCATTATGTAGTATGTAGTATGCAGAATGCAGTATGTAGTATGCAGTATGTAGTATGCAGTATGTCGTATGCAGTATGTAGTATGCAGTATGCTGTACGTAGTATGCAGTATGTAGTATGCAGTATGCAGTATGTTGTACGTAGTACGTAGTATGCATTATGTAGTATGCAGTATGTAGTGTGCAGTATTCAGAATGTAGTATGTAGTATGCAGTATGTAGTATGCAGTATGTAGTATGCAGTTTGCAGTATGCAGTATGCAGTATGTAGTATGCAGAATGTAGTATGCAGTATGTCGTATGCAGTATCTAGTATGCATTCTGTTTTATGCAGTATGCAGCATGCAGTATGTAGTATGTAGTATGCAGTATGTAGTATGCAGTATTTAGTATGCAGTATGTAGTATGTAGTATGCAGTATGCAGTATGTAGTATGTAGTATGCAGAATGCAGTATGTAGTATGCAGTATGTAGTATGCAGTATGTCGTATGCAGTATGTAGTATGCAGTATGCTGTACGTAGTATGCAGTATGTAGTATGCAGTATGCAGTATGTTGTACGTAGTACGTAGTATGCATTATGTAGTATGCAGTATGTAGTATGCAGTATTCATAATGTAGTATGTAGTATGCAGTATGTAGTATGCAGTATGTAGTATGCAGTATGTAGTATGCAGTTTGCAGTATGCAGTATGTAGTATGCAGAATGTAGTATGCAGTACGTAATATGTAGTATGCAGTATGTAGTATGCAGTATGTAGTATGTAGTACGCAGTTTGCAGTATGTAGTATGCAGTATGCAGTATGTAGTATGTAGTATGCAGTATGTAGCATGTAGCATGCAGTATGCAGTATGTAGTATGCAGTATGTAGTATGCAGTATGTAGTATGTAGTATGCAGAATGCAGTATGTAGTATGCAGTATGTAGTATGTAGTATGCAGTATGCAGTATGTAGTATGTGGTATGTGGTATGCAGTATGTAGTATGTAGTATGCAGTAGGTAGTATGCAGTATGTAGTATGCAGTATGCAGTATGTAGTATGTAGTATGCAGTAGGTAGTATGCAGTATGCAGTATGCAGTATGTAGTATGCAGTATGTAGTATGTAGTATGCAGAATGCAGTATGTAGTATGTAGTATGCAGTACGTAGTATGTAGTATGCAGTATGTAGTATGTAGTATGCAGTATGTAGTATGCAGTATGTAGTATGCAGTATGTAGTATGTAGTATGTAGTATGCAGTATGTAGTATGTAGTATGCAGTATGCAGTATGCAGTATGTAGCATGTCGTATGCAGTATGTAGTATGCAGTAAGCAGTATGTTGTACGTAGTATGCAGTATGTAGTATGCAGTATGTTGTACGTAGTACGTAGTATGCATTATGTAGTATGCAGTATGCAGTATGTAGTATGCAGTATTCAGAATGTAGTATGTAGTGTGCAGTATGCAGTATGTAGTATGCAGTATGCAGTATGTAGTATGCAGTATGTAGTATGCAGTTTGCAGCATGTAGTATGCAGTATTCAGTATGCAGTATGTAGCATGCAGTATGTAGTATGTGGTATGTGGTATGCAGTATGTAGTATGCAGTATGTAGTATGCAGTATGCAGTATGTAGTATGTAGTATGCAGTATGCAGTATGCAGTATGTAGTATGCAGAATGCAGTATGTAGTATGCAGTATGTAGTATGCAGTATGTCGTATGCAGTATGTAGTATGCAGTATGCTGTACGTAGTATGCAGTATGTAGTATGCAGTATGCAGTATGTTGTACGTAGTACGTAGTATGCATTATGTAGTATGCAGTATGTAGTATGCAGTATTCAGAATGTAGTATGTAGTATGCAGTATGTAGTATGCAGTATGTAGTATGCAGTTTGCAGTATGCAGTATGTCGTATGCAGTATCTATTATGCATTCTGTTTTATGCAGTATGCAGCATGCAGTATGTAGTATGTAGTATGCAGTATGTAGTATGCAGTATGCAGTATGTAGTATGTAGTATTCAGTATGCAGTATGTAGTATGTAGTATGCAGAATGCAGTATGTAGTATGCAGTATGTAGTATGCAGTATGTCGTATGCAGTATGTAGTATGCAGTATGCTGTACGTAGTATGCAGTATGTAGTATGCAGTATGCAGTATTTTGTACGTAGTACGTAGTATGCATTATGTAGTATGCAGTATGTAGTATGCAGTATTCAGAATGTAGTATGTAGTATGCAGTATGTAGTATGCAGTATGTAGTATGCAGTATGTAGTATGCAGTTTGCAGTATGCAGTATGTAGTATGCAGAATGTAGTATGCAGTACGTAGTATGTAGTATGCAGTATGTAGTATGCATTATGTAGTATGTAGTACGCAGTTTGCAGTATGTAGTATGCAGTATGCAGTATGTAGTATGTAGTATGCCGTATATAGTATGCAGTATGCAGTATGTAGTATGCAGTATGCATTATTTAGTATGCAGTATGCAGTATCTAGTATGCAGTATTCAGTATCTAGTATGCAGTATGTAGTATGCAGTTTGCAGTATGTAGTACGCAGTATGTAGTATGCAGTACGCAGTATCTAGTATGCAGTATATAGTATGCAGTATGCATTATGTAGTATGTAGTATGCAGTATGCAGTATCTAGTATGCATTATGTTTTATGCAGTATGCAGCATGCAGTATGTAGTATGTAGTATGTAGTATGTAGTATGTAGTATGCAGTATGTAGTATGTAGTATGCAGTATGCAGTATGTAGCATGTCGTATGCAGTATGTAGTATGCAGTATGCAGTATTTTGTACGTAGTATGCAGTATGTAGTGTGCAGTATGTTGTACGTAGTACGTAGTATGCATTATGTAGTATGTAGTATGCAGTATGTAGTATGCAGTTTGCAGTATGTAGTATGCAGTATGCAGTATGCAGTATGTAGTATGTGGTATGTGGTATGCAGTATGTAGTATGCAGTGTGTAGTATGCAGTATGCAGTATGCAGTATGCAGTATGTAGTATGTAGTATGCAGTATATAGTATGCAGTATGTCGTATGCAGTATGTAGTATGCAGTATGCTGTACGTAGTATGCAGTATGTAGTATGTAGTATGCAGTATGTCGTATGCAGTATGTAGTATGCAGTATGCTGTACGTAGTATGCAGTATGTAGTATGTAGTATGTAGTATGCAGTATGCAGTATGCAGTATGCAGTATGTTGTACGTAGTACGTAGTATGCATTATGTAGTATGCAGTATGTAGTATGCAGAATTCAGAATGTAGTATGTAGTATAGTATGCAGTATGCAATATGTCGTATGCAGTATGTAGTATGCAGTTTGCAGTATGCAGTATGTAGTATGCAGAATGTAGTATGCAGTACGTAGTATGTAGTATGCAGTATGTAGTATGTATTACGCAGTATGTAGTATGTAGTATGTAGTATGCAGTATGCATTATGTAGTATGCAGTTTGCAGTATATAGTATGCAGTATGCAGTATGTAGTATGTAGTATGCAGTTTGCAGTATGTAGTACGCAGTATGTAGTATGCAGTACGCAGTATCTAGTATGCAGTATGTAGTATGCAGTATGCAGTATCTAGTATGCAGTATGTAGTACGCAGTATGTAGTATGCAGTACGCAGTATCTAGTATGCAGTATGTAGTATGCAGTATGCATTATGTAGTATGCAGTATGTAGTATGCAGTATGCAGTATGTAGTATGCAGTATCTAGTATGCAGTATGCAGTATGTAGTATGCAGTATGCAGTATTCAGTATCTAGTATGCAGTATGTAGTATGCAGTTTGCAGTATGTAGTACGCAGTATGTAGTATGCAGTACGCAGTATCTAGTATGCAGTATGTAGTATGCAGTATGCATTATGTAGTATGCATTATTTAGTATGCAGTATGCAGTATGTAGTATGCAGTATCTAGTATGCAGTATGCAGTATATATGTATCAAATCAAATCAAATCAAATTTATTTATATAGCACATTTCATGTACCAACATTTCAAAGTGCTTTACATAAAATAAAAGCATTGCAGCAGGGAGTGCAAGAAGCATTAAAAATAGCTGCTGTGATGTGTTCAGATCTCTTAGTCCGGGTTAAAACTCCAGCAGCAGCGTTCTGGATGAGCTGCAGATGTTTAATGCTCTTTTTGGGAAGTCCAGTTCAAAGAGCGTTACAGTAATGGAGTCTGCTGGAGATGAATGCATGGATGAGTTTCTCCTGGTCTGTTTGGGAGAGGAAACCTTTAATTCTGTTGATGTTTCTGAGGTGGTAAAAAGCTGCCTTGGTGACAGCTTTGATGTGGCTGCTGAAAGTCAGATCTGAGTCTATCAACACTCCGAGATTACCAACTCGGTCAGTGATTGTAAGGGTCCGAGTCTCAAGATATTTACCAACGGTGACCCTCTTCTCTTTGCTACCAAACAGAAAGATCTCAGTTTGGTCTTCATTTAATTGTAGAAAAGGCAGAGGCAGCTTTCTCCCCCTGAGGGGTGGAAATGTGTTTCCTGCCTGCATCTGCCGCTGAGCCTTCACAACCAGAGCAGGAAGAACCCCATAAAGCTGGAGGATACAACTGGAAAAAGCACTGAGACGTTCTAAAGGTAAGAAAAGGCTGAATGAGAGGGAAATGATGCAGCTTTAATCCCACTGATGTGCCGCTGCTCTTCTGCTGCCGACCTGCTGGAGAAGCGTCTCATCGCTGAGGGGTCAGACGCTTTGAAGCTCTCCTTCTGTCTTCAGCTCGAGCTGCAGGGAAAGAGAAGTAAAGAAGCCAGAACACATGGCTGTAAGGTGATGTCAGAGCGAGACGTGTGTCAGAACTTAACCAAGGATTCACCACAGAACTCAGTGCAGTGCTGATAAGTGTTTGATCTGAGCCTGGTTCAGTTCTCCCTGCAGACTGAAGTGTGAACACGGAAAGAGAGGAACATTTATCTGCAGATATGTCAGTAAAAGAAACATTTATCTGCAGATATCTCAGTAAAAGGAACATTTATCTGCAGATATCTCAGTAAAAGGAACATTTATCTGCAGATATGTCAGTAAAAGAAACATTTATCTGCAGATATCTCAGTAAAAGGAACATTTATCTGCAGATATCTCAGTAAAAGGAACTTTTATCTGCAGATATCTCAGTAAAAGGAACATTTATCTACAGATATCTCAGTAAAAGGAACATTTATCTACAGAAATGTCAGTAAAAGGAACATTTATCTGCAGATATCTCAGTAAAAGAAACATTTATCTGCAGATATCTCAGTAAAAGGAACATTTATCTGCAGATATCTCAGTAAAAGGAACTTTTATCCGCAGATATCTCAGTAAAAGGAACATTTATCCGCAGATATCTCAGTAAAAGGAACATTTATCTGCAGATATCTCAGTAAAAGGAACTTTTATCTGCAGATATCTCAGTAAAAGGAACATTTATCTACAGATATGTCAGTAAAAGGAACTTTTATCCGCAGATATCTCAGTAAAAGGAACATTTATCTACAGATATGTCAGTAAAAGTAACATTTATCTGCAGATATCTCAGTAAAAGAAACATTTATCTGCAGAAATGTCAGTAAAAGGAACATTTATCTGCAGATATCTCAGTAAAAGGAACTTTTATCTGCAGATATCTCAGTGAAAGGAACATTTATCTGCAGATATCTCAGTAAAAGGAACATTTATCTGCAGATATCTCAGTAAAAGAAACATTTATCTGCAGATATCTCAGTAAAAGGAACATTTATCTGCAGATATCTCAGTAAAAGAAACATTTATCTGCAGATATCTCAGTAAAAGTAACTTTTATCTGCAGATATCTCAGTAAAAGGAACATTTATCTGCAGATATCTCAGTGAAAGGAACATTTATCTGCAGATATCTCAGTAAAAGGAACTTTTATCCGCAGATATCTCAGTAAAAGGAACATTTATCTGCAGATATCTCAGTAAAAGGAACTTTTATCTGCAGATATCTCAGTAAAAGGTACATTTATCTGCAGATATGTCAGTAAAAGGAACATTCATCCGCAGATATGTCAGTAAAAGGAACATTTATCTGCAGATATGTCAGTAAAAGGAACATTTATCTGCAGATATCTCAGTAAAAGGAACATTTATCTACAGATATGTCAGTAAAAGGAACATTTATCTGCAGATATCTCAGTAAAAGGAACTTTTATCCGCAGATATCTCAGTAAAAGAAACATTTATCTGCAGAAATGTCAGTAAAAGGAACATTTATCTGCAGATATCTCAGTAAAAGAAACATTTATCTGCAGATATCTCAGTAAAAGGAACATTTATCTGCAGATATCTCAGTAAAAGGAACTTTTATCCGCAGATATCTCAGTAAAAGAAACATTTATCTGCAGATATCTCAGTAAAAGGAACTTTTATCTGCAGATATCTCAGTAAAAGGTACATTTATCTGCAGATATCTCAGTAAAAGGAACATTTATCTGCAGATATGTCAGTAAAAGGAACTTTTATCCGCAGATATCTCAGTAAAAGGAACATTTATCTGCAGATATCTCAGTAAAAGGAACTTTTATCTGCAGATATCTCAGTAAAAGGTACATTTATCTGCAGATATCTCAGTAAAAGGAACATTTATCTACAGATATGTCAGTAAAAGGAACTTTTATCCGCAGATATCTCAGTAAAAGGAACATTTATCTACAGATATGTCAGTAAAAGTAACATTTATCTGCAGATATCTCAGTAAAAGAAACATTTATCTGCAGAAATGTCAGTAAAAGGAACATTTATCTGCAGATATCTCAGTAAAAGGAACATTTATCTGCAGATATCTCAGTAAAAGGAACTTTTATCTGCAGATATCTCCGTAAAAGGAACATTTATCTGCAGATATCTCAGTAAAAGGAACTTTTATCCGCAGATATCTCAGTAAAAGGAACTTTTATCCGCAGATATCTCAGTAAAAGGAACATTTATCTGCAGATATGTCTGTAAAAGGAACTTTTATCTGCAGATATCTCAGTAAAAGGAACTTTTATCTGCAGATATCTCAGTAAAAGGAACTTTTATCCGCAGATATCTCAGTAAAAGGAACTTTTATCCGCAGATATCTCAGTAAAAGGAACTTTTATCCGCAGATATCTCAGTAAAAGGAACTTTTATCCGCAGATATCTCAGTAAAAGGAACTTTTATCTGCAGATATCTCAGTAAAAGGAACATTCATCTACAGATATGTCAGTAAAAGGAACATTTATCTGCAGATATCTCAGTAAAAGGAACATTTATCTGCAGATATCTCAGTAAAAGGAACTTTTATCTGCAGATATCTCAGTAAAAGGAACATTTATCTACAGATATCTCAGTAAAAGGAACATTTATCTGCAGATATCTCAGTAAAAGGAACATTTATCTGCAGATATCTCAGTAAAAGGAACTTTTATCTGCAGATATCTCAGTAAAAGGAACATTTATCTACAGATATCTCAGTAAAAGGAACATTTATCTGCAGATATCTCAGTAAAAGGAACATTTATCTACAGATATCTCAGTAAAAGGAACTTTTATCTGCAGATATCTCAGTAAAAGGAACATTTATCTGCAGAAATGTCAGTAAAAGGAACATTTATCTGCAGATATCTCAGTAAAAGAAACATTTATCTGCAGATATCTCAGTAAAAGGAACATTTATCTGCAGATATCTCAGTAAAAGGAACTTTTATCCGCAGATATCTCAGTAAAAGGAACATTTATCTGCAGATATCTCAGTAAAAGGAACTTTTATCTGCAGATATCTCAGTAAAAGGTACATTTATCTGCAGATATCTCAGTAAAAGGAACATTTATCTACAGATATCTCAGTAAAAGGAACATTTATCTGCAGATATGTCAGTAAAAGGAACTTTTATCCGCAGATATCTCAGTAAAAGAAACATTTATCTGCAGAAATGTCAGTAAAAGGAACATTTATCTGCAGATATCTCAGTAAAAGGAACTTTTATCTGCAGATATCTCAGTAAAAGGAACATTTATCTGCAGATATCTCAGTAAAAGGAACATTTATCTGCAGATATCTCAGTAAAAGACACACTTATCTGCAGATATCTCAGTAAAAGGTACATTTATCTGCAGATATCTCAGTAAAAGGAACATTTATCTACAGATATCTCAGTAAAAGGAACATTTATCTGCAGATATCTCAGTAAAAGGAACATTTATCTACAGATATCTCAGTAAAAGGAACTTTTATCTGCAGATATCTCAGTAAAAGGTACATTTATCTGCAGATATCTCAGTAAAAGGAACATTTATCTACAGATATCTCAGTAAAAGGAACATTTATCTGCAGATATGTCAGTAAAAGGAACTTTTATCCGCAGATATCTCAGTAAAAGAAACATTTATCTGCAGAAATGTCAGTAAAAGGAACATTTATCTGCAGATATCTCAGTAAAAGGAACTTTTATCTGCAGATATCTCAGTAAAAGGAACATTTATCTGCAGATATCTCAGTAAAAGACACACTTATCTGCAGATATCTCAGTAAAAGGTACATTTATCTGCAGATATCTCAGTAAAAGGAACATTTATCTACAGATATCTCAGTAAAAGGAACATTTATCTGCAGATATCTCAGTAAAAGGAACATTTATCTGCAGATATCTCAGTAAAAGGAACATTTATCTACAGATATCTCAGTAAAAGGAACATTTATCTGCAGATATGTCAGTAAAAGGAACTTTTATCCGCAGAAATCTCAGTAAAAGAAACATTTATCTGCAGAAATGTCAGTAAAAGGAACATTTATCTGCAGATATCTCAGTAAAAGGAACTTTTATCTGCAGATATCTCAGTAAAAGGTACATTTATCTGCAGATATCTCAGTAAAAGGAACATTTATCTACAGATATCTCAGTAAAAGGAACATTTATCTGCAGATATGTCAGTAAAAGGAACTTTTATCCGCAGAAATCTCAGTAAAAGAAACATTTATCTGCAGAAATGTCAGTAAAAGGAACATTTATCTGCAGATATCTCAGTAAAAGGAACTTTTATCTGCAGATATCTCAGTAAAAGGTACATTTATCTGCAGATATCTCAGTAAAAGGAACTTTTATCCGCAGATATCTCAGTAAAAGAAACATTTATCTGCAGAAATGTCAGTAAAAGGAACATTTATCTGCAGATATCTCAGTAAAAGGAACTTTTATCTGCAGATATCTCAGTAAAAGGTACATTTATCTGCAGATATCTCAGTAAAAGGAACATTTATCTACAGATATCTCAGTAAAAGGAACATTTATCTGCAGATATGTCAGTAAAAGGAACTTTTATCTGCAGATATCTCAGTAAAAGGAACATTTATCTGCAGAAATGTCAGTAAAAGGAACATTTATCTGCAGATATCTCAGTAAAAGGAACTTTTATCCGCAGATATCTCAGTAAAAGAAACATTTATCTGCAGAAATGTCAGTAAAAGGAACATTTATCTGCAGATATCTCAGTAAAAGGAACTTTTATCTGCAGATATCTCAGTAAAAGGTACATTTATCTGCAGATATCTCAGTAAAAGGAACATTTATCTACAGATATCTCAGTAAAAGGAACATTTATCTGCAGATATGTCAGTAAAAGGAACTTTTATCTGCAGATATCTCAGTAAAAGGAACATTCATCTGCAGATATCTCAGTAAAAGTAACATTTATCTGCAGATATCTCAGTAAAAGTAACATTTATCTGCAGATATCTCAGTAAAAGGAACATTCATCTGCAGATATCTCAGTAAAAGGAACATTTATCTGCAGATATCTCAGTAAAAGGAACATTTATCTGCAGATATCTCAGTAAAAGGACCTTCTTTCTGTTCTGTCCTGACTTTTTGTCCCACGTTTGGTCGCTTCCTGTTTTGCCTACCAGTGTTGCCGTTGCCATGGCAGCAGTCTGTGTTTCGGCTGACTTCTCCTAAAAAGAGCTCGGCCCTCGCAGTCGATGCCGCCTGACTTTCATGCCCAGACCCGCTTGTTTTGCCTGAACATGAGAATAAGTTTGGTCTCTTGGACACAGGCTGAAACGGCTGCTCGGTTTTCACAGGTCGAAGGTGAAGTGGAAACATAACTGCCTCCATCTCTGCAGCCACAACCAGGCGCCGTACCACAGAGCGACAACAGGTGGTCTGCTGACTCCAGTCGTGTTTTACGTTGAGCAGCAGAGGTTGGTCTCCATGGAAACCACTGTGCGGTGGTCACACGGCATTGTTAAAGATGTATAAATACCCTGATGTGGTTTTGTGCAGTTTTAGTTCTTCTCTATAATCAGACAGAGTAAACTGGAATGACTGAACGGCCCAAAACTCCAGTTAATGGCTGAATTTGGACTTATTTCTAAAATTAAACCAAAAGTAGAGTCACATTTTTTCACAATATCACCCACAATATCATCTCTGACGTCTTTATCAGAAGGACCAAAGAGAAACAAAAGGACGGCCTTACCTCGAGCCCAACGTCTGTATACGCAGATACCCAGAAGGAATAAAACATTGTAGAAGATTAACAGCAGGATGGAGAGCAGCAGTCTGGTCTGAGGAGGGTTGGGAGGCGCGTCTTTCACTGAAAAAAGGAAACACCAGTGTTAATGTGTCACCACCCACCTGGTTTTCAGAGCTCAGAGCTTGTCCTTACATGGCATGCAATGACACACATGTGGTTAACAGAAGAGAATGAAAAGTATGTCATGTTGTATTTCGGGGTTTTGGTTACAGGCCGTGCTGTTGACTTGTCGGTACCTGGTGTGAGACGCTTGGATAAGACAGATTTAACCCTGCATGGGTACAGAAACCTCTGCTTCTGATGTAACTCGCTGCTGTGGATCAGGTCTCCATGGTTGACTGGAACTCTATTGATTCCTACGTTGTCTTCATTGGCTTTTGTCTTTTTCACAGACAGAGAAATTGGAGGTCTGATTCCTGTTTTAACTCTAAATCACTTTGGGTGGATCTAACATGTAGGAGCTATTTGTTATTTTGTAATATTTGCCTCACTTATTATTTAGTTATCTTTTGGGGGTTTAGTTTGAGGAATATATCTTTATTGGTTGTTTGAGTTAATTTGGGTATTTAATTATGCTTTTATTTTGAAAGCACTGGTTAGCTGGGGGCACTGGGAGAGTTTCTAGATGGGCAGGCAGTCACAGGTGAGCAGGCACCTGGGAGGGCTAATGGTTTGTTACTGGGCAAGAGAGGCGGCAAAGGCCATTGTTCTTTGTTTGTGTGCTTGGTTTGGAGCATTGGAGCAATTTTCTGCCTGGACAATGGACTCATTTTACCTGCGTAAATTCACTCCCTAGGTGTCTCAGTGATTTGATTTAGTTTATTATGGTTTTGACATTTTTTAGTTTTGATTATTGACACTAAGGACGAATAGCCATTACATAACATAAGCACCCTGAGACCCCTGTAACTCGCCCACCTCTGCAGGATAACAGGACACAATGAGTTTGAGTAAAAAGCTGATTAGAGATGCTGCTTGTACCCAAATTAAAAACCAATACCAAACCAGTAGTTTAGCATCCACAGACCCTGCATGTTGACCTCCAGGATCCTGTTTTAAAGCCCTCACCACTGGACTAAGGATCCTTCTCTCCCTCCCTTCTCACCTCTGCATCAGTTTGACTCTTTTGATCATAACCAGGCTGGCAGCTCAGGTGATGGTGGCAGGGAGCTCAGCGGGACGGCTCTCCAGTCCCTACATGCAACACCAGCTGATGCTCCTTCACATTCTCATCAGTAATGAGGCTGAAGCGTATTTCACAGCCATCAGACTGTTTCTGAAATCCTTCTTTTTAGGGAACAGATTCTGACTTTGTGTCCTAAAACTATCATCTAATTGTGCTGTTTTTACTTGTGAGCCAGCAGTGATTGCTGCCTCCATCATTGCTTCATCATCTCTTCTTCTACACTCGATAATGGTGCTAATCACACAGATGCTACACGTAGCAGAACAGGATCACCTTTCACAGCCAGCCAGCTCTGCGGGGACCGTCCTCTTGTGGGGTGTTCACACTCATAGAAGCCTTCATGAGACGGGGACACTTCTAAAAGACGCATCTTTCCACCGGGCTGCTCTCCGATGAATGTGTCGTTTCTGAAGAACTTAGCAGTGAAGTTTGATGAAGACGTGGGCTCGTATCTTCCCCTGCAGGAGCAGGTCAGTTCCACGTTCTTTCCCTCCGTCACAGGAAGTGAAGGACTCTCCAGGATCACAGTGTTGGCTGAAATTCAAACAGACAAAAAAAAAACAAAGTTATGTTTCCATCCAGGAGGACTTCAGTTGGACTTCTGGGCAGGAGCCGGTGATCCAGGAAAAGGACACATTAGAGCAGGGTGTGTTTTAATTAGGGCTGGGCAACGATTAAAATGTTTAATCTAATTAATCACATGATTTCCCTGATTAATCACGATTAATCGCATTTGTATGCAAAATCCAAAAATGAATCCAAAAGTAGTGTATAGCTTTTAGCATTTAGTTTTATTTTAAATGTGCTGCCATATGAATGAAAGTGCCATAACATTTGTTGTGCAAACACACTTTTAACATCAGCATCTTTCTGTAGTTTTTATGTAGAAGCCTCGCTCCACTGTCTGTTTCCTTGAATGACTTGCTGCTATCAGTTGTGTGTTTTGCCTTTAAGTGATATTTTAGACTGGAACTACTACGCTGAGAAGACAATTCAACTTGGCAGTGTTTACAGATGACTTTGGTTCTGTCGACTCTGCCGTCTGGAAGAACTTTAAAATGAAAATGGCCGAGTAAAAGTTCCGTACCCTTCTCCAGGTTTGGTGGATCTGCCGATTACTTTCTTTTCCGGTTCCGCAGCAGACAGCAACAGACTTTTACAAAACAAAAGCCTGTGAGCAACAGACTTTTACAAAATAAAAGCCTGTGAGCAACAGACTTTTACAATAATGAAATAAATAATAAAACCTGCGTTAATGCGCGATAAAATATTTATCGGCGTTAAATAATTAACAAGTTAGCGCGATAATAACGAGTTAACCCGCCCAGCCCTACTTTTAATGTCGGCCTCCATGTTTTATAACCTTAATCTTGTACTTTTTAATGAGTGAAACAGCCATTAAACAGCAAGTGAAGGCACCAGGAAACAGTGACTGAATGCAAAAACACCAATTCAAAGAAAGGTTACGGGGCTCCATCTCAGCTCTCTGACAGAAATATTCTACTTTTAAAGGTGTTCGGTGATCAGCTCACCTCATAATATTCTTCTCTGCAGTTCATTGTGTGACAAGAAGCAAGAAAAACCTGAAAGAACATTTACGTACTGGTCACAGTGATGTGGAGGGCATTGCTGCAGTGTCCCTGCTCAGACTGGCACCAGTAGAGTCCGGTATCTGACTTATAGACGCTGCGATTAATGCAGGAGGACCCATTCTGTCGCCCCCAGGCTTTACACGGAGCAAACGGCTCAGAGGTGTTTCTTATCACCGTCCAGCCGCTGAAGCTGCCCGGCGGGGCGCAGGTCAGATTGAAGGATTCATAGCGGAAGAACTGAGATCTGTCGGGCTGGATCGTCAGCGAAGCTGCTCCTAAAAGAGGAAATGAGAGACCAGGAGAAACCATGAGGCGGGCATCTGTGGTCGCTCAAAGACGGAAACATGCCCTTTACTTCAGTAACTTTTAGGCTGGTCTGATTCGTGTAAACCTGATGCTGCTGTGAGGCTGACATGCATTCTGTGTGACGTCTGCTTCCTTTTTAGATACATCCCATAATGCATTTGTAACAGTCAGAAGCACAGAACATAACATCTGCAGTGCGGGGGAAGAATTTAAACACCTGAACATCGCTGAACTGCTTCTGAGACCTTAAAGACATATGTGAGGCACGGTGGTGGGAATGTCATGGTATGGGATGGGTCAGCTGCCTCAGGAGCTGGACAGCTTGCTGTCATTGATTCAGCTGTGACTTCTGCATCATATCAGAGGGCTTTGGGTTGATAAGAGTACGGCTAAGGTGGAGCTAAACAGGAAGTGGACCATTCAACAGAATTTTAAAGTAAACGTGAGTAAAACCACAAAGACATGCCTCAAAGAGAAGTAAGTACCAGTCAGAAACACACTGCTCTCCACTAACTAATGTCGGTGTCATGTCTGAACGAGCACCGAAGCTAAAATTCTGACTAACATTCACATCATCACTTATAACCCGGCACAAGTCTGACCGACATCAGCAGACGTGGTCTGGTGCAGAATACGAGTGTTTTCTTCAGCGCTGTAGCCAAACGAACAGGAAGAAACCCTGAATGTTTGCCACAGTAACGTCTCTGGTCACAGACTCAGCAGATGATTCTGTCTTTTAGTGAAGGTGGGAAGCTAACTTTGTCTCCTCGAGCTGATAAATGCCAACAAGAATTCAATTAGATTTAAGTGAATTAGCTTCAACATGTAGAAAACGGCTGATCCTAACCTGACACCAGCATGTTTCACACAACCACAGCATGCTGACGCGCTGATATAAGTTCCTATAGCCATACAACATGTTTCTGTCGCTTGATTATCGCTTGATTTTCATCCGGTCTTACACGGATGACCAGCCAAGTCGCAAAACAACACATAAACCACAAATATACCACAAAATAAACCTCATATATGTTGATATTTGGCAAGCAGACATTGGTAGAATCAGTACTTAAAAAGGTCAAAATAACCCACTCTATCAGAGCAAAAATACAAGAGAAACAAGAGAAAAGTATTCAATCTGTTTGGGAATTAACTGAAAAAGCACAAAGACGTGTTTTTCTTACCAATGAATAGGCAGACGGACACAGGCTCCATGTTGTGTTGATGCTTTCTGTACCGACCTGAGTTTTAACCAGAGGTCTACCCACATCCTGGGCTGACACCGGAAGTAAGAGCTCAATACCACAGACACAGAACACACACAGCCAGGTGGTCTAAACGTCCAAAACTTAAAGTGAAAGCATGTAAATAAAACTAATGTAAATAAACAATAAAAATAATGTAAATAAGAGAAGTAACGTTTATTTATGAATCCCATTCATATAGTAGAGTTCATTCTGACCAAAGGGTTCTAAAAACCACAACATGTCCTGGTAGCCAGCGGTGAGAGGCTCAGGTTTTTGGTGCCATCTAAAAGCATGATACCAGGAACTGAGGGAGACCTTTTTTCTTTTCCTGGCTTCCGAATATGTTTGGCCTTATCTTCTCTCCCTGTAACATCTGTGTGTTGTTCATTTGTATGAACGTGTCTGGAAAGAGCGCTCGGCATAATCCAATAAATCCTGGTGAGATAGTTTAGTCTTACAAAGATCTTTCTGACCGGCTTGAACCAGGTTGATGTTTCTGCATTTAGCAGACGCTTTTATCCAAAGCAACTTACAAACGAGGGAATAACGATGCAGCTAGCATCAGAGCTAACAATAAGCTACATAGAAGGAAACCACTGGTCAGAGGTGACAGGGTAGAGATAGAGTCAGGTATAGAGGGAAGTACAGGGTAAGTGTCAGGTGTCAGATGCCAGGTACCAGGTTCCAGGTGTCAGCTGTCAGATTCCAGCTGTCAGATTCCAGGTGCCAGATGCCAGATTCCAGCTGTCAGATTCCAGGTTCCAGGTGCCAAATGCCAGGTGCCAGGTTCCAGATTCCAGGTGCCAGATGCCAGATACCAGCTGTCAGATTCCAGGTGTCAGGTGTCAGGTTCCAGATGTCAGGTGCCAGGTGCCAGATGCCAGGTTCCAGCTGCCAGGTGCCAGATACCAGGTTCCAGCTGTCAGATTCCAGGTGCCAGATGCCAGATTCCAGGTTCCAGCTGCCAGGTGCCAGATACCAGGTTCCAGCTGTCAGATTCCAGGTGCCAGCTGTCAGATTCCAGGTGCCAGATGCCAGATTCCAGGTTCCAGCTGCCAGGTTCCAGCTGCCAGATGCCAGGTTCCAGCTGCCAGGTGCCAGGTTCCAGGTGCCAGATGCCAGATTACAGCTGTCAGATTCCAGGTGCCAGGTGTCAGGTTCCAGCTGCCAGGTGCCAGATTCCAGGTTCCAGCTGCCAGGTGCCAGGTTCCAGCTGTGAGATTCCAGGTGCCAGGTGTCAGGTTCCAGATGTCAGGTGCCAGGTGCCAGATGCCAGGTTCCAGGTTCCAGCTGTCACATTCCAGGTGCCAGCTGTCAGATTCCAGGTGCCAGATGCCAGATTCCAGCTGTCAGTTTCCAGGTGCCAGGTTTTAGGTTCCAGCTGCCAGGTGCCAGATTCCAGGTTCCAGCTGCCAGGTGCCAGGTGCCAGGTTCCAGGTGCCGGATGCCAGATTCCAGCTGTCAGATTCCAGGTGCCAGGTGTCAGGTTCCAGATTTCAGATGCCAGGTGTCAGGTGTCAGATGCCAGGTTCCAGGTTCCAGGTTCCAGCTGCCAGGTGCCAGATACCAGGTTCCAGCTGTCAGATTCCAGGTGCCAGCTGCCAGATTCCAGCTGTCAGATTCCAGGTGCCAGGTGTCAGGTATCAGCTGCCAGGTGCCAGGTGTCAAATGCCAGGTGCCAGATGCCAGATACCAGCTGTCAGATTCCAGGTGTCAGGTGTCAGGTTCCAGATGTCAGGTGCCAGGTGCCAGATGCCAGGTTCCAGCTGCCAGGTGCCAGATACCAGGTTCCAGCTGTCAGATTCCAGGTGCCAGCTGTCAGATTCCAGGTGCCAGATGCCAGATTCCAGGTTCCAGCTGCCAGGTGCCAGATACCAGGTTCCAGCTGTCAGATTCCAGGTGCCAGCTGTCAGATTCCAGGTGCCAGATGCCAGATTCCAGGTTCCAGCTGCCAGGTTCCAGCTGTCAGGTGCCAGATGCCAGGTTCCAGCTGCCAGGTGCCAGGTTCCAGGTGCCAGATGCCAGATTACAGCTGTCAGATTCCAGGTGCCAGGTGTCAGGTTCCAGCTGCCAGGTGCCAGATTCCAGGTTCCAGCTGCCAGGTTCCAGCTGCCAGGTGCCAGGTTCCAGCTGTGAGATTCCAGGTGCCAGGTGTCAGGTTCCAGATGTCAGGTGCCAGGTGCCAGATGCCAGGTTCCAGGTTCCAGCTGTCACATTCCAGGTGCCAGCTGTCAGATTCCAGGTGCCAGATGCCAGATTCCAGCTGTCAGTTTCCAGGTGCCAGGTTTTAGGTTCCAGCTGCCAGGTGCCAGATTCCAGGTTCCAGCTGCCAGGTGCCAGGTGCCAGGTTCCAGGTTCCAGTGGCTTTTCTTTTTTTGTACTACATTAAATATTTCTGATGTCGTGCCAATAAAACATCAGAACAACGAGACTCTTCCTGGTATCATTGGTTGTATTCGGTGAATTCTTGCAAAACGCATTACGAGCACTAGAGGACGCCAGAGGAACACGATGCTTTCTTTCCAGGGTTAAGCTCACAGTTTCTGCTCATGAGACAATTTACTGGCAGGTTTCATGTGTTTATGTTATAATGTTGTGTTTTTAACTGTAAATGCCCACATTTAAGGAAATCTATATGTTGTTTTTCAACATTTTTGTGTGACAAATACATTTAAATATGATTAGTTTTGTCCCTGGCAGATTAAATATTCAGTATTATTACATTCAGCTTCCCTGACAGTGACTGTGAGGGTTTCAAACTGCATTTAAAACATAATGTTGCATCAGATAATACAGTTTACTGATGATGAGGGGATTGTTCCCACTCAGTGCCACAGAATGACCTGTTTCCTGTGCTCGGCCTCTTATTCATCACTGATACGCCCAACAGTCCACATCAGTCTGGATGACAGAACTCTGAGTCATGCTGGAAGTCTAAAGTGTTCTGAACAAGACTTAGAGAGACTGAATCATGCGTTTGTCTCCAGCAGGTTAGACTGCTGTAACGGCCTGCTCACTGGGCTCAAAACGGGCTGTAAGACAGCTGCAGAACATCCAGAACGCTGCTCGAGTCCCGACTAGAACCAGGAAATACCACTATATTATCAAAAATCAAAGTCAAGTTTATTTGTAGCACATTTCATGTACAAAACAATTCAAAGTGCTTTACATAAAATAAAAGCATTGCAGCAGGGAGTGGAAGAAGCATTAAAAATACATAAAGAAAAATCATTAAAATGATTAAAAACAAGCAACAGTCCAGATAAGTTCAAAGATATCGTGCAGATTTCATGCATAGACACATGAGAAAAGAAATGTTTTTAACCTGGATTTAAAAATGTCTCCATTTGGTGAAAGTTTAATCTCCACTGGCAGTTTGTTCCACTTGTTTGCAGCATAACAGCTAAATGCTGCTTCTCCATGTTTAGTCTGGACTCTGGACTGGACCAGCTGACCTGAGTCCTTGGATCTAAGAGCTCTGCTGGCTTTATATTCTCTGAACAGATCACAGATTGTAAACCATCAGCAGGCTTTTAAAATCTATTCTATGACTGACTGGAAGCCAGAGTAAAGATTTTAAAGCTGCTGTGATGTGTTCAGATCTCTTAGTCCGGGTTAAAACTCCAGCAGCAGCGTTCTGGATGAGCTGCAGATGTTTAAAGCTTCTTTTGGGAAGTCCAGTTAAAAGAGCGTTACAGTGATGGAGTCTGCTGGAGATGAATGCATGGAGGAGTTTCTCCTGGTCTGTTTGGGAGAGGAAACCTTTAATTCTGTTGATGTTTCTGAGATGGTAAAAAGCTGCCTTGGTTAATGATTATTTTCATGTTTAATGGAATGATTTTATTTGCCTTCTTGTGATTTTATGTAGCTTTAAAGCACTTTGAATTGAGCTCTATGAATAAACCGGCCTTACAGACGACAGAGAAACAGAGTTCAGCCCCATGTGCTGCTGATCACCTTCTCAGACACACAACTCCCTCACCTTTCTGCAGAGAGGGGACTAAAGCTGAATTGTCCGTTTTCTTTCACAGGAAGAGAAACTCATTTTGGTGTGGGATCAGATGTGACTTTAATTTTGAGGAAGGCTGCTGAGAAGAAATAAAAGCCTCCAAAGATACAGAGAAGGGCAAAAAATGAGGCTGAACGAGTACAAAATGATAGAAAAAAAACAACCAGAAACAGAGCTAAAGATATACAGTGACTCACCACGTATAAAAACACATCAACCTTAAAACATGATCATAAAATCACTTTGAAGCATAGTTAACCCACTATGAAAAGCAACGTTACCCCAAACAACGTCATAAAAACACTGAAAACCAGCTTTAAAGAGTAAAACTGTACAAGAAAAAGCTCCAAAGCAAACCAAAAATCACTTTAAAATCACACAGTAAAAAAAAAAAAAAAAAACTGAAAATGAAAAGAAAACTCTCAGTTGTGTCTTTAAAATAGAAATAAATGACTAAACAGCTAAAAAAACTACATGACTTAAGAGATGCACGCGTTCACTTCCAAGAGACACGAAAACTAACTTCTTACCTAACAGAAACGTACATGATGCTGTTCTTGTTATAATAAATGAGATGAGGGATTGGTTTGATCCATCTTTCTTTGATAGTTTTGGTTCATTCCTGACTGCTGCGTCCCTCCTCACATCAGCAGCCTCTGAGCTCAGCACAGTGTCACCTTTCTGCAGATAGGGGGCGCTTTAAAGCTTTAAATACTGAAAAATCAAATCATAAACTGCCCCACACGCTGATGTGATGTTCATACACTGAAAAAAATAACTCATAAGATTTACCTAAAAAACCCTTTGTAAGTATTTGCACTCAGATGATTTAAGTAATATTTAATGCTGCAATATCAAGTAACACTCACTTGCCAGTATCAAGTAAATTTTACTGACCAATTACAGTTTTGAAGATATTAAGCAACATTAACTTAATTACATCTAAGTTTTAAGTTATATTTATTTAAACAAATGAAGTAAAGTCTACTTGTTTTTCATAGGCAGGAACATCTTTTTACTCAAAATTTGAAGTAAATTTTATATATCTGCAGTATTTGCTGTTATGAAGTAACTTAGTAGATTTTAACGATACACTTTCAGAGTAAAGTTTATGTAGTATTTCTAGGTTTATGTACATATAACTATTAAACATTTAAATTGTATGAGGAAACCTAAGTAAAACTTACTCTTCCCCCATAATTCATGTATTACGTTAATAAAATGTTTAATTTTACTTAAGAAGCTGTAGTTCTTACTGAATCTTAAAAATATAAGGTAGAAATTATGACAGTTACTCTAATAGAGTTTCCTTCACCAAAAAGTCACTTTTTTCAGTGTATGCTCGGTTTGTTACAACCCTCTGAACATCAAACGCACTCGTCACAGTTCAAACAGCCCCAGCAGAGCTTAGGCGCTCCCTTTACTTTGAGGGAGACGGTTGAGTCAGACTTCTGATTGGTGTACATCGTGCACGTGGGTAATAAATCCGCCCACATTTTCCAACCAGACATGGAGCTAATGAGGGCTTTCCCAAACAGAGATAACAGAGAAATGTATACTGTATACGACCTCCACTTCCTTGTGTAAAGATTAAAAGATCAAACGGCTGCTTCATTTATGGATGATGCAACTCTGATGCAGACAAGGAACAAGGAAACCTTCTGGGGTTTACCGTGGTAATACCAAGGAATATTTTCCAGTTTATGACGAGTAATTTCCCCTCTGAAGGGTTAACTGTGACAGTTACAGCCACAGGGCTGTATTTGGAAAACTGATGGGAGCTTATTGCTTTGAAAAGGGTAAATGATGTCATTTGTGGGAGAATAAAACATTTGTTTTAAATTTTGTTAAAACCTGTTTGATGACTGCAACATTTTCAATAACTGTTGTACACTCTCCCAGCTTCCAACCCTTGGACCCTCAAAAAGGTACACGTAGGTAGGTACCTTTAGGTCCAATAATTAACTGTGGGGGTTACATTAGTATAGATTGTACCTCAGGGGACAAAAAAGGACTCGTACTGTACCCACTGGAAAAAAAAATCAAAGTCTTACCAAGTACATTTGTCTAATTTCTCGTCAAAATATCTCATTACACTTAATATAAGACACAACTGCCTAACAAGTACCATTTCAGCCAGATATAGGGACTTGTTTTAATACAATACATCTGGAATATCTTATTAAATGAAAAAGTCTTGAAAACAAATAGCTTTGAGTCACATATCATTTGAAACAAGCTTTTTTTTTTACATTTAAAGAGGTTTTTAAGCTAATTTCAAGATCACTTTTATCTCAAAAGTCCTAAATATCACATCTTATTTCAAGAAATCTTGACAAGCCGATTTTCACTAGTTCCATTGGCAGATTTTTTTTGCTTATTTCAAGCAAAAACCTCTTTTATTTGTTGTTTTTCTTACTTATTTTTGGAGGGGCATTTTTTCCAGTGCCCCCATTTCTGAGAGGGCCATGTATATATACATGGCCCTTATATAACCTTTTTATTTCTAAACAAGCCATAAATACATTTTGTATAGGGAAGCAAAGTCAGTCAGATGTTTTAAAGAAGTATTTACTTAAAGAAGTATCTTTAGAAACGACGCTTCCTGTCTGCTTCACGGTGCAGCAGCAGCAGAAGAGGAATGAGGTCAAACCTGCTGGAGCTATAAATAACTTTTCTTCCAACCACAAATAACCCGAGTTTTCTGTCTTCAAGCCAAAAGGTGACACCATGACAAAGAGTTCCATAAACATGTCTGTATAAACAATGAATCACATGATAAGGCATCACACAATCAGGTGTCTGCTCACCACAGAGTCTCAGTTCAGCTCGGTTCAGGCCTATAGTTCTTCTTTCCAACATGCAAACTCTGGTCGGTCAGAGGGTGGAAAGTGCAGCAGAGCATTCAGGCAAAACTGAGAACAAGATAATATTTCAGGAGTTTGTTGGAACTACAACAAAGACGGGACGAGTTTAACGCTGATATTGTATTGCTTCACCAGAAACACGGTGATGACAGAGCTAAAGATACACAGTGACTCAACACGTATAAAAACCACATAAACATGTGACAAATAGATGTAAAACATGATCATAAAATCCCTTTGAAGCATAGTTAACCCACTATACAAAGCAACGTTACCACAAAAACACTGAAAACCAGCCAGAAAGAGTAAAACTGTACAAGAAAAAGCTCCAAAACCAACCAAAAATCACTTTAAAATCACACATTGTATAAAAAACAACTGAAAATGAAAAGAAAACTCTCAGTTGAGTCTTTAAAATAACAATAAATGACTGAACAGCTAAAAAAAAGTAAATGACTTGAGAGTTTCACTTCAAAGAGACACGAAAACTAAAGATGTTCACATGAAACCAGCTGAAGACGTAAAACATCTGCAGAGAGATCCGGATGACAGGAAAGTTTACAACAACGTTTCCTGATGTAATAAAAGGTGTTTTACTGCAGGACGTCACACATTTCAGCCTCAGCTGGGTCCCACTCTGACTGCTGAGTAGAAGATCAGCTCCGGTTTCACATCTGTGAGGAAGGAGAGAGAAGCTGTTCATCCACAGCAGACGGGATAAAAACCCAGATATGTTGTGATTCAGTTTGAATAAGTTTCACCGACAGAGAGGTTAAGAGTTCAGCTGCTGAAACCGAGAGGCTCTGTGGAGTTCCCCCTCAGAGGTTTGGTTTCCCTGAGCCGCCTCACAGATCACTAATCGGTAAATACTAACTTTCTGAACATGTGATCTGTACAGCAGAGACTTTCAGCTGGAATGCGTGGGAAGGGTTGGAAGCTGGGAATGACATCGCTCGATGGTGAGAACCTTCCAGTTGCAAGTCTGAAGATTTGCCCCCTGAGCAGGTTATGTCTCATCAGAAACCGCAGCATTTAAAGCTGTATTTCCTGCATTCAAACACCACAACATGTGTGCAACTGATCCAGTTAGAAACAAACTGATATACAGAGCGAACAAAGCGTTTATTTTTACTGCTATCACCGCTTCTTATGCATGGGGAAGCCATGTCTGAGCTGGGGAAGTTTCTAGGACTTTCTGAGTTATAAACCTGACTTTGAGGCTCATTTCAGCTACTTTTTCCATCTCTGAACTTCCAGATTTACAGGTTCCTGGAATACGCTGATACTCACAGCGTAGCCTCAGGGGCGCAGAGGAAGCACGTACAGTACAGTAGGCACTCCTTTTTTTTTTAGTTGAATCAAACCACATGTGTTTGGGTGGATTTTGAGACGAAACTGTTCGGAACTGGCCGGGTTTTTCTGTAAGAAGTCAGCGTTCCCTGAACAAAAGTGCTCAGAAACATAATCTCACTTCTGAAAGGCCCAAAAATTCCTTTTTTCTTGTTTCCACAACAACAGAAAGTCCTCTGTAGTTCCCCCGGGTGCTTTTTATCCACACGTTAGGGTTCAGGTGACGGCAGCTGTGTATGAACAGGTTACTCATCAGGATCTGTTAGGTTATCTGTTATAACCCCTAACCCTCATCCTTCCATCAGCAGCAGGTTTTTCAGTCCCTGATGGGCTTCAGTGCTTCTTTAAAGTAACAGAATGAATAGTGTGCAGCCAAAGTTTCAATTATGGCAACAGTGTGCTTTGTATTCATTGTTTGCATGGAAATGAACACCTTAGCATCAAAGATATTATGTTCTTGTGTGTGTAAGAGTCAAAAAGCTCCAAAATATGTTGGTTTTTTTGGTCTAATTAGTGTTTTAACCTTGTAATGAATCAAATTAAATTAATAAGTTTGTTTAAAACTGCTCTTTAATAAAAAAAATTAGATGAAGATATTCGCTAAAAGTCTGTTTTCACCCTGTTCTTGTACAATCTGTGTAGATGTAATCGGTGAAATTGTTTAAATCCTAAAGAAGGTCGATGCTTCGATTAAAAAAAACATGCTGAGGCCAGATAAAACTGCTGAATTATGAAGTTAAACTTCCTGATAAAACCTCCCAGAGCATTATGAAACTAGAAAAACTGCTCCCTGAGAGGGTTGGGCCTCAGTACATGTGCTCAGTGTTTTGATTACTGTAACCATGGTGATGCCTGCACCAATGAAGAGAGCTGAAAGCTGAGGAGGCGGGTCTTACTGTTCCTTAGCAGCAACAACAGACACACATGCTGCAGAGTGGCGAAAATGACTGACCCAAACCTTACACACTGGTGAGCTCACACTGTTTTATCATTTGTCTGATCACATGAGCTGAAACTCAAGTGTGATATTTATGGATCTGAGCTATTTGTGTTTGTTGTTTTTATCAGTCAGGCTGCAGAGGAAGATGAATAAAAGAGAAGTGGTTGTTAGAGAAAACAATGTGTGCTTTGTAATGCGCTCGCCTGTGATCCTCTGAGCATTCCCCCCCTGCGCGATGGTGACGTCCGTGTAGGAGATGGCACGGTCCAGTTTACCTGTTGAAAGCAGACCATTGTTACACCCGTCTGGGTTTCATTGCCTCCAGACAGCCGTCTGTCAGCAGCGCAGCAACACAAACAGACGGAAACTATGAGGAACACGCAAGAAATGTTGTGTTTTTAGAAAGGTAAGCAAACAAAGGAGGTAAAGATAGGATAGGAAAAGTACTATATTTCTGTTTTGATGTGAGATGATGCTCAGTTTTTTAGCTTTTTCACATAGAGATGTTGATCTTTTCTTGTTCATAATGAAACGTAAACTCTTAATGAGTCACTTACCTACAGAAAAAAAACAAATACAGAGACACATTTTCTCTTCTTTATCAAAATAAAACGGTCCATCTGCTGATGATGCAGAGGGAAGCGCACGTATGAAGCCCGTGCACGTGTGCACATGACACGGACATAATGTTTCATTTACCTTTTCGTGTACAGAAAAGAAGACTCCTGATTTTGGGGGGTCTGGGGATGATTATGCACGCTGCATTTTCAGGGTTGTTGGCATGTTGTGTAAATTAGAATAATGAAACCCCCCAAACATCCGTTTTAGTCCCAGGTTAATGAGTTGGATAGGATCCAGGCGGTTGAAAAAAGCTCCGTTCAAACCTTCAGCTGCGTCTCTTTGTATCCTGTGAGGGGAATACGGTTAAAGAAAGGACCTTTCAGTTCCCCTACGACTGAATTTATATCAGGAAAACTAAGGTCCATTTCATCTGTCTTAGTTTAGAAGGAGGAAGATAGTTCTCACGTGAATTTCCTTGAATACGAAGGTTTTAGTTTCAGACGGACTTATTGCTGAGAGCTCTTCAGGCTATCCAGCCCCATTATGTTGAAGAGGGAACAGACATTTCTAAGGCAGATATCTGAAAAACTCACACTGAAACAATGAGGAGGGACTTCTTCTGACAATAATGACCCTAAATACGTTGCTGCAGCTCCTCCTTCATGGCCTGTCTTTGTTGTTAAATAACGGCTTGAGCCTGAGAGTGAGAACTGGAGAAATCACCTGTCATGTTGTGCAGCTTCTTTCAGCTGCTGAATGTTTGTGGCCTGAACTTGTGTCCTTGTCAGATCATTTTTCTAAGCCAGGGGTCTCAAACTGAACCGTGAAAGGGCCGGTGTGGCTGCAGGGTTGGACCAAAACCCTGCAGCCGCACCGGCCCTTTCACGGATCAGTTTGAGACCCCTGTTCTAAGCCAAAAGCATTCAGAGCAGACGTACATGAGTCATCGACTTGTTGCTGTGTTTATAATGAAGAGGAAAGCCCTGTGAACTGAACTCTGACATAGTTTGTTTAGAATTGCAAACATAGTTGTGAAGGAGGAACTCCCAGTTCACACCCTGCCTAATGTTATCATTGCATGTATTATGCAACTTAATGACGTTTTATGCGTCATTGGAGACCTACATTTGTTATACACGTGGTTTACACGGCATGTAATTGTTGATATCTTCTCACGACATGATAGATAACGTCTTTCTTTGACCTTTTTCTCAGATATTTTTGCCTCTGTTAAAGTTAAAGTGACTTAAATCCAAACTTTAGCTCAGAAACCTCCAAAAACCAGAGAATCAGACCAAGAGAAACAACTAAAGCATAGAAACCCAATTAACAGGAAAATCATCAAATCAAAGTTGAAGGGTTAGGGTAAAGAAACGAAAGAAACTACCAACAAAGAACACAAAAATGGAGTTAATCAAAGAACTAAGAAATACTGAAACCATAGAAAATAACTTACAAAGTTCAGCTGTCCGTCCTGACCAATCAGCAGGAGGTAAAGCAGGGGTCTGAAGCCGACCCGTGAAAGGGCCGGTGTGGCTGCAGGTTTCTGGCCCAACCCTGCAGCCACACCGGCCCTCTCACGGATCAGTTTGAGACCCCTGAAGCAAAGAGTGTGAGAATGTGGCAGATCGATGTTCACAGAGCTCGTTTTCAGCTGCTGCTTTAAATATAGGAGCTTTCCAACCATAAGACAAACTTTTGTGACGGAACTTTATGGGAATAGGTTGAAGGTTTGAACGCTGACTGTGGTTTAGACATTATGGCATTATGGGGCCCAAAGCGAGCCAACAGTTCTCACACAGTTACACCACCAACAGCTGAAGCAGCTGACATCACTTATGGACTCCTTCTCTGAGATTTAACAGACCATAATATGTTTTCACTGGTCTGAAGCTCTTTGCTTTTCATGGTGCCGTCCCACTGCAGGTGTTTTAAATAAGGTTGTTGGTTATTTTGTGTTATGGTTTATTGGAACTTACTATTACTTTTCAGTGGATATCGATTAGGGCTGGGCGAGTTAACTCGTTATTGTCGCATTAACTCGTTAATTATTTAACGCCGATAAATATTTTGTCGCGCATTAACGCAGGTTTTATTATTGTAAAAGTCTGTTGAATGCATCACATTCACACAGTTACAGCAAACACCACGAAGCATGGAGTAATAAAATAAAGGTAAACCAGCAGGTAACATCACCGCTACAGTTGCTCCTCGGTCTCTGTGTGAAGCTCACGGAGCTAACAGGCGCTACTTCCTGTTTTACTTGTTTCAACATAAAAGCACGTATTTCAAAATAAATTTGTAAAAAAACTCCTACATTTACAGCCAAGTTGAATTGTCTTCTCAGCGTAGTAGTTCCAGTCTAAAATATCACTTAAAGGCAAAACACACAACTGATAGCAGCAAGTCATTCAAGGAAACAGACAGTGGAGCGAGGCTTCTACATAAAAACTACAGAAAGATGCTGATGTTAAAAGTGTGTTTGCACAACAAATGTTATGGCACTTTCATTCATATGGCAGCACATTTCAAATAAAACTAAATGCTAAAAGCTATACACTACATTTGGATTTATTTTTGGATTTTGCGTACAAATGCGATTAATGGTGATATTCTTTTATGTATTTTTAATGCTTCTTCCACTCCCCGCTGCAATGCTTTTATTTGATGTAAAGCACTTTGAACTGTTTGTACATGAAATGTGCTATACAAATAAATTTGATTTGATTTTGATTTGATTAATCAGGGAAATCATGTGATTAATTAGATTAAAAATTTTAATCGTTGCCCTGCCCTAATATCGATACATAACAAAGGGTTAATAACAGATTGGCAGTGCATAATGGCTGGCTCTTAAAAGAAAACTTCCCCTATCCACTATCTACCTACGATCTTTCATTTTCTGCCCATTTGCCTTCGTGGACGCAGCTTTGGCCTAAAACTTTGACAACAACAGGATGCAAAATCTCGACCTATATTTACATGAAAGCATGCTGACCTTTGAGGTTTCTCCAGAGGCAGAGCAGCATCAGCAAGACGAGTAACAGGCAGACACCCACCACAGGAAGCAGTATGCGGGTGGAGGGTGAAGTCAGTGTTTCAGGAGGCGCAGCTTCTAAACACAGAGACCACAGGTTGGCCTACATGAAAACAACCTGACAACACGGTTAGCAGGTCCAGTGCTAAGCTAGGCTAAAACCAGCAGCTGTGAACCCTAATAAGTTCTGACCGCCTCCTGACTGGGCTGAGATTTGGAGGGAGAAATTACCTTTTGATTAAACATTCAGAACTGCATGTCTTTCACAAACATACCACAAAGCTAGCAAAACAACAACAAGCCATCTTGTTAGCTTACATTTGTAAAAGAATATCAACTGTACAGGAAGATCTACATCTCCTGTAAAAAAGAAATTATGAGATAATGTAAAAAGGAGGAAATGAAAAAGTAGATAAGATGGATGAATAAAGAATATATAAAGACGATATCCTCATGAATCCAGATTTAAGCAATTATGTATAATCAGATGGAAACTTTGGCAGATTCATAGACTGTGTTCGAAACCGCATACTTCTCCTACTACTTATACTAACTTTCTGAGTTAGTATGCTAGTTTGAGTAAGCGAGAAGTTCCCAGGTGCATAATAGATTCTCCGAAATGTTGGGTATGCATCATGAGGTTACTACTCATACTCAAACTACCCAAGATGCAACGTAACGTGACGTCGCCAATCGTCATTTCCTGTCAAAACGGCAGTTTCAAGCTAGCTACAACGAGGGTAGGTTCACTTCCTGTTTTCAAAACAAAAGCACCAATTGTATCATAATGCTTTCCCTATGATAAAAGGCAACGTGCATTTTATTTTGTGAAAATAACCGGAAGTGCGTTGCTCACTGCGGCTAGCTTTAGTAGCGCTGAATTCGTGGGAACAAAATTGTAAACAGCCGGTTTTGTCAGGTTTTCAACACGTTGGGGATCTAAACGACTACTTTCTCACCTGAAAATGTTTCAAATGATGCTAAAGTTTACAGAGTTTAGAGCTTAAGCGAAATCAGCTTCAGGCCGGCTGATTTCGGCTCGGGCAGGAGCGAAATGCATTCTGGGTAAACGCTCTGCATACGGTCTGATCGATGATTATGCAGTATGTAGTATGGAAGTATGTAGGATGTAGTATGCGGTTTCGAACACAGCCATAGACTGTAAATAAAACAGTGGACAAAGCCTTCATGACATCTTTCATCGGTTTATGTCAACTGACGTTTAGAAGCCACAACTTTGTCATTAGGTCATCACCATCCTGGTGTTTCTGGAGCCAAACGAGTCCAAGAATAGTCAAAGAGGTGGTCGAAAGCTGATTGGATGTGATAAAAAGGAATAACCTAGCTCATAAGAGTAAAATATTTGAATAACTTGGCCTTCTCTCACCTCTGACAGCCAGCCAGCTGACTGGGGATTCTCCGGCTCCAGGTATGTGGCACTTGTAGAGTCCTTCATCAGATTTGGAAACACGTTTAATGGTCAGCGTTCCCGTGGGGCTGCTCCCGATGACAGAGCCATTCTTATAGAAGTGGGTGAGGTTGAAGGAAAGCGTCGTCCTGTTTCTGCAGTGCAGGGTCACGGCTTCTCCCTCATTTACAGGAAGAACAGGACTCTCCAGGACTAATTCACCAACTGAAAAACAGGACAATGCCCTCACATTTAGTGCGCTTTGGACCATGCATACGATATTTTGCCCTCCTGTGAATAGTTGTGGTCTGCAGGTGACAGAAACAGCAGAATCAGAGGTTACAGGAAGCTCCTGTTTGATGCTCAAAGAGCCTGAAACACGTCTCCTCTCTGTATAATGAACCAGTTGGCTGATGTTTGCTGTGCTTTTAGTTTGTGATGAGCTTAAACCCACCCGTGACGGTGATGTTGACGCTGTTGCTGCACCTTCCTGCTGCAGACTCACACCAGTAAACTCCGGAGTCTGAATCGTAAAGATGGTTGATGAAGCAGTTCGATTCATTCCTTCCTGTCAGGGATGGACAGTCTTCATTTAGCTGTTTGGATGTGTTTCTTTTGACTCTCCACTCAGACCAGTTTCCCTGCTGAGCGCAGCTCAGAGTGACAGACTCGTACTGGAAGAACTGGGATCTGTTGGGAATCACTCTCAGGGAAGCTGCAAGAAAGGTGGAAATAATGGTCAACAAAACCTTTGTCAGAATTTCACTTTTGATTCTCGACAAACAAGCGAGTCTGTTTGAGCTCGTTTCCCTGAAGACTTTTTTCACTTTTAACACCTTGAAAATGAAAGCAGCAAAGATTCTGCAACTGCGGTGATGAAGAGAAGAGCAGCACATGAAAATAACCGCCGTCAGTTTGAAGACACAACAAGAGATAACACTGTGCCTTTGATGTGGAGAATCCTTTGTTTTCTTGCTTGGTAACACGGCGATAATTTCAATTAATAACTGTTCTGCATAGGTTCACTGCTGGTGATTAGAGGAGACTAAATTGCAGTAAAAACCTTCCATGGAAAGCCAAATAAAATGAATCTCTACATGAATCAAATGCCAATAAGACGACGTTGGTCTTCAAACATGTCTTAAAAGTTTCTCAAATGTCAGCATATCTCTCATGAACACATAAATTACCCAAGTAGAGAATCCGACGGTGTTATATGATCACGTTTTCTTGTTCCTGTTAGGAGACGAGCGGCGGCATTTTTTCACCAGCTGCGTACAACAAAGAGACGGCTGATCCACACCCACATGAGATGGGGGCAGCGATAACTCTTATATCTCTGAGACAGATAAAAAGCACATAAAGTACACTTTGTACACTCAAAGTTTTCACAAACTGAGCCGAAGAATATATATATATTATATATATATTATACTGCATGAATCTCAAGATGTCAGTATTTTCTGTGAAGCAACTGGAGGGGACATTACGTTGATTAAAAAGGTCAAATATATCATGAGAACAAGACTGGGCCCAAGACGGGGCCTTGAGGAACCCCACATGTACGTGGGACTAGCTGAAAAACAGTGATTTTATGTGGAAGTATGTCAGATATGACCCAGACTGCCGAAGGGAAGTAACTTTAACGCCACCAGACTGTTCTGTTCAAGCCGTGACGAGAAGACGCTGCAGACAGCATGGAAAGCAGCCTGCTCAGCTTGGTTAAAGAGACGTATTTACGTCCGATGCGAGGCTCAACGTGGTTTGAAATAACTGAGCACCGTGCAGGAACAGAGGCCAGCGTCCCAGCAGCCTGCTGTGTAAAAAGCACGTCTGTCGGACCTCTCGCACAGAATTATAAGAGATAAGAACACAGCTGGAGTTTTAGAGGTTAATCAGAAGACTTTTACTCACCAACGACGGCGCACAGTGTTGTTATCTCCATGCTGAGGAGCTGCACTGACTGACTGACTGAGGCTGACAGGCTGGATACTTCATTGCACTCTGATTGGGCAACACAGGCCACAACTTCCTGCTGACATGATCTCCATCAAATGTGTGAAGATGATCTTATTTCTGCAGGATGTTTTCTTTGTGACACATAAAATGGCAGAAGTGTGTGGCCTTTCACATCCCCCGTCTGCTCCTCTCAACACATACATGTGTTTGAGTTATTGTGTCACAGTCTGTTATTACCAGGGCTGGGCAACGATTAAAATTTTTAATCTAATTAATCACATGATTTCCCTGATTAATCACATTTGTACGTAAAATCCAAAAGTTAATCCAAAGGTAGTGTATGGCTTTTAGCATTTAGCTTTATTTTAAATGTGCTGCCATATGAATTTTTCACGTTGCCTGTATTTCCCCTCCTGGATTATCAGTTTGTTTTTGTCTCAATGTTCTCAGTTTTCTTTCATTATTAAATCTTCAGTTTTAAATTTTTTTTTTTTTTAATTTCTTTAATTGTCTTCTCAGCGTAGTAGTTTATAAGACGTACTCCCACTGATAATGTTTTTTTTATTATTATTTTGTTTATTTATTTTTAATCAGGCTTCTTAAAGACTTTTTAAAAGAAAATATTAAATAAAAAAAATGAATCAAAATGTATCATTCGGAAATGAACAAATTAAAATGATTAAAATAGACCCACTGGTAATTAGGTTGTGTTTTTTTTTTTTAAATAAAGAAATGAAAAAAATGATAATAATTGTACTCCTTACCCCATCTCCCTTTAAGGACTACAGATGGAAAATAACACTTCTGCTAAATCCGATGTAACCATCTTGTTGTTCATGAAATGACAATGATTTATGATATTGCATGCTGTCCTTTAAATAAACTCATTCATTCATCTATGTATCTGTATGTTCAGCTCAGGGATTAACTGTTGAATGCTGAATGATGGCACCAACTGTTCATTGTTTCATGTCTCTGTTGTTAAGTGATCTGCACTTTAAAGGCTCAGCTTTTAATTTCGTTGTGCAATGACAATAAATCATTCTGAATTAAAATTTTCCCAACATGGAAAACGGTTGCTCAAGGCAACACTTTTACTTTAACGCACCTTTTAGGGGCATTTCACGAAAACATTTAGCATAAACACGTGTCCCCACAGCAGCGTACAAGGATTCCCAAGACAACAGATCCTTAGGCTCTCTTATACCTTTAAATAAAATGTGTGTCTGTGGCCACAGAGACCCCTGACCTGAGGTCTCCATGTCTGCATCCTTCACAGAGGTTACCAGAGAACATCCTGGTCTCGCTCTCTTGAATACACAACAACTTGAATACATGAAATATTGACGCATTTCAGTTGTAGAGCTTGATTAAATATGAAAGGGTGATGACCTGTGGGGGTTGTTGGGACTTACTGTAACTGTTAGCTGGTTAGTTCAGCTTTAAATCATGGGTCTTCCCAGGCGCTGTGGGCTCCCCCTTCCATCCACATGACTGTTTAATCATGAGCCTTTAGGCTGAAGGCCTACCTTTTTAGTTAGCTTACAGCTGAATTTTATTTTATTTATTTATTAGGGACCGAGCAGTGAAACTGCAAGAACCCTTTTGTATCTGTAAGGATTCTTCTTTCTTTCTTTCTTTCTTTCTTCTTATTCTTTGCAAAAGGTGCTCGAAAACTCATGAAATTTTGCGAGCGCCACCTGCCAGTCAACGACATGAAAGAATCTAAACTTTATATTTTTGGGAGTCGCTCATTGACTCTGTAGCGCCCCCTACGATGCTTAAAAATGGTCCCCGCATTGGGGTTAGTTTCGCGTGGGACGACGAAATTCGGTACACTCATGCACAGACGCACAAAAAAGTCTCTTGCCGCCATGGTCCCACGTCCACAGGAAGGTGGCCATTTTGGATGGAAAGTGAGTTTTCCTGCCATTTTTGACCGATTCCACGCCTTGCATATGATCGAACTCCTCCTACAGATTTAATGCTACAGACTTCAAACTTGTCCAGGTTACTCTTAAAGTGATACTCCAGAGTAGATTCAACCTGGGGTCATTTGAACCGTGATATCCAGCCAAGTAGCCCACCCGCAGTTTTTTCGATATTGGCTGAACATCAGCTGAGTTACTGAGTTATCCCGAATAGCTTCGTACAAGGGTTAATGGATCCTGGTCTGCATCTCCAAAATTATCACACTAAAATCACATGCCATGACACCAAACTTCTACAGTAGTACAAATATGGTCTGTACTCACCAAACGATGCATTTGGAAGTTTGAAAATAGTCCAGGAGTTTATTATTATCAACACAAGCCTGATAGCTTTTCTGCTGCTAAAGCTGCGTCGACGTCACTTCAGGGAGCTGGGAGCTTCAAAGTAAGATGAGGGTTGATCTACTACTGTAGACAACAAAGTATATGCTATATTCTACATGTTTTTTTATGAATTTTTATGTTGTAGAGTTGTGAATTTATTTTATCAATGGAGAAACTGAGCAGCCTTGCTTTGTTGTCTACAGTACGTCTGTCGGACCTCTCGCACAGAATTATAAGAGATAAGAACACAGCTGGAGTTTTAGAGGTTAATCAGAAGACTTTTACTCACCAACGACGGCTGTGTTGTTATCTCCATGCTGAGGAGCTGCACTGACTGACTGACTGAGGCTGACAGGCTGGATACTTCATTGCACTCTGATTGGGCAACACAGGCCACAACTTCCTGCTGACATGATCTCCATCAAATGTGTGAAGATGATCTTATTTCTGCAGGATGTTTTCTTTGTGACACATAAAATGGCAGAAGTGTGTGGCCTTTCACATCCCCCGTCTGCTCCTCTCAACACATACATGTGTTTGAGTTATTGTGTCACAGTCTGTTATTACCAGGGCTGGGCAACGATTAAAATTTTTAATCTAATTAATCACATGATTTCCCTGATTAATCACATTTGTACGTAAAATCCAAAAGTTAATCCAAAGGTAGTGTATGGCTTTTAGCATTTAGCTTTATTTTAAATGTGCTGCCATATGAATGAAAGTGCCATAACATTTGTTGTGCAAACACACTTTTAACATCAGCATCTTTCTGTAGTTTTTATGTAGAAGCCTCGCTCCACTGTCTGTTTCCTTGAATGACTTGCTGCTATCAGTTGTGTGTTTTGCCTTTAAGTGATATTTTAGACTGGAACTACTACGCTGAGAAGACAATTAAAGAAATTAAAAAAAAAAAAAATTTAAAACTGAAGATTTAATAATGAAAGAAAACTGAGAACATTGAGACAAAAACAAACTGATAATCCAGGAGGGGAAATACAGGCAACGTGAAAAATGATGAAAACGTTCTGGCTCTGATCAACTGAGAACCAGGAGTGAATATTCTGAAGGATATCATTACAAAATGAATGACTCAACAGAAAATACAAGGAGGAAATTCTACCAAATCAAACATTAAAAGCGCTGTATCATGATGACTCAGACAGAGTTGGTAACATAACTCAGCACATTTTGCACCCAGGCCATCATCTGTTCAACCTACTGCCCTCTGGGAGGCGCTACAGGGGCATCAAGACCAGCACAAACAGAGAGCCATTACGCTGCTGAACCAATAGATATATCTATATCTTCAGGGAAATTGCACCATCCCAAAAAGAAAAAGCGCTTTTGCACATAACTGCTTTTCATATAAAGCTATAAAAGAATGGAATGAACTCCCCCAACACATAAAGTCCTGCATTATTATATAAGATTTCACCAAACAAATTAAAATGCACCTACTATTAAAACAGACGTACTCCCACTGATAATGTTTTTTTTATTATTATTTTGTTTATTTATTTTTAATCAGGCTTCTTAAAGACTTTTTAAAAAAAATATTAAATAAAAAAAATGAATCAAAATGTATCATTCGGAAATGAACAAATTAAAATGATTAAAATAGACCCACTGGTAATTAGGTTGTGTTTTTTTTTTAAATAAAGAAATGAAAAAAATTATAATAATTGTACTCCTTACCCCATCTCCCTTTAAGGACTACAGATGGAAAATAACACTTCTGCTAAATCCGATGTAACCATCTTGTTGTTGTTCGTGAAATGACAATGATTTATGATATTGCATGCTGTCCTTTAAATAAACTCATTCATTCATCTATGTATCTGTATGTTCAGCTCAGGGATTAACTGTTGAATGCTGAATGATGGCACCAACTGTTCATTGTTTCATGTCTCTGTTGTTAAGTGATCTGCACTTTAAAGGCTCAGCTTTTAATTTCGTTGTGCAATGACAATAAATCATTCTGAATTAAAATTTTCCCAACATGGAAAACGGTTGCTCAAGGCAACACTTTTACTTTAACGCATCTTTTAGGGGAATTTCATGAAAACATTTAGCATAAACACGTGTCCCCACAGAAGCGTACAAGGATTCCCAAGACAACAGATCCTTAGGCTCTCTTATACCTTTAAATAAAATGTGTGTCTGTGGCCACAGAGACCCCTGACCTGAGGTCTCCATGTCTGCATCCTTCACAGAGGTTACCAGAGAACATCCTGGTCTCGCTCTCTTGAATACACAACAACGTGAATACATGAAATATTGACGCATTTCAGTTGTAGAGCTTGATTAAATATGAAAGGGTGATGATCTGTGGGGGTTGTTGGGACTTACTGTAACTGTTAGCTGGTTAGTTCAGCTTTAAATCATGGGTCTTCCCAGGCGCTGTGGGCTCCCCCTTCCATCCACATGACTGTTTAATCATGAGCCTTTAGGCTGAAGGCCTACCTTTTTAGTTAGCTTACAGCTGAATTTTATTTTATTTATTTATTAGGGACCGAGCAGTGAAACTGCAAGAACCCTTTTGTATCTGTAAGGATTCTTCTTTCTTTCTTTCTTTCTTTCTTCTTATTCTTTGCAAAAGGTGCTCGAAAACTCATGAAATTTTGCGAGCGCCACCTGCCAGTCAACGACATGAAAGAATCTAAACTTTATATTTTTGGGAGTCGCTCATTGACTCTGTAGCGCCCCCTACGATGCTTAAAAATGGTCCCCGCATTGGGGTTAGTTTCGCGTGGGACGACGAAATTCGGTACACTCATTCATCATGCACAGACGCACAAAAAAGTCTCTTGCCGCCATGGTCCCACGTCCACAGGAAGGCGGCCATTTTGGATGGAAAGTGAGTTTTCGTGCCATTTCTGACCAATGCATATGATCGAACTCGTCCTACAGATTTAATGCTACAGACTTCAAACTTGGCCAGGTTACTCTTAAGACATGGGGGGGTAAAATCATGGAGAAACTTTTCCAAACTCTGAACGGCTTGTGGGCGTGGCCAGGCGGTGAAAATCGTGTGATGGCGTTTGTGGTTTGAAAGCCTTATCATCATCGCAAAGTAAAATGGCTCAGTGGCGCCCCCTAGAAATTTTCAAAACCCCCCCCCCCGCATTGGGGTTATTATGGGTATCGTGCGTGTGGGCAGAGCTGCGTCCAGCGCCTGCCCAACGTGCGCACATCTCGGTCCCGCATACAGCTGCTTGCAGCTTTCTAGTTTTTTTTAGTTTTATTTAGTTTAGTTTATATCTATTCATTTATTATTTTAAATGTTTGTCTTTTTGATTATATACTTATTATATACTTATTTATCCAGTGTTTTTCCTCATGGGGATCTTCCACACCGGGGACTTTGCCTACTTTGCCTACTTGATCTGGGCGGTTCCCCGTGGTGACGGCCTCTGTGGTCGTTGGTGGGCTGGCTCAATGAATCCTGATGTGTGCTCTTAAACTTAGATGAGTGCGTGAGTTTATGTATGTATTGAGTTTATTATTTGTATAAAAAGTGCTATACAAATAAAGTTTGATTTGATTTTATCATTTTTATGCTCTTTGATGAGAAAAATGCTCATTTTCAACCTCACTGCTCATGAAGAACGGTAAGTTTTTCTGCTGTTTGTCTTAAGTCCACCGAATGTTTGCACTGAGCTGTGCTGTATATCAGAGGAGATTTAAGCTGTGGTTGATTCCTTTAATAAAACTAATGAAACATGTCTATTAACTCCAGTTTACTTCAGTACTCTGTGCCATGACAGACAGAAAATACCCAACATTACAGCACCTCTGTTCACTTTCAGACCAATAAGCTTACAGTCTTCCTAAATGTTCTCTGTTAACTTGTAATATTTACAATGTGAGTTACATTCTGATTGATTTCAGGGGTTTGTTTTTATGACTGTGAAAAAAAATCCCCGTTTGCTTGAAGAATTTTTCTAAAATTTCTGGGTATAATGATACTTTCAGTCTGTAAGATGAAACGAAATTTAAACATTTGCTGGTCAAAAATATTATCAAGTATTTCATTTTTTATGAGAATTACCATTTCCATTCATTATTTCTGTACAGAAACGCTTATTACCTTAGTTTTGTTTATACTGTATTCCAAAACATACAGTATCTATCGTCATGGAATGTTACAACGTGATAACAACGTGATTATATCGAGGTGCAACGTGATAATGACTCACGTAATGACGTCATGACTCATGTAGGCGACTACTTAAAACGGAAGCCTTCGTCGGTGGTTACCGGGTTTTGTGCTCCGTCGGCGCTCGCATGGCAACAACTTTAATGAAGGACGTTTACACGTGTTCATTCTGGGGTTTCACCTTCTGCTTGGCTTTCTTTTGGATCCCCGTTCAAGGTAAAAAACATTCCTATTACTTTACTAACTATTGGTCTACATTTACACGCTTAACGTTTAAAGAATAAGAGTCTTGGTAAGTTACTAATGTGAGTCGTTAGCCTAAGTTTTGTTCACATTTTGTGAAACTATTAATGCCGAATTGTCTCTCGGAAGTTGATTTTTTTCTTCTTCGTTCAACTTTCCGCGGACTATCACTAAATTATTGTAACGAAGTAAAAAGCTTAAAAACGCGATGATTCTCAAGCAAGTTTCGCCCGCTTTAAGACTTCAAGCGGGCTTGTGGAAGATAGTTTTAGCTCAACGCCCTCAATCAGTTTAAGTGAAGTTTTTAAAAAGAAATACGAGTATAAGCCGTGTGTTTGTCCAGGTTTCAATTTGATTAAATACACTGTTTCATTGCTTTTATGGTTGTTTGTATATTATATTATAGTTCATCTGCTGACGCGAGTCCCAGTGACAATAAACAATAAGAGTCTAGATTCTATATCAAACATGAAGATGTGGTGATCACAGCTCCATAAGTAAACTGTGATGGTAAAGTCACAGTGTGACCGAGTAATAATGATCATAATTGTGTTCATTTGCAGTTAAAAAATGTCTCAATTCAAGCTGACTAAAGTTTGGGATTTAAAAACTCCTGTTCAACAGCACATAACGATATTATTTAAGCCCCAAAGACTCGACACTCACCATGATAAACATGACTCCTTCACAATAACTTCCATTTATTAACCAATTTAACGTCAGTGAGAAATCATTTAATTCCAATATGAGCTCTTTCCATTTAATCGTAATGTATATTTAAGGCTAAATATTAGAAAAGCTGGTTAGGAGTCATCTAACCAGGCGGTAAAGTGAGGTCAGTGGGTTTTCTCACCATCGGTCGTGTTTATTGGATCTAATTTTGGGCTCTGAACTATGAAGCGGGATTAGAGGCTCTAGGGTTTAGACGACATTAGACCCCATCATAAATCTGTTGGATCGAGTCATGCTTTAGTGATGTGGCATCTATTTGTGACACATTGTCAGCTGAGTCCAGAGTCTGAGAACTTCCCCATGATGACTTCATGAGCTGATAACCAGCACTGAAGCACCTCTTAAGCCCCTTTCACACTGAGACCCGCTACCTTAGCTTAAAAGATGCTGGAACAGAGCAGACGAGCCAGCTGGCAGCAACTTAAATGAGTCTTTACTCTGATCTGAAGCTCAAATGTCAGATCCGTCCCAGGTCTCTGGTTCCCCAGGTCTCTGGTTCCCCAGGTCTCTGGTTCCCCAGGTCTCTGGTTCCCCAGGTCTCTGGTTCCCCAGGTGTCTGGTTCCCCAGGTGTCTGGTTCCCCAGGTCTCTGGTTCCCCAGGTCTCTGGTTCCCCAGGTCTCTGGTTCCCCAGGTCTCTGGTTCTCCACATGCAGAGTCAGAGCATGAAAGTCTTTTGTCCCTCGTTGCCAGGCGACCATCAGTTGACGAGCTCGTCCTCGCCGGTCGTCTCCGCCCCCGGGGAGGACGTGGTGTTGCCGTGCCGGCTGGACTCTGAGGTGGACGCGCAGGACTGGACGGTGGAGTGGTCCAGGCCGGACGTGGCGCCGGGCCGGTGGGACGGGCGGCGCCGGGTGGACGTGGTGTACCTGTACCGGGTGCGGGTGGAGGTGCGGGACATCATGATGCTGTCCTACATCGGGAGGACGTCGCTGCTGCCCGACGGCCTGAAGCACGGAGACATGTCGCTGCAGATCAGGAACGTGACGCTGGAGGACGGCGGCAGCTACCGCTGCTTCACGCCCACGCTGGGCCGCGGCGCCGCGGTCCGGCTGGTAGTCGGTGAGCTCACGGGTCCAACGGACTCACACACACGTTAGATCCTGTTGTGGTTGGTCGTCCTTTTCCTAAATCTGTGAAATCTCTCGGTGTTTCAGATCCAGATTATGTTAAAACTCCAACAACGGAGACGCCGCCGCGTCTCACGACTCCAGAACCGAGAGACGAGTCGCTCGGTAACGGTGAGCGAACCGGAGAGCCGAGCACCTTCTGTCGCGTTTCAGGATTTCCAGGATTGTTACTGATCTTGTCTTAATTCTTCCTCTTCAGGAGCTCGGTCCAGGTCAGCTGTGTTGGCCTCGGTCCTGCTCGTCCTGCTCGTCCTGCTCGTCCTCGGCTCCTTGGCGGTGGCTTCTTTCTTTGACCGGCGCCGGAAAGAAAACGTACGTCCCAAACAAACCGAGCCAACGAGCTGCTGCTGCTCTCTCAGCATGAGTTTAATGTTTGTCTCTTTGTTCACGTCTTTTCCAGAAGGGTGACGCAGCCGTGTCGCTCTGCCCGGTGGCTGCGCTGTGTTAGCGGAGACCGGCTCGGACCGGCTCGGACTGGCTTAACCTTTAGGACCGGCTCGGCTCGGACCGGCTCGGACTGGCTTAACCTTTAGGACCGGCTCGGCTCGGACCGGCTCGGACTGGCTTAACCTTTAGGACCGGCTCGGGATGAGAACCTGCGTCGGCTGCAGACACCTGGAGACACCGGATCTGCCGGAGCTCAAAGGAGCGCCTCAGAGTTCGATGACCTGTAAGTGTGACCCTAACACAGACTTTGACTCCAGCTGCTGTTCAGCTAATGATGTAACCAGGGGACATTAATGACACTTTATCACTGAAGTTAGTCGGGCTGCAGCGATGCACTAATCTCACCATACGATACACGATATTCAGCCAACGATTCGATACACTTACATCATTTTCTGGGGAAAAAAGGGACAGTTTGATTGGACATGAATCGTGGCTAATTGGACCGGTGGTCCGACCTTTGAACCGAAGGACAAACAGAAACAAACGTGAGAGCTGTGCACTTTATAAAATTATGAACTAATTTATGACTGTTTTCTATCATGTGACCCCCTGGCATTGTGTTGTATCACCTTAATGTTCTGTGTTTTCACTCATTGTTAACGTCTGACTTTTCAATAAAGTTTGCTTTAAAAAAAAAAATAATAATCAATACTCGCGGCTGAAAAATCGATACTTTATTGGGAAACGAAATATGGATATATATCGCAGTATCGATAAAATTGCTCAGCCCTAGAAGTTAACCCCTCCACTCCCGCACCCCCAGGCTGTTAGAATGCTGAACTCTCCACCCCCAGCACCCCCCCCCCCACCACACAAACGCACTCACACTTTATTTATGGCCTCTATTTATGGCTGTCTTGTCATTTGCACTTTTATCGTCACTTTCATTTCATTTTATTTAAGTATGACGAGGATGAGCCTGTCCTCATTTGCACTTTACTGTTTACTGTCATGTGTTAGTTGTTGGTAAATGTCTTGTCCTGTCTTCACCGTGGGACAGTTAGGAACGCAATTCCCATCTCTCTGTATGTCTTGTATATATGAAGAAATTGACAATAAACTTGACTTTGACTTAAGCTGTGATCAAAGCAACACAAAAGTCGCCTTCTGAAGCGTTTTATTGCCTCCATCTGTTCCATCCTTCCTGTTTAAAGCTCGTCAGCACATCCCGTCGGTCCTGATAAGCCTGGTTTAAATTAGCCTCTCATTTGGTTCCACGCAGACGTTTATCTCTGCTCACTTTGCATTTGCTCCGTTTGCCCCTAAATGTTTAACTGAAATAGACGCGCTCCTCTGCAGGTTTCTCTGGTTAAGGAGCTGATGTTTAACTTTCTTCTCTCTCCATGTGGCTGCAGGCAGACGCTGGAGGATCCGTCCGAGTGGACATGAGTTCAAAGACTCTGATGTTAGCCTCCAGAGAGCTTAAAGGAGCGGCTCCCGGCGGCTCCCGGCGGCTCCCGGCGGCTCCCAGCGGCCTGGATGCTCTCCCAGAGGCTGACGTCACAGCTCGGTCACTCAGTCCAGACTCTGTTCGTGTTTCGTTCCACTTTGGATCGACCTGCCGAGCGCCGCTTTTTTTTAATCTTATTTATGTGGCGGCAGCTAATTTAAGTTCAGAATCTTTCAGTAGAAATAACTACTTATAGAGTTAGACTCCATGAAGAGAAGAAACAAAGTCATTTTTTTTATTTTATACTAGTGTTAAAAACCAAAATGTATTTATTTATTTATTTATTTTTAATCCAAGCTTTGTACAAACGTTAAAAACCTCCAAACATGTTTCAGAGTGATTGAATAAGACCCCCTCCTTATCTTATCGTTTACAGCAACAAAGTGTGCCCACCCACACCCTAAATATCTGCCGCCTGTGGGCAGCTGTGTGCGGCTCTTTAAGCAGCTTTTATTCCTCTGGTTTATCAGTAAAAGCTGAATTTAACTACCTCTCTGTGACTGAATGTTTTCTAACTGTTAGAAGTCCTCAGTTTAGTGAAACTGACAAATCTGAATATTCTGCGCTGAAGTGGAGCGTTTATTTCTGAGCTGTGACCAACAGGAGGAGCCTTTAAACGTCACTGTTTATCCATTTAAAGTCTAAGTGAGGGGGAAATGTGTAAAGAATGCACTAAATTATAATAAATGCTCTGAGCGTTCATCAGTTAAACTGAGTGGGTGTTTTTATTCTCATTATTCTGCTCATTGAGGTCAATTTGAGAAGCTTTTTGCTGGAAACTCGGGTCAGCTTCGGATGGATTTGGACCTGAGAAGCACAAATGTGATGCTCAGTGAATATTAAAATGTTGAAATGGACGATACTGTAACAGCTGAACTTACTGCTGAAGCTGTGGATCTTTTTTTTTACTAACTGAATGATTCTAAATCAACTAAAGTTGTGCAGAAAAGCTGTGATATACGTGTTAATATCCACACATGTTAAATATCTGACACATCTTAAAGGAGCCTGAAGGGTTTCCTGATTTCTTGTGGCGAAGATGCTGATTGCAACCAATTAAATACCCTTAAAATGATCCTTTACTTCAAGATGTGGAGGAAAAGCTAGGATGGAATAAAAACAGGAGTTCAGGGTTATTATAAATACGGTGAGAAGAGAGCAAGTTCAAACTTTCATTGGATTTTATACCAATATAAATATTACACCAACGTTACGCTGCGTTTCCACAGTTGAGCCCATTTAATGCTGCAAACAGCAACTTTAAATGTTGAACTATGATTGCTCTAAGAAAGAAAAACTTAAAAACATTGACTGAAAAGTTGTGGCAGGATGTGCAACAGTCAACACAAACATAAGTTTTAAAATTTTAACTGAAGCCGAGATTCACCCAGTTTTTTTTAAATTAAGCCACTTTTTAAGGTTTTTTATTCTGCAAAAACCAAACCGTGTGGTGCGCAGCTCCCTCTGGTGGTAGAAGAGAGGCTGCGCTTTATTTAATTTCACTGAAAAGTCTTCATTCAGCCCTAAATTCTTTATCATTTGCTTCCGAGCAGCCGGACTTTCTTGTAATCTTCTAAACCGTCAGTTTTTCTTTGTACATTTTCAGCTTTTTCACGAATTTTCAGCCCACTTCTTGTAGCTGACCAGTTGTTAAGCCCTTTAACTCTGAGCTATGAACCATTCAGGCAGGAAAAAGGCTCCTAACTCAAGGGATGAACCAGTGTTGTGTCCACACAGAACAGACAACTTAGCAAAGAAGCCATTTTAAACTGGATCTTTAGGCTCTTTGTTCCCAGCAGCCTGTCACAGAGACACATCATTTGTTCCCATTTCTTTAGCTGCATCTCTGAAAAACAGCTTCATAGTTTCAACTTTTTTTGTACGTTTACATTAAAACTGCTTTCAGTTACCAAAAGAGTCAAATTAATATTAGAAATTCAGTTAAAAAAAAATCCTAATCTCAAAAAAATGAACGTTATCACGTCTAAAAGTAGAAAAGTAGGAAAAAAACAGACAATAATAAGAATTATATTTTATTCAACATCAAAGAAAAGTAAATAAGATTCAATTTAAAGCTTTAAAAAGGAATATAAGATATAATCTAATGACTAATTATGGAACAATTAATATAAATGAAATGATTAAACTGTTTTATGCCACCAGAAATGAATAATCTCGAAGCTCTTTGTGGGTTTTAGACTGGAATTAAGATTTGTTCCCATTTCTTTCGCTGCATGTGTGAAAAACAGCTTCATAGTTTCAACTTTTTTGTACAGTTACGTTGAAACTGCTTTCAGTTACCAAAAGAGTCAAAACAATATATTAAATTCAGTTTTTAAAAAATCCTAATCACCCAAAAAATTAACGTTATCACGTCTAAAAGTACAAAAGGATGAAAAAAACAGACAATACTTAGAATTACATGTTAAACAACATCAAGAAAAAGTAAATAAGATTCAATTTAAAGCTTAAAAAATTTATATAAGATATAATCTAATGACTCATTATGGAACAAATAATATAAATTATAGGATTAAACTGCTTCATGCCACCAGAAATGAATAATCTAGAACAGGGGTTCTCAACCTTTTGCAAGCGGGGCCCCCCCTAAGATGGTTCATTGCAGTTGGGGCCCCCCCTACTCCCGACACCACCCCTCCCCCTTCAGGCTCCCCCCCCCACGACACGTTACGTCGCAGGCTCAAAATACTACCCCCTGGTAAATTTGAAATGAATTAATGCAACAATACAAATAATAGGGAAAAGTGATGGCCATTGTGTTGACTGTAAGGTTAAAGAAGATGTAGATCATGTTTTATTTCATTGTACAAAGTATAATGATTGCAGAAAGGAATGGTTTGAAAATGAAGAAGAATTAGGAATCCATAACATACTGGAGGAACAAGGAATGCAGAGAAATAGAATTAAGGCTCTTATCCCTTACCTAAAGATAACAGATTTAATTAAAATAATTTAATATACGTTTTGGTTTGTTTGTTTATTTGATCTGATTCTGTTTATTTGCTTTAGTTATTTATTTTCTTATTTTAGTTATTATTTATCTACACTTCATTATGAAAAAGTGATATAGTCTGGCCAGTTCCTTTACACACTCCTGTACAGTAGGTGGCGGTATACACACTAAATGCTGTAACCCGCCAATAAACAGAAGAAGAAGAATTTGAAATGAAAGTCAAACAATAGTCCAACTTCTTGCATTTTCGAGGAGGGAATTTTCGGGATTTTTTTTTTTTCCGATTTTTTTTTTCCCGATTTTTATTTTTACTTTTTTTCGATTATTTTATTTTTTTTCCTCATCCTGTAGTCTACTCGCGCCCCCCCAGGGGGGCGGGCCCCACTGGTTGAGAACCATTGATCTAGAAGTTCAAACAGACCACAAGGTGGCAGCAAACACCCATAATGATCTTTTTTAGCGACACTTCTTTCATCTTTCTCAAAAATAAAAAAAACATTCAAATATATTTTGTTTGTATTCTGAACGAAGGCAATGTAAAATTACAGCTGTTTTCTTTCTATGGTAGAAGGCACAGAGACAGATACTCTCATTCAGAGTGAATAAATAAGTACAACAACACTCTCTATAAGATATAAACATATTAAGCTACATTTTTACATCCTTGTTTAACATCATTTTACTTTATTTTTAATTAATTACAACGTCTAACCCACATATAAAAGTAAATCTTACAAAAAAGTAGACCCAGATTGCACAATCCCTGACCCCCTGATGAGCTGTCCGTGGTGCTGAAACGCTGAAGCCACCACCGGACCCCCTGATGAGCTGTCCGTGGTGCTGAAACGCTGAAGCCGCCACCGGACCCCCTGATGAGCTGTCCGTGGTGCTGAAACGCTGAAGCCCCTTTGAGCAGACGCTGTTTCTTCTCGTGCGGTCGCGTTTGACCGCGTGAGCCTCCAGCTGCACATCAGTCACGTTCATATTTTCTGAAAGAGCAGCACGAGCACCTGAGAGCACGCGACGTCTCGCTCGCTCGTGCTTTGGGGTGGCGCGGGGTGGCTCGTGGATGGTGGGAAAGCGGCGCGATCACGTCACAGGAAGCGTGAGGCTCCCCTTCCTGCCAAAGATCGTTTGTGTTCGGGAAGATGAAGGCTTCCAACGTTTTCCTGAAGTTTTACCTGGAACCACAGAAGAAGAAGAAAAAAACACTTTTAACACTTTTGAACTTTTATGTCTTAAAACAATCAGGATTTAAAGCAGAAGAGCTCAGGAGTCCTCACTCCGCCTCTATTTCTGGGAACTAAACTGTATTTGGGGTCCTTTTGTTTGAATAGAAGGTAACTGGACTCCTTCTTGTTTCTCGATGACATTTCAACCTCTTATCCGATTGGTTTCTTCAGTTTCTGACATTATCAGTAGAATTAAAGCCAGTTCGAGCCGAAGAAGACTTTCAGATGAGAGGTGAAGCGGTGAGTTCCTGAGAACAGGAACCTCATGAGTATTCCCACCTGAGGAACTGGGGTCTGAACTAAGTTCTGGGGGAATCATTTAACACTTAAAGTCCTCATGAACCTTTTCTGAGAACTTTACCAGGAATGTTTCAAGTGTTTTCAAGATGTCGGCAGCTTCAAACAGAGATTTACTGCAGAAACGTTTCAGAGAGTTTCATTCAAGTTGCTTTTTGGGTGGTTCAAATATGTCAAATGTTTCACTATCAACTCGAGCCTGGCGAGTTAACTCGTTATTATCGCATTAACTCGTTAATTATTTAACGCCGATAAATATTTTATCGCGCATTAACGCGATAAAATATATGTATAAAAATGTTTATATAATATTATATGTATAAAATAGCGCCTGCTCAACCCACTACGCCACAAACCACCCGTTTTATAGGCTTTTATTTTGTAAAAGTCTGTTGCTCACAGGCTTTTATTTTGTAAAAGTCTGCTGCTGTCTGCTGTGGAACCGGAGAAGAAAGTAATCGGCGGATCCACCAAACATGGAGAAGGGTACGGAACTTTTACTCGGCCATTTTCATTTTAAAGTTCTTCCAGACGGCGGAGTCGACAGAACCAAAGTCATCTGTAAACACTGCCAAGTTGAATTGTCTTCTCAGCGTAGTAGTTCCAGTCTAAAATATCACTTAAAGGCAAAACACACAACTGATAGCAGCAAGTCATTCAAGGAAACAGACAGTGGAGCGAGGCTTCTACATAAAAACTACAGAAAGATGCTGATGTTAAAAGTGTGTTTGCACAACAAATGTTATGGCACTTTCATTCATATGGCAGCACATTTAAAATAAAGCTAAAAGCTAAAAGCTATACACTACTTTTGGATACATTTTTGGATTTTGCGTACAAATGCGATTAATCGTGATTAATCAGGGAAATCATGTGATTAATTAGATTAAATATTTTAATCGTTGCCCTGCTCTACTATCAACCAATCAAGGAAAAAAGCTAAGGGAAGTTATTTATTTATTATTTATTATGTGTCAGTTAGGGGCCATTTTCTCAGCATTATTAGTAATATAACTCATTAACGTTTAGCTGTTTTAAATTGTAGCTTTGAGACATTTTTTTCCATGTACTTTTACTTAAATATGCTCACACAAATCCCTGCCGCAGTGATCCAGCCGGTCATTAGACGATCTTCGGCCCTCCGCCTCTTCCTCAGAGTCGGACTGAAAATAGATCCAGCTGGTTTTTGCTCTGGCAATCATCGCCTCCCGTTTCTAGCAGTTTCACCAAAACAAACGGACTCTATCGACGCGCGGTGACCGCGAGCCGGAGGATTTACAGCCACATTTCTGGGCTCGAGCTCGGCTCTCATCGGTTTGAGTGAAATTCTTCTCTTCACGCATCTTTATTTCTGGCTGTTTGTTGTTGCCTCCGCAACCCGAAGAGATGTCCGTCGCGGGGTTTAAAAAGCAGTTCCATAAAGCCACCCAGGTAGGAAAGCGTCCTGAAACTCATTATTTTAGCCTTTTTTAAATGTTTTCATCCGACATGTGGGAGTTTAATTCTTTGTTTTTTATTTTATTTTATTTATTTATTTTTAAATAATTTTCTGCCCATTTAAAGCTGCGGGTTTGCACGTGAGGATATCTTAGCTTACGCATCTGTTTCCGTGTGTGTGGATGTTCTTATTTCTCTACATTTAAGGGAGATTTCTGGTGAAATACTCAGATTTCTGGTTAGATACTCATATTTCTGGTGAAATATTCATATTTCTGGAGAAATACTCCGATTTTTCTGGTGAAATACTTAGATTTCTGGTGAAATACTCAGATATTTTTGGTTAAATACTCATATTTCTCCAGAAATACTCAGATATTTCTGGAGAAATACTCATATTTCTGGAGAAATACTCAGATATTTCTGGGTAAATACTCAGATATTTCTGGGTAAATACTGATATTTCAGGGGTATACCCCCGCTGCCCCGCATTCTTCGGAGGGAATATTATGTAACACTGGATGAGCTGGAAGCTGATTGGCTGTTGCCACGCGCAACAGGGAATTCCCTCCACCCGCCTCCACATTCCTCCACCATCCCTCCATCTTCCCTCCACATATCTGAACATCTCTTCCTTCCCTCCCTCCAGCCTCTCATCCATCAGTTGGATTTTTATTTCCCATCTTTCCATCTTCATCACCAACATTTCTTCCCTCCATCTTTCTATCTTTCCTTTCTCCTTCTTTTCTTCCACCTGTTGCTGGTCATCCCTTCATTTTCTTTGATGCGTCTCCACATCCCTCCTCCTCTCCTTCATCTTCTTCTATTCTTTTATCTGTCCATCATTCCTTCTTTTTTGGTGCTACTATCTCTCCATCTTTTCTTCTTCACGTCTGTTCATCCATCCATTCTTTTCCCCTCCATCAATCCATCAGTGTTTCCTCTAGTCTTTCTTTCTTTTCTCCTTTTTCTTTCTTTGCCTCCACCCATCTTTCATTTTTGTTTTCCTCTATTTCTCATCCCTCCATCATCCAGCGGTCCAACATCCTTCCATCCCTCCATCCTCTTCTCTCTCCCCTGAACATCCCTTCATTCTCCACCCGTCTGTTTCCAATTTTTAATCAAGTTCATCGTTACTTCTGTTATTTTTCGCTTTCTTCATCCCTCCATCCGTTCTTTCTTTAATCGTTACATCCCTCCATCCTATCTTTATCCTGCTCTGTCCATCCTTCACCTTTAACACATATCTCCTCTTTTATTCTACTTTCTGCCATCTTTTTACTCGTTTCGTCTCTCAGTTTTTCTTCTCTTCTCTCTCACTCTTCTCTCCATCCTTCCATCATCCCCCTTTTTCAACCTGTGGACCATCTCTGTGCTTTGCGCCTCGAGCCTTCCTTACAGCGGGTGTTAACGAGGGTTCCTCTGACCCGTCGGCCCGTTTCTGCCTGTTGATCTTTGTTTCTGAATGTCCTGAGCTTGGTCACGATGTTTTCATGGATGTATCTGGCTCTGTATCTCCCTGTGTACGTGATAATGATCAGTTTCATTGATCCCTGCACGCTGCCCCACACAGCAGCCATTTTGAAGTCCTTCCTGTTTCTGCTAACTTTTAATCAAAGAGCCTCGCTGTCGGCCTTTGGCTTAACGTGTTGGGGAGGGTCTCCAAAGATAAAATGAGATTTAATGCAGTTATTGAAACAATGGTGCTGAAGCTGGCAGGAAAAACCAACTGGATCACGTGCACGCTCCCGCTCCCATGGGTGCACGCTGCTGGGAGAGTTTCCCCATGAAAGGAAACCCTGAACTTTGACAGAAATGACTAAAACATGTGATTACCTCGTATTTTCTGTCCCTCTGGGTGATAATTCAGCATTTTAACACTCAACATCAGTTAGAAAACATGGGAATGAATGCTTTCAGACCTTTAAACATTAAAAGCTACTATTAATAAAGATCCGTCTCCTGAAAATATTCACTAAATAACCAATAACTGAGCTTAAAAAGTCGTTTAGTTTACAGCAGTAGGTATGAAATGGTGTTCAGACTGTAACAGGAGGTCACTTCTATTTGTTACCTGATTTGTTTTGTGTATTTCACCTTGTAAAATGCACCTGAGAGTGGGGGGGAATGTCATCGGTTTGGCTGAAGAATCTAAATATACGCCGCTAATGATGCCTGAGAAATGAGATTGTCTGAACCAACCTGCTCTTCCATCTGTTGCCGAGACATTTTCAACCTTCAGAGAAGCAATCTCCCTGCTTAGAAACAAACAAATCGATGCGAATGTTACTTATTCCACACGTTCCGGCAATAATCTGAGCCCGAGGACTCGCCTGATGTCATTAAAAGTGTCAAATTAGTCCAATGGATACGAGCAGCGAGGGGAAAGTCTTCTGTCCCCGCTGTCGTCAGGACAAAGTTCCGCACGTTTCTTACATTCGAGTCGCTGTGACTTGGACTCGAGTCGACTCGAGTCGCTGTTTTGATGACTTGTGACTTGACTTGACAAAAAAATAAAAGACTTGAGACTCGACTCGGACTTGGAAGTTAAAGACTCGGCACTTGACTTGAGACACGATGACTTGAATGACATGAGAGTTATTCAGTTCATGTTTTCAGTTTGAATATAAAATGAATAAATTAATTTAAAAAATAACACCGATTACCCGGTAGGAGCGCAGGCTGAGAATGGCGTCATGATTGGATCCCTACCCTGTCAATCAGCCATGCCCTCTCTACATACCTTACTGTTTATTGGAGAGAATAAACTCATATCAGATATGCATCAACATGTCAGCGGGACCGAGAGTCGTTGGCTGTGTTCGAAACCGCATACAACATACTTCCATACTCATCGATCAGACAGTATGCAGAGCGTTTACCCAAAATGCATTTCGCTCCTGCCCGAGCCGAAATCAGCCGGCCTGAAGCTGATTTCCCTTAAGCTCTAAACTCTGTAAACTTTAGCAACATTTGAAACATTTTCAGGCGAGAATGTAGTCGTTTAGATCCCCAACGTGTTGAAAACCTGACAAAATACCGGCTATTTACCATTCTGTTCCCACGAATTCGGCGCTACTAAAGCTAGCCGCAGTGAGCAACGCACTTCCGGTTATTTTCACAAAATAAAATACCCGTTGCCTTTTATCATAGGGAAAGCCATTACGATACAATTGGTGCTTTTGTTTTGAAAACAGGAAGTGAACCTACCCTCGTTGTAGCTAGCTTGAAACTGCCGTTTTGACAGGAAATGACGATCGGCGACGTCAGGTTACATTGCATCTTGGGTAGTTTGAGTACGAGTAGTAACCTCATGATGCATGCTCAACATTTCGGAGGATCTAGTATGCTTAAAAAAAGTTAAAGTTAGTAGGAGTAGTAGGTGAAGTAGGCGGTTTCGAACACAGCCTTCGTCTTCGGCTTTCGTAATTACCATTTTGATGGCAAAAGACGAACAGCACAGTGCAAGACATGCGGCATCAACAAACTTCAAACTATGTTCGTCATTTGAAGATCCATTCTGACCAGTAACTGCTTGTCAAATTAGCTAATATTATCCTGTTAGCCTAGTCAGTAGTTAGCTAACGTTAGCTTGATATGATACGGGGTGGACAGGTTGGACACATTGGCCAATGATGTTTACTGACAGTTACTTATATCTTGTCTTTTCACTTTATTAAGATCAGATTCTGCAGGTAAAATTGCAATAATAAGCTGACTTGACTTTGACTTGCCCAAGAAAAAATTATTTGGGACTTACTTGAGACTTGAAAGCTAAGACTTGAGACTTGCACATGTGTGACTTGGTCCCATCTCTGGTGTCCTGAAGGTCCAGACAGGCCAGCATGAAGCGTGTCCTGCCCCTGATGAGGCAACTCGATTCATTGTTAATGGAGCACAGTCCAGACCAGAAAGATGAACAGTGCCACTCAACTATTCAATGCTTGACTTTTTAAATTGGTTATGAATTTAGTTTATTTGACATTGTACGGTTTATGTTTATTATGCAACATTCTTTTCTGTGTTAAAAAAGAGCCACACGGTTGGTTTTTAACCATTTTTCTGCCCGTACTTTAGCTGTTAGCGGGTGTAGACGTTTCGCTAACTGATCATTTCCTCATTAAAAACGTTGTTTTCACCACAACAAGACACGACAATGACAACAATGGGTAAAAAAAAAAAGAGGAATTTTACTCAAAGTGAACCCAACACACTCATCAGTGAAGCAGAGAGGAGGAAATCTGCTTCATTTGGTGATCTGAGTCAACAAAAACAGGCGATTGGCCATTTAAAATGTGAGCTATAAATCTTTATCTGAAACTGGCTGGAGTTGGCCAAAGTGCAGCAACTGTAAAACAGAAGAAATAAGGGCAAAATAAAAAATAAAAAATATTAAAGATGAATATAATTCTGAATAAAGACACCATGAACCTGACATCTGGGCTGTTTCCTGCCACACTTCAGCAGCCTTTGGAGGCCTAAAGCGGCACGTGAGCCAACTGTCACCTGGTGGCGATAAATCAGTCTGCAAATATTTTTTTTTTTTGGAAAAGTCTGAAATTATGTGTTTTAAAATCTTGTAAGAAACATTGTTACCATCACATCATGGAGAAACTCTTGTTTTATTCGTCTTTATTTGCTCTGATAAAATGTGAAAGCCGGGCCAGGAGGATGCATGAGGTGCACACCTTCTAAATGTAGGTTTTTTTCCTCGTTTAAACACCAGCTCGTGTGCAGGGGAAGGTCTACAGGTGGCCAATAAGAATTAAAACCCCACGAGGATAAAGAACTGAAATTTAAAGGAGCATTCTGTTGTTTTATTGTGAACAAATTCAAGGAAAAAAATAAAAAAAACCAGAAAAGTTTGACTTTAATACTTCTTGTTACTCTTTAAACCTTTTAAAATGACTCATAAATGACTCATAAACACACGAGGAAGTGATGCACCCGTGTTTCCCAGGTGGATTAATCCACATTTGATGTGAGTGTTTGGAATAAACAAGCGCGGGCGTTCATCATCATGAGCAGTGTGGCCCTCTAACAATAGATCAGAGCGATCCGGCGACCCGGAGCAGGAGTAAAACCATGAATCACATGTTTGATGTGAGGCGGGACGTCAACAGTGTGAGGGAGCAGAGCCCCAAAATAGATCTGTGAATCAGCAGCAGACGCTATCTGAAAGGAAGGCGGAACACGGCATCACAGGCAGCCGGTAACCCTGGAAACCAGCAGCAGACTCACTCACGTGTGAATCTGTCCCTTAATGCACCATCCTCTGTGAGAAGAGGTGGATGCTGAGTTGCAGGGTGGATGCTGAGCTGCAGGGTGGATGCTGAGCTGCAGGGTGGATGCTGAGCTGCAGGGTGGATGCTGAGCTGCTGAGCTGCAGGGTGGATGCTGAGCTGCAGGGTGGATGCTGAGCTTTAGGGTGGATGCTGAGCTGCTGAGCTGTAGGGTGGATGCTGAGCTGCAGAGCTGCAGGGTGGATGCTGAGCTGCAGGGTGGATGCTGAGCTGTAGGGTGGATGCTGAGCTGCAGGGTGGATGCTGAGCTGTAGGGTGGATGCTGAGCTGCAGGGTGGATGCTGAGCTGTAGGGTGGATGCTGAGCTGTAGGGTGGATGCTGAGCTGCAGGGTGGATGCTGAGCTGCTGAGCTGCAGGGTGGATGCTGAGCTGTAGGGTGGATGCTGAGCTGCAGGGTGGATGCTGAGCTGCTGAGCTACAGGGTGGATGCTGAGCTGCAGGGTGGATCCTGAGCTGCTGAGCTGCAGGGTGGATGCTGAGCTGCTGAGCTGCAGGGTGGATGCTGAGCTGCAGGGTGGATGCTGAGCTGTAGGGTGGATGCTGTGCTGTAGGGTGGATGCTGAGCTGCAGGGTGGATGCTGAGCTGCAGGGTGGATGCTGTGCTGTAGGGTGGATGCTGTGCTGCAGGGTGGATGCTGAGCTGCAGGGTGGATGCTGTGCTGTAGGGTGGATGCTGAGCTGCTGAGCTGTAGGGTGGATGCTGAGCTGCAGGGTGGATGCTGAGCTGCAGAGCTGCAGGGTGGATGCTGAGCTGCAGGGTGGATGCTGAGCTGCAGGGTGGAGGCTGAGCTGCAGGGTGGATGCTGAGCTGCAGAGCTGCAGGGTGGATGCTGAGCTGCAGGGTGGATGCTGAGCTGCAGGGTAGAGGCTGAGCTGCAGGGTGGATGCTGAGCTGCAGGGTGGATGCTGAGCTGCAGGGTGGATGCTGAGCTGCTGAGCTGTAGGGTGGATGCTGAGCTGCAGGGTGGATGCTGAGCTGCTGAGCTGCAGGGTGGATGCTGAGCTGCAGGGTGGATGCTGAGCTGCAGGGTGGATGCTGAGCTGCTGAGCTGCAGGGTGGATGCTGAGCTGCAGGGTGGATGCTGAGCTGCTGAGCTGCAGGGTGGATGCTGAGCTGCAGGGTGGATGCTGAGCTGCTGAGCTGCAGGGTGGATGCTGAGCTGTAGGGTGGATGCTGAGCTGCTGAGCTGCAGGGTGGATGCTGAGCTGCTGAGCTGCAGGGTGGATGCTGAGCTGTAGGGTGGATGCTGAGCTGCTGAGCTGTAGGGTGGATGCTGAGCTGCAGGGTGGATGCTGAGCTGCTGAGCTGTAGGGTGGATGCTGAGCTGCAGGGTGGATGCTGAGCTGCTGAGCTGCAGGGTGGATGCTGAGCTGCAGGGTGGATGCTGAGCTGCAGGGTGGATGCTGAGCTGCTGAGCTGCAGGGTGGATGCTGAGCTGCAGGGTGGATGCTGAGTTGCTGAGCTGTAGGGTGGATGCTGAGCTGCAGGGTGGATGCTGAGCTGCTGAGCTGCAGGGTGGATGCTGAGCTGCTGAGCTGCTGGGTGGATGCTGAGCTGTAGGGTGGATGCTGAGCTGCTGAGCTGCAGGGTGGATGCTGAGCTGCAGGGTGGATGCTGAGCTGCTGAGCTGCAGGGTGGATGCTGAGCTGCTGAGCTGTAGGGTGGATGCTGAGCTGTAGGGTGGATGCTGAGCTGCAGGGTGGATGCTGAGCTGCAGGATGGATGCTGAGCTGCTGAGCTGCAGGGTGGATGCTGAGCTGCAGGGTGGATGCTGAGCTGTAGGGTGGATGCTGAGCTGCAGGGTGGATGCTGAGCTGCAGGGTGGAGGCTGAGCTGCAGGGTGGATGCTGAGCTGCTGAGCTGTAGGGTGGAGGCTGAGCTGCAGGGTGGATGCTGAGCTGCAGGGTGGAGGCTGAGCTGTAGGGTGGATGCTGAGGCATTTGCAGGCAGAAATCAAACGCTGTAATAAGTTTCATTCTGAAGTTGGAATGTTTCTTTTCTCCACAACAGGAGCTTCTGCCTCCTTTCAGGGTTTCTGTCGGAGCTTTTTTCACCAGCTGGTCCCAGGATCTGTGTTTTATGGAAGAGTTTCAGGGCCAGGCATAAGAAAAAACTAATAATATTTTGCCTGTCGAGAATAAAGTCGAAATGTCAAAAATAAAGTAATTAGATGATGGACCGGAGGAGTTGACTTTTTTCTCGAAAATTCGACTATATTCTCGACAGGCAAAATATTATTAGTTTTTTCTTATGCCTGGCCCTAATACTCTTCCGTAGTGTTTTGTTGTTTTGTGCTCATGATACCGTGTAATATCATGCCAGGAGCTGCATTACAAACAGTAATTGTATGAAGTTTCTACACAGGTGTGAGAGCTGTAAACCTGAGCAGGACCCACATGTGAGAGTCTGCTCCTCTGATCGGGGAGTTTCTGTTGATCAGAGCGTTCTTTGATCCCTCTTTGATTCACGTATCTGTAGATATAAATATGTGCAGCTCTGGGTTACTCCACCTGCCAAGATCACATCACCAGATATCTTGTGTTAAAACTGCCAATAGACTTGTTACAACCTCAAAAAGTTGAATATATCTTAACTTTGAGGCAGGGGGTGTGTTTTGGTCTGTGCACATTAGTGTCATTATTTTCTAAATGCACTGAGCTGCTGCCATGCGATCAGCTGTTTGTGTCAACGAGCACCTGAGCAGGTGTACCTGATAAAGTGGCCGGTGAGTGAATAATGAATATATGTGATGAATGGCAGTGGTCCCAGCATTGAGCCCTGAGGCAGTCCTCCACTAATAGGTCTAAATAACTTCTAACATTGTAGGATTCACTGCGTCACAAACTTCATGGAAACCTAGAAAAAGGGCTGCAAAGTGTTGCTTGTTGTCCAAGGATTCTATTCATTCATTCTTAGGCCAGAAATATACCTGCTTTTTGATCATGGATACACGTGTTTATCCTGGCTGCCTCTTTGTTTGGAGCATCCCTTGTGCGCATCCTCAAGAATTAGTGCTACGCAAAAGCTCATTTTGCGTAAAAAGGGTAAATTTAATGGTAAATTTCAGTTATTTTATTTCATTTTGAACCCCCACAGGGGTTTTTACCCAAATTTTACAAAATTTTAGCCAAAATTTTATTTAACCCATTAGCGTAAATAGCAGAAATGTCATTTTCCCGTTCCGCCGCTGATTCAACTGCAACTAACATTTGTTAGTGTAATAATCAGATTAATGCAGCGTAGGAATGTTTCAGAGGCACATTTTTTATTATAATGTGTCATCATTACACTTGATGTGAAAACATAAGTGACACAATGCTGCTGTGGGCCTGAGAGACGCTTCACACGTGCACACAGAAAGTGGCGTTCTGCTTTCTGACTCATCAAATGACCACATGTAACGCACACAGACACGAACTGAGCTCAGAACAGTCAACAGAGAGTTGCTTATCCAAGATGGCTGAAACCTCCACCTCACAGTGGTGTAGATTTAACCAGTTCAACCAGTTCAACCAGTAACAACCAGTAACAACCAGTCCAACCAGTAACAACCAGTAACAACCAGTACCAACCAGTAACAACCAGTAACAACCAGTAACAACCAGTCCAACCAGTAACAATGCTGCTGTGGGCCTGAGAGACGCTTCACACGTGCACACAGAAAGTGGCGTTCTGCTTTCTGACTCATCAAATGACCACATGTAACGCACACAGACACGAACTGAGCTCAGAACAGTCAACAGAGAGTTGCTTATCCAAGATGGCTGAAACCTCCACCTCACAGTGGTGTAGATTTAACCAGTTCAACCAGTTCAACCAGTAACAACCAGTAACAGCCAGTAACAACCAGTCCAACCAGTAACAACCAGTAACAACCAGTAACAACCAGTCCAACCAGTAACAACCAGTCCAACCAGTAACAACCAGTAACAACCAGTCCAACCAGTAACAACCAGTAACAACCAGTCCAACCAGTAACAACCAGTAACAACCAGTCCAACCAGTCCAACCAGTCCAACCAGTAACAACCAGTAACAACCAGTACCAACCAGTAACAACCAGTAACAACCAGTCCAACCAGTAACAACCAGTAACAACCAGTAACAACCAGTCCAACCAGTAACAACCAGTCCAACCAGTCCAACCAGTCCAACCAGTAACAACCAGTAACAACCAGTACCAACCAGTACCAACCAGTCCAACCAGTAACAACCAGTAACAACCAGTAACAACCAGTCCAACCAGTAACAACCAGTAACAACCAGTCCAACCAGTAACAACCAGTCCAACCAGTAACAACCAGTAACAACCAGTCCAGCCAGTAACAACCAGTAACAACCAGTCCAGCCAGTAACAACCAGTAACAACCAGTAATAACCAGTAACAACCAGTCCAACCAGTAACAACCAGTCCAACCAGTAACAACCAGTAATAACCAGTAACAACCAGTCCAGCCAATAACAACCAGTAACAACCAGTCCAGCCAGTAACAACCAGTCCAACCAGTAACAACCAGTCCAACTAGTAACAACCAGTAACAACCAAAAACAACCAGTCCAACCAGTAACAATGCTGCTGTGGGCCTGAGAGACGCTTCACACGTGCACACAGAAAGTGGCGTTCTGCTTTCTGACTCATCACATGACCACATGTAACGCACACAGACACGAACTGAGCTCAGAACAGTCAACAGAGAGTTGCTTATCCAAGATGGCTGAAACCTCCACCTCACAGTGGTGTAGATTTAACCAGTTCAACCAGTAACAACCAGTAACAACCAGTAACAACCAGTCCAACCAGTAACAACCAGTCCAACCAGTAACAACCAGTCCAACCAGTAACAACCAGTAACAACCAGTAACAACCAGTAACAACCAGTCCAACCAGTAACAACCAGTCCAACCAGTAACAACCAAAAACAACCAGTCCAACCAGTAACAATGCTGCTGTGGGCCTGAGAGACGCTTCACACGTGCACACAGAAAGTGGCGTTCTGCTTTCTGACTCATCACATGACCACATGTAACGCACACAGACACGAACTGAGCTCAGAACAGTCAACAGAGAGTTGCTTATCCAAGATGGCTGAAACCTCCACCTCACAGTGGTGTAGATTTAACCAGTTCAACCAGTTCAACCAGTAACAACCAGTAACAGCCAGTAACAACCAGTCCAACCAGTAACAACCAGTAACAACCAGTAACAACCAGTCCAACCAGTAACAACCAGTCCAACCAGTAACAACCAGTAACAACCAGTCCAACCAGTAACAACCAGTAACAACCAGTAACAACCAGTAACAACCAGTCCAACCAGTAACAACCAGTAACAACCAGTAACAACCAGTAACAACCAGTAACAACCAGTAACAACCAGTCCAACCAGTAACAACCAGTCCAACCAGTAACAACCAAAAACAACCAGTCCAACCAGTAACAATGCTGCTGTGGGCCTGAGAGACGCTTCACACGTGCACACAGAAAGTGGCGTTCTGCTTTCTGACTCATCACATGACCACATGTAACGCACACAGACACGAACTGAGCTCAGAACAGTCAACAGAGAGTTGCTTATCCAAGATGGCTGAAACCTCCACCTCACAGTGGTGTAGATTTAACCAGTTCAACCAGTAACAACCAGTAACAACCAGTCCAACCAGTAACAACCAGTCCAACCAGTCCAACCAGTCCAACCAGTAACAACCAGTAACAACCAGTAACAACCAGTCCAACCAGTGACAACCAGTCCAACCAGTAACAACCAGTAACAACCAGTAACAATCAGTAACAACCAGTAACAACCAGTAACAACCAGTAACAACCAGGAGCTGCAGAAATCTGCAGTAAGTGAGCCGACTTCAAGCCCAGACATGTTTAAGGTTGATCAGCCAATCAGACGGGAGCAGTGGGAACATTAAACATTAAAAGTTGACACGAACTTGTTTCCTGCTGAGACTTGAATCTGAATCTTGAATCCCAGCATGAAAAAGTGTTCCATACATGTGCGTCTCCCAGACCGGGCGGGTAATAAAAGCCAGAGCTGAGCAGGATGGCGGGGGCAGCGTGAAGCCAACTGTCCAGTCGCCCTGCCATCAACAAAGATGGCCGCCAGCAAGAGCCAGAAATGGGACACCTTCATCTAACAGGCTGAATAAAAAATGAGAAAACCAGAGTGAGATCAGATCAATGTCTATCCAAAGGGAAAGAGGAAGAAGAAGAAGAAGAAGAAGAAGAGAAAAAAGAGGAGTGCACAGGAGGATGTTCGAGTCGCTAAAAAGAGGAGAAGAAATGATTGAACCAAACAGCTGAGAACCAGGCCTCTAATCTCCTGATTTGTCTTACACTCGGCTGCTTTATTCATGTGGTTTATTCAATAATTCTTCTTCTGCAGTTTTAGATCCCAGATTTATTCCTAATGAAGCCATGAAGGAGTGCGAGTAGTCATTATTTCCATTTTAACCTCTGTATTTAGACCAATATGACTCGGTTTGTGACTAAATAAGCAGGCGTTGTAGTGACTGGCTGCGTACGCCGTACAGGTGGATGTCGTTTACTTTGATAAAGTAACAGCCAATGTCAGCTGTTGGATGTGGAACATTTGTCCTGGAAGAAAACACTGCAAATTCAATTCAATTCAAAAATACTTTATTTATCCCAGAGGGAAATTAAATGTTGATGTAACTCAATTAAATCAAGGAGTTATTATAGATGCTGATGGCTCTGGGCAGGAAAGATTTCCTGTAGCGGTCCGTTTTGCATCCAAACTGAGGAAGCCTTTGACTGAAGAGACTCTGTTTTCTGATAACAGTCTGATGGAGAGGATGTTCAGGGTTGTCCATAATTCTCTTGATTTTATGCAAAATCCTTCTTTGCATTATTGTCTCCAGAGGTTCCACAGGCGTCCCCAGAACAGAACCAGCCTTCCTTATCAGGTTGTTGAGTCTTTTTAGGTCGCTGGTTCTGATGCTGCTGCCCCAACAGATGACGCAAGAGGAAATGACGCTCTCAACAATAGACTTGTAGAAGATCTGCAACATCTTGTTGCAAACCTTGAAGGACCTTAGCTTCCTCAAGAAGTACAGTCTGCTCTGTCCTTTCTTGTAGATGGCATCACTGTTGTGTCTCCAGTCCAGTCTGTTGTCCACATGAACACCAAGGTATTTATATTCCTCAACCACCTCCACTTCTTCTCCCATGATGGAAACAGGGTTTACACAAAGAAGAAATAAATTAAATAAATAGGTATTTTGTCAGGTTTTCAGCTTCAGGCCGGTTGATTTCGGCTCGGGCAGGAGCGAAATGCATTGTGGGTAAATGCTCTGCATACTGTCTGATCGATGAGTATGGCTGGGTTCAAAACCGCATACTTCCATTCTACATACTCATCGATCAGACAGTATGCAGAGCGTTTACCCACAATGCATTTCACTCCTGCCCGAGCCGAAATCAGCCGGCCTGAAGCTGATTTCCCTTAAGCTCTAAACTCTGTAAACTTTAGCAACATTTGAAACATTTTCAGGTGAGAAAGTAGTCGTTTAGATCCCCAACGTGTTGAAAACCTGACAAAATACCGGCTATTTACAATTTTGTTCCCACGAATTCGGCGCTACTAAAGCTAGCCGCAGTGAGCAACGCACTTCCGGTTATTTTCACAAAATAAAATACCCGTTGCCTTTTATCATAGGGAAAGCCATTACAATACAATTGGTGCTTTTGTTTTGAAAACAGGAAGTGAAGCTACCCTCGTTGTAGCTAGCTTGAAACTTCCGTTTTGACAGGAAGTGACGATCGGCGACGTCACGTTACGTTGCATCTTGGGTAGTTTGAGTATGAGTAGTAACCTCATGATGCATACCCAACATTTCAGAGAATCTAGTATGCATCCGGGAACTTCTCGCTTACTCAAACTTGCATTCTAACTCAAAAAGTTAGTATGAGTAGTAGGAGTAGTAGGCGGTTTCGAACACAGCCTTGGTTTTTCTGTGCTGTTTCTGCATTTTAAGCAATAAAACGTGGTTACATGTCATATATTGCTGTTCATCTAAGGCTGTATTTACCTCAGTTTAAAACCTGCTAAGAACTAGACGTGAGTGACGCGTTAGGTGGGAGATCGGGCTCGTTGGAGCTTTTTACTCCACATGCAGGCTCACTGCCACGGCTTTGGTTTGCAGCCGTCTTTCATCATCAGATTTCTGCTGATAATAAGGCTGCTTTTGGTGTGATCACATGTGATCTTCCTGCTCCTCTGTGCTGTGTTCCTGGGCTTTGTTTGTGTTGACCGTGAACATTTAACCGGTTTAATTTCCAAAACTGAGGCGTGAAGGAAAAAAGGGAGCCAGAGCTGGAGAGGAGGGATGAACAGAGGGAAAATAATTTGGTCAATTATCCGATTTACATATATTATTCTTAATCGGCAGAGAAAGCAGTAATGAGGTGGAAATGGATGCGATTCTGTCCGTTTTTTTCCGTTTATCTGTCTGACCAAACTCGCCTCTCTCTCTCTCTCTCTCTCGGTTCGAGGGGACAGTGTTGTCGTGGCAACCTGACACGTGTGAAGAGAAAGCAGGCGTGATGCCAGCACACACACACGGGCTGCGCTCTGGTTGGCTCGCTCAATAATTGATCGCCCTTGAGGGCATCGCATGTGACGGAGGAAGCGAGGCCCGAGCGTCTCCGAGGCGCCGCCTCCGGTTTCAGGTGAACTCGGCACATCGACGACCTTTGACCTCCTGTCTTTGCAACACAAAGCCGTCAGACGATGAAAATCAAAACAGCTTGAAGATGATCCCTGAGACGGAGCTCCTGCTGGAGGCAGAAAGAGTCTGATTGGTCGAGATGAACCTCTGGGGAACGGGCGACGTCACACAGCAAGCGTTTGGCCGCCTCCGGCGACATGTGGAATACTTTATTTATTTCTGATTTTAATACATGTCACAGCATGAAAACCGGCTTAAGGCTGCTGAACTCAACCCTCTGATAACAAAGCACATGCTGTGTTTGTTGACGTTAAACATTAAAAAGCAGGTTAGGAACTAAAACAATTCCCCAAGTGTTGTCATATTTCTGTTCAAGTTATCACTAAATCATGTCACTGAAAGACTACACTGGAAAAAATCTAAATCTTACTAAGTATATTTGAGTATCTCATTACACTTATAAGAGACAATAGCCTAATAAGTACCATTTCAGCCAGATATAGGGACTTGTTTTAATACAATACATATTGAATATCTTGTTAAATGAAAAAGTCTCGAAAACAAATTGTTTTGAGTCATATTTCACATGAAACAAGCTTTTTTTTTTTTTTTTTACATTTTTGAAGAGGTTTTTAAGCTAATTTCAAGATCACTTTGAACTCAAAAGTACTAAATATCACATCTTATTTCAAGAAATCTGGACAAGCCGATTTTCACTAGTTCCATTGGCAGATTTTTTTTTGCTTATTTCAAGCAGAAACGTCTTATATTTGTTGTTTTTTTACTTATTTTTGGAGGGAAATTTTTTCCAGTGTAAAATCTTATTCAGTGTTCAGGCTCAGACACTACGGTTAATATAAGGCTGTACAGTGTAATAAAAATAGTTTTTTTTCATTCATATCGAAACATCTGGAGACGGGAATTACACCAATACAGCATTATTTTGATTGAATTATTATAGTTAATTAGAGTTTTTTTAAGCCTTAAAACCTCCTGATTATGCTGTTCTATTAAACTATTTTGGGGGGAAAAATGATATTTTTATCGTTGATCACATTGTTTTTACCATCACTTTACGTGTGCGATGCAATCTGTGACACAGATCACTGTTCTAATAACGCTGAACACAGCAGATTCAGTGCTCTGCTGGGCTGTTTTTGGTTGTAGTTTGCAGTAGAAAGACAATAAGTGAACTAAAGCAAGGCTTCACAGCTTTAAACAAGGAGCAACAACAGCATCCTGAAGGCCTGCGGCTGTGTTCCCATCGTGCGTTCCCTGGTTTATTTGACACCTTTGTCAACTAGTGCGAATGAGAAAGAGCTCATGGGAGTTAATTATTGTAATTGGGACCAATAACAGAATGTCACGCCTAATATTATGTTATATACTTTGTTTGTAAGTACTGCCAGCTGACAAACAAGCTCTGCTTTCACATGGACAAAATACAAATTATTTAAAGACTTTTCTTAAATAAAAGTAGATAATTTGGCTAATTTTGACTCTTCCTACAGTTGTGTGACATCAAACATCTGCAGCTCATCCAGAACGCTGCTGCTGAACACATCACAGCAGCTTTAAAATCTTTACTCTGGCTTCCAGTCAGTCACAGAATAGATTTTAAAAGCCTGCTGATGGTTTACAATCTGTGATGTGTTCAGAGAATATAAAGCCAGCAGAGCTCTTAGATCCAAGGACTCAGGTCAGCTGGTCCAGTCCAGAGTCCAGACTAAACATGGAGAAGCAGCATTTAGCTGTTATGCTGCAAACAAGTGGAACAAACTGCCAGTGGAGATTAAACTTTCACCAAATGGAGACATTTTTAAATCCAGGTTAAAAACATTTCTGTTCTCATGTGTCTATGCATGAAATCTGCATGATATCTTTTAATTTATCTGGACTGTTGCTGGTTTTTAAATTCTTTTAAATTATTTAATTTTTTTCTCTTCTTTTATGTATTTTTAATGCTTCTTACACTCCCTGCTGCAATGTTTTTATTTTATCTGAAGCACTTTGAACTGTTTTAAACATGAAATGTGCTATAAAATTGATTTGATTTGATTTGATAACACCACAGTCATGAATACAAACCTCCATCTGAACCCTGCACATGAACAGCTACACATGTGAATTTGTCGTCAAGCTGAAGAAATGAACAGAAACACGTCCAGAAGCAACAAAATACATCAGGAGACGAGCTACGCTAATGCTACAGCCCCTAACGAGAATAGAGCTGCATCTATGGGGGCAGTTTAGGATTAGTTTAGGAAGAGTTTAGGATTTGAATGAAGCGAAGAACCTTTTGAAAGGCTAAAAAAAGGATTTTCATTCATTTAAACCCGCCCATCAGCGTCTTCACTGACAGAACCAGAGGCCTGATCTGTTATTTTACTGATGGCATGAGTGAGGATACCTCTGCTTCTGTCTGACATCCTGTTTTTTTTCTCTGATAGTGTTGTCCTGGGTCCAGCTGCTGTCTTTCCAAACTCTGTGATGGTGAAATCCGGGTTGTTTTTCTTGTTGCTGGTGCGTGACATGATACCATAAAGCGTAATGGTGTCACTCCGGGCAGGAAATCAATGCTTTGAACTCTGGTATCTCAGCCTCTGAGCGCTCCAGGGCAGTTTGAAGCCAGGAATGTTCATAAAAAAAGGTTGATGCGCTACAATAAGTATCAGAAACGCCTCTGTACTGTTGCTTTAAGTCCCCATGTAATCAAATTTGATGTTTTTATATGGACATAATGTGCCTGTTTTAACAATGGCTAATTACACGTTGCTGAGCTGATATGATTTTCTATTTTTTGGTGTGTTTACGTATGTTACCTGTCATCAATCCTGGGCATCTGCTGTGCAATTAAATGCAGTAACCGAAAACATAATGAAGCTATTCCTCCAGTAAAACCAGCGGAAAACAGTTTAGCAGTGTAGCTGTAAGTTAGCATCAAATGCTAGCAAACAATGCAATAACGCTCTGTGATCTACGGTAATGGAACAAGCCGGAGATGTGCACAGCTGCGTTTAAACATTTTGTATATTGTTGGAGCTGATCCCTCTTTGTGGCTCAGTTTCTTCTGGACCAAGTTGTTGAAACAGTGGGATGAAAAGTGGCTGATGTACATCCACAGTCTTTAGCTAACTCTGCTGGAACATTAGCCTCAGATCGAGTTTATCCACTGGGCTCTGATGTCCTCTGAGGCTGCTGCTGGATGGAAGATGCATGCTCCTCAGTGCAGCTGACAGCAGAACATTTCCACCAGAAGCTGACTTCATCCGTCCAGCAGGGGTGAATCTGAGGGGGCGGGGCTTAGCGGAGGAGGCGGAGTCAACTTAAGGAGTGACACATTTTTTAAACGGCTCGTTAAATGAGGAACCTTCAAACAAACGGGAACTGAAAAAAGTTTAATGCTTGCTGGTGACATCAGACACCATGATGCATGAAAGAAGAACAGAAAAAAGGGATTTTTTTCCATCATGTGTCCCCTTTAAGCAGAACTTTGTCATTAAATTATGGTCACTTTAAATTATGGTCACAGCCAATACATTTTCAATTCAGACCACATTTGCCTTAATACTGGGATGAGCGGAAGCTGGCGTGCATGTCCTCGACTTTCTTCATGTTGTATTTGTAGTTTGTTGTTGTAATCATAGTGAGACATTCAGGATGAGCATGGTTTTTGTGCTGGTTTTTGCCCTTTTTTAATGAAAAACCGATCCATTGTGCCTGCATCTCGTGGTACACCCGACGTTTGCCTGCTCGTCCCCTCTCTGGCGTCTTCATGCTGATTTTCGTTTGGTTTTTGTGCTGGTTTTTGCCCTTTTTTAATTAAAAAACGATCCATTGTGCCTGCATCTCGCGCTGGCTAAAGGAGCTAGCGTGCTCTGCGGTCCAGTGTGACGGTGGTTTAAGCGGGCTGCGTTGCCAGGTTTAACAGTGTGCCCCCTTTAGGAAACACCATTAAGCCTTAATTATTACTTAACAAAAATACTTAATACTGTGCCGTATTCGCTGTGTGTTATTTGAAAAAAAGTTATTGTTACCATATTGTTATAAGCTACTATGCGAGTGCGAGCCACCAATTAAAGCTTGAGGAGCCGCATGTGGCTCAATGAGTATCTCTGGTTTAAATCTTCAAATCCTCCTTCTACTTAAAGTTCTACTTTGAGTTTAATGTTTTCCAGCTTCACAAAGTTTTTGTGGCTGATTTTTCAAGGTCAACTTTCCGCAGCCTCACTGGCCCAAACAACAGCAGCCACCTCTGCATGTTAATGATTTTCCTCTCGGCGCTCTGACCTAAAGTAAACTGACATGTTGGTGCTCTGATCGCCTGTAAATGTATCAGAGAGGCTGCGTGTGTCGAGTCTGAAAGCAAACCGGTTGAAGTGCCTCGAGAATATACATCCTCTGGAGGAGGAAAATCGATCCAGGGCTGAGGAGTTATAGTAATGCTGATTTATTGAGTTCGCTTATAAAAGGCAAGTTCAATCTTTTATGTGGTGTGCTTCTCTGATAAACTGATACATTTCCTGTTTCTGCTTCAGCGCAGTAATCACGCTAATCCCAATAATGTGTTTGCATTTTATTACATCCTGTTATTGCTATTTTCATTGCAGTTTAGCATGAGCAACCGAGGCATTTCCTGCATTTATTTGTGAGTTTTTTTTGTATTAAAGTGCTCAGATTCTGGACAAACAAAAGCTTTTGAGTCTCCTTTGGATGCCGCTGTGGCTACATAACTGAACGTAGCAGCCAGCATACTGTAAAACCTTCTGATTGTGGAAGTTTGACCTGGAAACTACTTCTTTCTTAGATATAACAGGCATCTTGGTTAAGAGATTTACTTATTAAACGTCTCTTGGGACCCTAAGTGGACACGTGTTGACAGTCATGACAACTTCAGGCTCTGATTCTGCTTTTAATGGCACAAAATCTGGTTTCTCGCCATCTGCAGAGCTTTTTTTAATCCAGACAACTCAATAGCAACAAAGTTTTTATTGCATCCGAGAGGCGCTGCAGCATCCCGTTACCGTGGTGATAAACGCAACAGAGACGGTTCCGCATCATTAAACATTGAAACTGAGTGACCACACTGCCACCATCAGGTCAAACTGGATCTTCAGATTCATCCAGAGATCCAGAAAAGTTGTTTTCTGCCACCTTGTGAAAACATACCGAACAGCATCATTAGCCTGTTTACTCTGTTTTACCTCCATTTTGTTCCATTTTCTCATGTTTAAAACTCAATTCAGAGTAAATGTAGAGGCTGCTTTGGGTAACATCAGCTGTCTGTTGCCCCATCAATCCTCTCGGCTCGAGCAGACAAGCTTCTCATATTCTGAATGGATTGACGTCAGTACTTCATCGGTCCAATGGAAGAGCCATAGAAATAACAAAAAAACACTAAAAAGAGGCTAGCAGATTATTTTAACTTTAAAGGGGAACTCCGGGGCATTTGAAGCGCATTTCCATTGCTAGAGGTTGTCAAATACTGATAGTAGGACACAGACAGGTGCAAATCAGCGCTCCCTGTGTGGAGATCGCGCTGTTCGCTCACCCTGTCATGCGAGGCTAATACGTGGTGGCTAGGGGCAAGAGCTAAACCTTCCACGTAAAACAACAACTTGCACACTGCAGAAACGTCACACCACTTTATAAACCATCCGACAATAAAGTCACAAGCCTTACCATCAAAACCATATGCATGGTTCTCACATTACTGGCATGGGGACGTTACAAAACAACTTTATAAACAGCATGTCACTCACCGGCTGGTTGTAGGCTCGCGCATGTGAAAGCCCAAAAGAGTCGATGGACGATAATCACATATACAAAACAATTATCTTCTCTAGAAAAACTGCGTTCAAGTATTTAAAACATTACAACAATATTACTGGGCATGTATTGTTGTAATGTTTTAAATACTTGAACGCAGTTTTTCTAGAGAAGATAATTGTTTTGTATATGTGATTATCGTCCATCGACTCTTTTGGGCTTTCACATGCGCGAGCGTACAACTACCCGGTGAGTTACATGCTGTTTATAAAGTTGTTTTGTAACGTCCCCATGCCAGTAATGTGAGAACCATGCATATGGTTTTGATGGTAAGGCTTGTGACTTTATTGTCGGATGGTTTATAAAGTGGTGTGACGTTTCTGCAGTGTGCAAGTTGTTGTTTTACGTGGAAGGGTTAGCGCTTGCCCCTTAGCCACCACGTATTAGCCTCGCATGACAGGCTGCCCAAACAGCACAATCTCTGCACAGGGAGCGCAGATTTGCACCAGTCTGTGTCCTACTGTCAGTATTTGACAACCTCTAGCAATGGGATTGCGCTTCAAATGCCCCGGAGTTTTCCTTTAACTGTTAGATTAATTGTTGCCTGATTCAGAAGTAGATCAAGTCTTAAACTGGTTGTATTACATGGCTGTTAACCAGTGATTTCTCTGATTCTGACTCTGTTTTCCACTGTTGTTATTATGATTATTATTGATGATTTACCACCATCTTGTTTGGTGCTGTTCCGGTCTTTATGCTAAGCTAACTTCTGGGTTATTTCTTAAAGCTGCCGTCGGCAGGTTTGTAAAATTCGGAGTCTAAAGTCGGAAAATTCGAACTGATACAACTTTCAGGTCCCTCCCCCTCTGTGGACGAGGTTGTGCACGTGAGTTCACACCAGTGTGCGCACACACAAGCTGGGGGCAGACTCACGCTCAGCATGGAAGACGTGGTTGGTGACTGTTCTGCTCAGATAATAGATCAATAATAAACCTAACGTGATTGGTTAAAAACAGCCGGGAGCGCTCGATTTTTGCAAGCATGATTACAAGCTTCAGAGGGAGCTACAGAATTCGGGATTTTTCCTAAACGGCCTATTTAATATTCTACTTCCAGAATCCCATGACAGTTCAAGCCAATATGACTAAAAAAAAGTTGCCGACAGCAGCTTTAACATCCAACAGACATCCAACCTTTAAAACTGAACCACCGAGTGCTTCACAACAACATAAATTAAAGATGATTTAGTCAGAATATATATAGAAACACAATGATGAATATGTACTGCTCTTTAAATTATGAAATTATACTCGCAGCATTCTCTGAATTAATACATTAGCTTTGGCGTGAGGATAGTGAATTAGAGTCTAGAGGAGATTTGTTGAATGTGTGAGTGAAAATTTCTCAAAGTTTTCGTCGCCACACAACCTTGAAGATCATCAGCTGGACTTAGATCATCAGGATTTAAACCCTACAGGTAGCAGAAGGTATTGCACATCTAAGAACGAATGGCTGCTAACTGCTTCGTTAGGCAGTAAAAGGTTTAGATAAGGAATGAAAAGTACTTGGTAAAGGTTAGTAAAACGGTTCTCTCAGTTATATTTGGCCATGTGACCTCGGTATGACCCTGTAATTATACTAATAAAATCGGTGTGGAATAACAATGAGACTACGCTTCTTTTTAATGGCAGAGTTTGTGTTATCAGGTCTGATATTCAGTTTAGGGCCCGTGAGTCGTGACTCCAGCAGCCTGTCAGGTTGGAGGAGCTGCAACATGCTGCAATGTGCCTCGTGGGCTCCATGATGTGAATACAAATGAACGGAGAAGTGGCTCCTGTACACTTTGGATCTCTTTATTGTTGACTTGTGCTCTATGAATAAATTTCAGAGGTTTGAGACGCCGTCTCCCTGGATGGTTTTTACTTCAAATATGATTCTTTTGTCAGTTTTTCTATTGTTCTTTTACTTGAATAAGAAAGGGTGAATGGATGGAAACAGTTTAAATCAAAATACGCTTCAACTAACGCTTATTTTAGGTGGTTTTTACCTCTGTTTGAAGACTTGATGCACAGTGAGGGGGGAATAGAGGCGACTTTTGGCCCTTTTCCACTCGTACCTACTCGACTCGACTCAGTTTTCGGTCTGCAGCACCTGGTTCCAGGTACATTTTTAGCATTTTTACTCGGGTCGGGTCGAGTGGAGCTGAAAATGTGCTGTCTACAGACTGAAGGCCACTGATTGGCCAGGGAGTGACGTCACTGGATGACTCGTGAAGATTTTTAAAAACTGTGCTATTTTCTTGCTTCTGTGATCGTCAGCGGGGTAAATGGCCGCCCGCAAACAAACACGTGGTCCAACGAAGAGGTGCAGATGTTTCCGCGCTTGGAGGCTGACGGATGAATCAAGTGAGAGCGAGACGTGGCGTCATAGACTTTCAGGCCGCCTTAATGTAATGACCCCGCCCACATTGAGGTGGTACTCAATTGGAATGGAAAATGACCTTTTGGGAATCATCATCTGTTTCTTGTCTGAACTGGCAAACATTAAACTCAACCAATCTTCCCAGATGTGAATATAATTTGTGTAGAAGAGCTCTGACTAAAAGTGTTACTCAGACCAGTTTAAACTCTTTTTGGTGCAAAGTAAATTAGATTAATGCCTGAAATCGGTTTCATTCCAACCAAAGCGGATGTTTCAGAGCCCGTTCCTCACCGAGAACCGAAGCACAAAAGTTAGGTTAATAATGTTTAAGTGGTTAGCTCTTTGAAAAGTTTGGGCTTTTTGATAAGTGGTTCAAACTATTACAAATACTTACAAAACAATTAATCTAAGCCTTCTGAAACCCTCTGACCACGTCTAAGGTTTGTGTTTTACCTTTATTTACACTTTTGAGCCGTTTTGGGTTCCCATTTTGTTAAATTTTAGCTCATGCCCAGCAGCATTTATGCAGCTGCGCAGCTTGGAGTAACAGGATGATATTGTGTGCTGCAGTGTAAACACCTTAAAGAGCTTTAAAAGGCTCTCTGCATGTTTGTTAGAGCTTAAGGATGTAACAAACACCTTAAAACTCAGACACAGTATACTTTTAACACCTTTAAAGAGACTTTTTTTTTAATATATTCCCAACTGGGATTCATAATTTTCTGTTAAACTAAATTAGCAACTAAAAATCTCTGTTAAAATGTTGTTTCTCTTTGGTTTTTCTCCAAATAACAAAAACACGAGCTTTGAATTTGTGTCTCAGCACATAACTTCCTCTTTCCTCATGTATATGAGCAAGCAAATTACACCTATAAGCCTTAACATTATGAGCATTTAGCTAATTTGATTTCTTCCTCGTGGTGACAGACGAGGTCTGGTCAGTCTGGACCTGGGACATCTGTAATCGATCCTTTTGGCCTCGTAGGTTGAGGGTTGGGGTCTTTGTGGATTTTGGGAGTGTGACAGGATTGGTGAACTCTTTTTTTTGTGTGTGTGTGTTCTTTGAGGTCTATTTAAGCAGTTTTTGTGGGTTTGGATGCGGCTTTTCCGAGCAGAACGGTGGTTTTAATGCTGTGGCTGATCTGTGTACTTGAAGCCGTCTCACAGTTCTTCCTAAAACCTTCACAAAAGGAGCAAAAAAGAAAGTTTTAACAGCAGCAAAAGGTGGTGGGACGGGTTCTGCACAGATTAAATTAGCTGCACTTTGAGGCTGTTTCCCATTGGTTTGGGCTGGTTTTCTGCACATCCTGCTACCTGTTTGAGGTCATCAGATCATTATTAATTAAAAGCAGAAAGCTGGAGTGTGAATCATGGCTCCGCTGCTGTTGTTGTTGTTGTTAATAATGCAGGAGAGCTGATGAGGTGTTGGAGTGTCTTGGAGCTGCTGCTCTGCAGTGGGTCGGAGGCTTCACGCTGGAATCTTCCTGGGATGGAAACTGCAGCGCACCCAGACCTGCAGAAATGATGAAGCTGTTTACTAACCGGAGCTTTCGCTATGGATGTTTTTCTGTTTGGAAGTTTGAATACAAATTTCTAATGTTGAATTTTTACAGCATCAAAATCAGACTTTGAATTTGAAAAACCAACAGTGTAAAAAAAATCAATTTCTAAAAACAAATTCAGTGGAAAAAAATTCAACTTCAAAAAATTCAGTGGAAAAAAATTCAATGGAAAAAAATTCAATAGAAAAAAATTCAGTAGAAAAAAAATTAAATGGAAAAAAATTCAGTAGAAAAAAATTCAGTGGAAAAAAATTCAGTAGAAAAAAATTAAATGGAAAAAAATTCAGTAGAAAAAAATTCAGTGGAAAAAGAACCAGACTCAACATCCGGGTAAACAGGGAGAAGCAATCGATCCCTGTCTCAATTCATCCAATGGCAGCCAATCACTTACTTATTGGACAGACCCTCTCCTTCTTTCCTCTCCACCTCCTGTATTCCTCTCTTTCCTCCTCCCACCTTTTTGTCTCCTTTCCCTGCTCACCGTCTAAATCCGGATCCAATCTTTTCCCGTCCCGGCTGGATTACAGCCTCTTGTCGGATGATCCAGACATTCAGTTTAGGTTCTGATCACAGCTCAGGGAGGCTTAGGGACGAGTTTCAGATAACAGCAGCGCAGAAACACAGTGAGGTAACCGCCTCCAAAGACCTCACCAGGTGTGTGATAGTAAACACACTCTTCCATTCAATTCATTTCTATTTATATAGCGCCAAATACAACAAATGTCATCTCAAGGCACTTTAATAATAAAGTCCAATTCAAGCCAATTGGAATTCAATTCATTGTAATCATAATTATTTATAAAATAATCCAATTTATTCATATAGAGCCAATTCAAAAACAGTTTCCCAGCTAAGGAAACCAACAGATTGCAGTGAAACTTGTCTTCAGTCCAGTCTCCCGTCCTGAGCGTGCCTGAGGCGACTGTGGAGAGGAACGACTCCCTTTGAACAGGAAGAAACCTCTGGCAGAACCAGACTCAGGAAGGGTGGCCATCTGCCTCCACCACCTGGGGTCTGAGAAGACAGAAAGGGGGGGGGGGAAACCACTGTAACACCATTCAAAGGATACCTGTTGGAACCTTCCAAACTGGCAGCTGGTTCCACAGAGAGGGGCCTGATAACTGAAGGCTCTGCCTCCCAAACTGGCAGCTGGTTCCACAGAGAGGGGCCTGATAACTGAAGGCTCTGCCTCCCAAACTGGCAGCTGGTCCCACAGAGAGGGGCCTGATAACTGAAGGCTCTGCCTCCCAAACTGGCAGCTGGTCCCACAGAGAGGGGCCTGATAACTGACGGCTCTGCCTCCCAAACTGGCAGCTGGTCCCACAGAGAGGGGCCTGATAACTGAAGGCTCTGCCACCCAAACTGGCAGCTGGTTCCACAGAGAGGGGCCTGATAACTGAAGGCTCTGCCACCCAAACTGGCAGCTGGTCCCACAGAGAGGGGCCTGATAACTGAAGGCTCTGCCTCCCAAACTGGCAGCTGGTTCCACAGAGAGGGGCCTGATAACTGAAGGCTCTGCCTCCCAAACTGGCAGCTGGTTCCACAGAGAGGGGCCTGATAACTGAAGGCTCTGCCACCCAAACTGGCAGCTGGTTCCACAGAGAGGGGCCTGATAACTGAAGGCTCTGCCTCCCATTCTGCTTTTAGAAACTCTGGGAACCTCAAGTAAACCTGGAGGCATGATCTTTAAAAATGTGACAGGAAATAATGTATTTGCATCCAAAATCATTCAAACCAGCACAGTTACTGATCTCATAATCCAGCAGTTTGAAAAACTTCCTTAAATCTGGACCAAGTCTGCATCTGGATGATGTAACTGGAGAGCAGAGTCACAGGTTTTTGTCTGTAGTAAATATAAAAGGTGCTTATTACCCAACTCTTTTCCAGCCCACAGCTTTCAGCTCACTCTCACTGTTTTCTCTAACAGTTAAAGACCAGCCGCTGAACACTGTGGGGCATTTAGCAGCTGGGAAAGGAAAGAAAAAACAGCGACTGATGATCCCGACAGAATCTTTCCAGGCTTCCAGCTCCTCATTTATAGCCAAAAATCTGATTTTTGTTGTGACAGCAGGGCCATCTAAAAGGCTTTTCTCCTGTGAAATGTGCCTCCATCTTTTAGTTTTTCTTCTGTTTGGCTGAAAACGGGCAGATGTGGTGGAGAAGGGAAGAGAAAATAGTGCCAAGCGATTGTGAGGTCTGACTTTTTCCCTAGAGAACCATTTTGTGATGCAAATGTATTACTCTTTTGAACGCATATTGTTTTGAGAAGCAAAACGCTTTATTTTTTAAGCCCCTAGCCGGACTACCTTCGTCAACACCAAAACTCAGCTGGAACTCTGCTCACAGGACGCAGCAGGGGGTAAGAAGATGTTCATAAATGATGTTGCTAATATGGGATGTCATACAGCTTCATGTCAAAAGAGGCGAACTATCCCTTTAACAGATTCACAGCTTATTGAGGATGGGTTATAGCCTCTCCTCCTGCTCATAAACATCCCCACACTGCTCCAGATGATTTAACAAGCATCGACAAGTTTGAAATACTTGAGCACTTTCTTCCATCTCCAGCCTGCAGAGGCCTTTCTTTCCCCAGAACCAAATGTTTAGCCACCATAAATCAGCTCCTATTGATCCACAACGTGTCTCTCTTCTGGGCTTATTTGCACGTCCCACTCGATCACCTGGAGGTCCAAACCTTTCCGATAAGAATGCTGCATCTACGTACAGAGTGTTCATGGAGAAGGTTTCCCTGCCTGTTGTTTCCCTTTCTGTCTCTGGAGACCTACTTTTATCCCCTCACATTGATTTTTTTAACGCTCCATGTCATGAGAAATGACCAAAAAATGTCCCTGTCTTCTCTTTCTCTAAGCTCTCACATCTGATTTACTCAGATATCTCAGATATTCTCCTTTGGGAGTAACTAACAAGGAGACGAATCCTAAGTCCTCAGCTAATTAAAGCTGGAGGGAAAAGCTGCCGTTTGGGCGTCTCGTCCTGCATCTTAACTGCGAAAGCTTGCGTAATCTTCCTGAACGTTCACCAACTCTCTACACGGGATGATGCAACCAGCCCGGCTGCGTTTGAAATAAATGAAGCGAGCAGCCAAACCTGGCTCATAAAATCCCCGCTGCCTGGCAGCAAAGCACAACTCGGGTGATCGGGAGCCCAAATGAATCACTTTAATGTCGTGGAAGTGAGACCACAGATGTCTAACGAGGATCTTCAGCTTGTTTATTCTCCCCGTTTGTCTGAATTAGATTCGGCATGAGGCAGAGGTCGAAAAAAGAAAAAAGAAAAAGTCAACTTTCAGCCATGAAAAACACGATAAAAGTTCCACATCTCCTGGAAGAAGGGAAAGACGGAGCTCTTAGAAGTGCTGGAAATTAATCTTTTCTGGCTTTTCATTTAAAGAAAAGTTAAACATTGAAAAAAAATATTATGTAAAGATTAACTGTGATGTCAACTAAGTTTTTTATGTGTTTGAAGACAAATTTCATCAAAGAAAAAGTCAAACAGATTCAAACCGCCTGTTTTATACCTGACAGACCAAACGGACCCATTTATTTTATATCTGGAGACACCAAAGAACCACATCAACTCCAGCTGAAGTCGCATCATTAATCTGTTTCCCTTCAAGTCATTTATCTTCCTAAAAATGCTCAATTTCTACGTTTTTGCCAGGAAGATTCTACTTTAACTTTAGAATAGCTTTGATTTGACTATGAACGGGGATTAAACTGACCTCCCGCCACCAACAAGAAGTCAGGGTTTGTTCCTGCGGTCTTTCCTCCTCTGTTATTTTACCACACGACCTGTCTGACCTCGCCGTTTTGTTAAGTCTCCGTCGCTTTGATGGCTGATTTAGATAGATAGTTACTTTATTGATCCCGAAGGAAATTCAAGCATCCAGTAGCAAGACATAATAAAGCAATAATGTTTATACAATTATAAACACTTTAAAAACAATCTAAGAATTTAAAAAACTTAAAAAACAGTTTAAAAATGTAAAAAACTATTTAAAAAACAGTTTGAAAATATAAAGTGACCAGTGAAATTCAGAAGTGCCATCACTGTTGTACAGCCTGATGGCCAGGCTGTATCATAATCCATATCTATATCTATCAGAGATGGGAACTTGTGACTTGACTTGACAAAAAATAAAAGACTTGAGACTCGACTCGGACTTGGAAGTTAGAGACTCGGCTTGAGACACGATGACTTGAATGACTTGAGTGTTAAGCATCAACCATAACTTCCAACTTTGTTCGTAATTTGAAAGTTCGTAAGTTCGTAAGTGCTTGTCAAATTAGCTAATATTATCCTGTTAGCCTAGTCGGTAGTTAGCTAACGTTAGCTTGGTATGATACGGGGTGGACAGGTTGGACACATTGGCCAATGATGTTTACTGACAGTTACTTATATCTTGTCTTTTCACTTTATTAAGATCAGATTCTGCAGGTAACATTGCAATAATAAGGTGACTTGACTTTGACTTGACCCTGTGATGGACTGGCGGCCTGTCCAGGGTGTACCCCGCCTCTCGCCCATTGACCGCTGGGATAGGCTCCAGCCCCCCCGCGACCTGACCGACGGATTCAGCGGTATAGACAATGGATGGACTTTGACTTGACTTGCCCAAGAAAAAATTACTTGGGACTTACTTGAGACTTGCACATGTGTGACTTGGTCCCATCACTGATATCTATATCTATATCATATTCCATCATAGTTCATCTTGTAACGTATTGAAAACATCTCAAGTTTAAACACTTGATTTTAGCACAGGCAAACGATCATTTTATAGATGAAAACGTGCATAAAAACAGGTGAAATAGGTGAATGCTGATTTGAGCTGATGTTGAAGGTGCTGATGCGGTAGTTTTTTGCTCAAACTGAAACGTTCTCCAGTAAAACGCAGGAAATGCACCATTTACATCCCACTGTGATTATTTTAGGGCAGCTAAGAGACTTCTGGCTCAGGAACAAAGATACTGCCTGAACGATTAAACTTTTTTCTTCTGAGCCAGACATCTTCCACTTTGGGTAAACCGTTGAAGCCGGCCATCAATCCAGCCTTTTCTCCACCTCGAGTCCAAGATGGCGTCGGAGTGTTTTGGCAGCCAATCAGACTGATGGATGAACCGGCTGCCAAGCTCTCCTCTCCGTCATAAACCAATTCTCCTCCACACAAGATGAACTTCGGAGGCTACCTCCTCCGTCTGCTGTCAGGGCTCCACGACCTCTGACCTCTGACTCGCTCGCTGTCGGCCATTTTTAACGGCAGCCGTGTGATTAAGCTTATTTTTCAGCGGTGGGAGTGACTCAGCAAGAAGGGGGTAGATGTAGCCGAGCCGGCCAACATGAACGGGGAGAAAATGAAGGGGCAAGAGATGGATGTCAGGAGAGAAAATATACAACAGAAGAGAGAGAAGCTAACAACTGTGGAGGAGGAGAGAAGTGGAACAGATGGGCTTCGGTAAAAGGAGGTTACTTCTACTTTCCGTGGGCGGATTCGTGGGTTTGAAAGCGTTCCCATTTTTATTTTTAAGAGATTAGATCCACCAAAACGAGCCTCTCTGTGTGCAGATGACGGACCTTGCAGTCAAACAGTTTGTGGAAAAATAGTTTTGAAGCTCCAAGTTCCTCGCCTTCTTGTTCTTTTTAAGATTCGGCATGAAGCAGAGGTCAAAAAAAAAAGAAAAAAAGTCAACTTTCAGCCACGAAAACACACACTGGAAAAAATGCCCCTCCAAAAATAAGTAAAAAAACAACAAATACAAGACGTTTTTGCTTGAAATAAGCAAAAAAAAATCTGCAATAAGATGTGATATTTAGGACTTTTGAGTTAAATGTGATCTTGAAATTATCTTAAAAATCTCTTCAAATGTAAAAAAAAAAGCTTGTTTCATATGAAATATGACTCAAAACTATTTGTTTTCAAGACTTTTTCATTTAACAAGATATTCAAGATGTATTGTCTTCAAACAAGTAGAACAAACAAAACAATAGAACTTGTTAGGCAGTTGTGTCTTATATTAAGTGTAATAAGATATTTTGACTAGAAATGAGACAAATATACTTGGTAAGACTTAGATTTCTTTCCAGAACAATAAAAGCTCCACATCTCCTGGAAGAAGGGAAAGACGGAGCCCTCAGAAATGTTGGAAATTAATCTTTTCTGGCTTTTTATTTAAGGAAAATGAGTTAAAGCTTTAAAAAAAACAGCTGAGCATCTTATTTAAAGATTAACTGTGACGGCAACCAAGTTTTTTATGTGTTTGAAGACAAATTTCATCAAAGAAAAAGTCAAACCATTTTAAACCGCCTGTTTTATACCTGACAGACCAAACAGACTCATTTATTCTATGTGCAACACGGTGATTATTTTATATCTGGAGAGACCAAAGAGCCACATCAATTCCAGCTGAAGTCGCATCATTAATCTGTTTCCTTTCAAGTCATTTATCTTCCTAAAAATGCTCAATTTCTACGTTTTTGCCAGGAAGATTCTTGTTCTTTTTAAATAAATGGATGAAGTATGCGAGGAATTTATCTGACTGAGGCCTCTGTGGATCAAAATCACACGTGTTTTAGGTCATAATGTGCACAAAATAACATGAAGCTGCATTTAAAGACGCATAGAAGCAGTGATTAGCTGTGTTTCTGTCCAACTGTGGAGCAAACAGACTAACACCTGGCTGTAAAAAACACAGACGTGGGGGCAAAGCTTAAAGGTAAAAGCCGAACAACAGCAGCTGCTTTAGGTATATAATAACGTATTTTGGATTACAGTATATGACCGTAGAATAACGGTAGGTGTTGTGGTTATTTAACTCGCCTCAGAAACAACATGTTCTTAAGTTTTGTCCTCCCTAAAACAACCCCATGCAGGGCGTGACGACCTGTGATCCCTTTTAAATTAATGTGCGACCTCCAGTGGTCACAAGTGCATGTGAAGTATGAAAGTGGCGTTCATTAACACGGTTAGTTTTCTTTAAAAAAAGATTCTTTTTAGCCTTAAACGTGATGTTTTTTTCTCACCTGAACCAAGTACTTTTGATTTTTCACCCAAATCGAGTAACGTTTCTACCTTAAATTAACCAGGAAGTGACAAAAGTATCATAATAAAGCAGTGTTGTATTATTTCCTTTACATGATCCAGAAGTGTTCTTGGTCACAAACTAGAGTCCTGCTTCATATTTGTGGCAGTAACAAATATTCTTTGGTTAAATAGTTCTTAAAAGTTCATAAAGACTCATCAGTATCGCAGGAATCCAGTTGTCTGTATATTCATGGTTTTACTCCAGATGGAAGGTAATATTTGTTTGTTTGTTTGCACTTTAATAAAACATTACAAACAAGAGTATATCACATAAAAGAAAGAAATAGAATAAAATAAATATATATACAATAGATAATAAATGATAAGCTGCAATGAATCAGTGCTGGAGAGGTTAGAAACCCTGGGAGGGCTTATCGAGAACCTCACCATTAATTAATATGACCAAGTCTTCTACTGACTCCACGTTTTATCAACAAAGAGACGAGTTTCAACACGTTGTTCAGTCCTTTTTATAGACGTGGAAGAGGCAACAGCTGCTGAAGCATTCAGAGTGTGTGTGTGGGCAGAAAACAAGCTCCCACTTTAGATTTCATTTGGTTTCTTCAGAGGGTTGAATGTGTTCGTTCCCAAGCTTTTGTTCGTCTTATTTTCATGGATTTTTCTTCCACTTTTAACTGCATCCAGCCTCGTGCAGAGCAAGTCACACATATGCACGTCTCAAGTCTTAGCTTTCAAGTCCCAAGTCATTTTTTCTTGGGCAAGTCAAGTCACCTTATTATTGCAATTTTACCTGCAGAATCTGATCTTAATAAAGTGAAAAGTCAAGATCTAAGTAACTGTCCCCGACCCCGTATCATATCAAGCTAACGTTAGCTAACTACCGACTAGGCTAACAGGATAATATTAGCTAATTTGACGAGCACTTACTGGTCAGAATGGATCTTTAAATGACAAACAAAGTTCAAAGTTGTCGTCTGGCTGTCTGAGATGTTGATGCCGCATATCTTGCACTGTGCTGTTCGTCTTTAGCCGTCAGAATGGTAATTACGAAAGCCGAAGACAATGGCTGTGTTCGAAACCGCCTACTACATACTACATACTCATCGATCAGACAGGATGCAGAGTGTTTACCCACAATGCATTTCGCTCCTGCCCGAGCCGAAATCAGCCGGCCTGAAGCTGATTTCCCTTAAGCTCTAAACTCTGTAAACTTTAGCAACATTTGAAACATTTTCATGCCAGAAAGTAGTCGTTTAGATCCCCAACGTGTAAAAAAAAATCTCCCACACAGCATCATTGAGTGGTTCGTCAGCCTCCCCACCGTGACCAGAGCCCTTAAAGGGATAGTTCGCCTCTTTTGACATGAAGCTGTATGACATCCCATATCAGCAACATCATTTATGAACATCTTCTTACCCCCTGCTGCGTCCTGTGAGCAGAGTTCCAGCCTCGTTTTGGTGTTGATGAAGGTAGTCCGGATAGTTGGCTGGGGTTTAAAAAATAAAGCGTTTTGTTTCTCAAAACAATATGCGTTCAAAAGAGTAATACATTTGCATCACAAAATCGTTCTCCAGGAAAAAGTCAGACCTCACAATCTCTTGGCCCTATTTTCTCTCCCTTCGTATCACTGCCTGCTGCCGCCTGCCGACAGCCGCGCCTGTTACGGTGTTTGCTGCTCGGTCTGCGCTTCGGTCTGCTCGGTCCACAGTTAGTTATTAATTAACTTATTATACACAGTAAGCTTAAAGACGCAGCTCAGTTAAACCTGTATACTAATGAACAACCTTGGATATAATGTGCATGAGGCTTAAGAAGTGTGGCAGCAGAATGATCCGACTCTATTTCAAAGTTTTCTCTTTAATAATTAGCTTTGAATTAGAATCACAGCACAGTTTTCACACCGTAAACATCTTAACCAGCTACACTCTGTAATTTAAGGAACTAAATGATTGTTTTTTGTGTGTTTGGCCTAATTTGCTTAAATGGATCACATGTTGCTGTGTTTTTAAAGTGATGAATCGTGTGTTTACCTCCTCTCTGCTCTGTTATTAACGTGCAGCCGTGATTAAACGCTGCAGCTAACGCAGAAGGTGCTACAAACCCATGCCGTCAGAGACATTCACAGTCACAGGTGAACATGCAAAGTGGTTTTCCTGCCCACTGGGGGGGCATCTGGAGCTTGCATGGGGTATGTGTAGCTGCTAATTTAGTAGGAAGCTCAAAATAACTGGAGCAGGGAGGGAAATAATCAGAGGAATAAGATTCTTATTATGGGGAAAATGATGATCACGATCTTTTTGATCATCACTGAGATCCTTGTTGTTTATCGCACTTATTCACAGGTTTTACTGCACTTTGCTTTAAAATGACACTTATGGACCCCCCCCCCTGTCCCTTATGGTCTGTAGTTGGACCCCCCCCCCCCGGCTCAGTATCGGGCCTTTTGGGGATAAGGATTCCCACAGAAGAGGCCTCGTGTGGTGGCCTGGATTTGGGAAAGCTGAAGCTTTGGTTCAGTTTCTGGGTCAGCATATTTGGGCCATTTCTGGTGTGCAGCTCGTCTTCTTTCCACCATCCTTCGGCTGTTTAGATACTAACCTGTTACGTATTCAGAAGTGTTTTTGTTCAGTTTCACACAGCCCTGAGTGAGAAGCATCTCGAGTGGCTCAATCACGTAAAAAAAAAGCAAAAGAGAATTTCCCTAAAATCAAACATCACACGCTCACTACGCTTTAAATTCCATTTATATTACATTTAATCGTTTTTATTTCTTTTTAAATCTGCGCCCCCTTTTAAATGAGACAGGATGGAAACTTGATATCGTTGTGCTGTGAAGACAGAAAAGATGAATCGCCTGACATGAAAGAGTTTGTGAAAAAGGGAAACATCAGAGGAAAGTAGCGCTGCTGAGTTATATAAGAGTGTGTTAGCACAACCAGGCTTCCTCTCAGACCGCACCGCAGGTGTGTGTGTCCGTTTGGTTCCTGGAAACCAGAGAGATTCTCGTCTCCATGGTAACTGCATCGTCTGTCTGTCCCTCACACTGTGGTTTTACATTGTTTTACATGTAACACTTTCATTTTTATTTTAACACCTCGGCCCACAACCGCGTCATTTTTCCTCTGTTTGACCAAAGCACGTCCTCAATGACGCACACACGTGCACGCACGTATGATAGTGCACGTTTTTATCTTATTTCACTCATGTTCATCGTAGTCGCTGCACATTGAGCGATCCAGAACCTTTACTATTAGATGACTATTTTAGATGACTTTTATTTTATTTTATTTTATTTACTTTTATTTTATTTTATTTTTAGATGACTATTTTAGATGACTTTTATTTTATTTACTTTTATTTTATTTTATTTTTAGATGACTATTTTAGATGACTTTTATTTACTTTTATTTTTAGATGACTTTTATTTTATTTCATTTACTTTTATTTTATTTTATTTTTAGATGACTATTAGATGACTATCGGAAAAGGAAAAAGCCAGCTTTCACATCTAAAACGAAGCCATTTAAGAAAATTAGAGGGTCGGTGTCTTTTTGCAGGAACAACTAATGAGTCAGAAGGATAATAAATGATCCATAACTCGATTAAACTTAAAACTTCCACATATTCCATCTGTGGGCTTGTGCTGATTTTACTGAACACACACATAAAACCCACTGGATGCTGCTGATTTTGTAGTTGACACAGAGAACTGTGTTTTGCCAACAGTAAGGAGTGCAGTGATCTGATTTAAAGGTAATTAGTGGAGAAATAACACCACAGAACCAGAATGTAGGTCTCAGAATGATTCAATCCATTTTCTTTATCTTCTTTTGGCTGATTTCACAAAAGCAAAGTCCTCCAAATTAAATGTGGCCAGTTACAAGAAGCTGCCACTGGTAACTGATGGGGGATCTGCCACCGCTGAGGCTGATCGTTAGCACACCGAGGCTGGAAACCCACTTCTTTGGGACTAAAAAACATCTCAAACTGGTTTCCTGAACATAACAAGGAGTTCCCTGTACTCCAATGGCCTCAACAGTCACAACTCAATGCATTTAAGGCATGTAGAGGTGACAAGACAACCTGCTGCACTGGAAAAAATCTAAATCTTACCAAGTATATTTGTCTCATTGAGTATCTCATTACACTTGATATAAGACACAACTGCCTAACAAGTTCTATTTCAGCCAGATATAGGGACTAGTTTTAATACAATACATCTTGAATATCTTGTTAAGTGAAAAAGTCTTGAAAACAAATTGTTTTGAGTCACATATCATATGAAACAAGCTTTATTTTTCATTTGAAGAGGTTTTTAAGCTAATTTCAAGATCACTTTTAACTCAAAAGTCCTAAATATCACATCTTATTTCAAGAAATCTCGACAAGCCGATTTTCACTAGTTCCATTGGCAGATTTTTTTTTTGCTTATTTCAAGCAAAAACGTCTTGTATTTGTTGTTTTTTTACTTATTTTTGGAGGGGCATTTTTTCCAGTGTGGGAATTCAGCTGATGTCTTTACAACAATGATGAAAAGAAGATGGAGCTGCGATGAACGCCGCGGCCCGTTTGCATCTAGCGGGCGTGTTAGTCTGGTTTTGAGAAGCTTGACTTTGTACAATTTTGTTCAGACGAACATGTTTACGTGCATTTTTCTGGTGTCATGATAACACGTTTAATGTGATGGCGAGACAGACGTGAAGTCTTTTTCTGTTCCCAAGTTCTTCATTTCCTTTGACATGCAAACAGTCCGTCTCCATACTTTGTAAAACCCTACATATAATATTATTTTTGTAATATTATTATTATTATGTTTCCAGGTTATTTGATAGTGGACATAATTGCTGTAATTCTCAGTATTAGTGGTAGTAGATGCAACAGTCGTGCCTCTTCTGTTGGCACCCTGTGCAGCCTGTATGCATTTGTTTACTGTTTAAGTGTGTGTGCATGTGTGTGTGTGCTTGTGTGCATGTGTGCGTAAAGCGTGGGCGGCGCATGGCTCCGTCTCCTCCTCCCTCCTCCATCACTGCAGCCTGAGGCCATTAGAAAGTCGCTGGTGTCACTCTGCAGCAGAGGAAAGATCTCAATAAAACACCCGATATCTCTAAGTCATGGAGCGGCAGTGTGGATGCAATCAGATGGATTCCACAGAGCTGTGCTCCGCTTTGTGTTTACGATTATATAAGCCAGGAGTTCAGTGTGGCGGCTTCTCTAATGCACTTTATTCTCCAGACCTTTATGAGTTTGAACTCTGATTATAAAAAGATTGAATCCTCGTTTTTATAGCCGTTTACCACCTGTTTATTTTTAACATTCCTCTCCTAATTTACATCTTGATTCCTCCAACAGATTTAATATGCAACTTTCTTTCATATTTGTGCTGAGTCTTGCTTTTCTGAGCACAACTTTTTCACCTGAGTTCATTTGTTTTGCGCTTTGAACATTATCCTAATTCAACTACAAGGTGATTCAAAGTGCTTTACAGAGACATTGAAACAGTAGAAATAATAAAAAGCATGATTTAAAATTTAAACAAAAAAGAAAGAAATAAGAACAATTGATAAAATCAGGAGTTAAAATGTGATTAAGTTTTGAAACTCCAGCTTCAGATTTGGAGCTTTAGTCAGCTGAAAGTAGGTGTGTCTTAAACACACTGAGTGTTTCAGCTGATCTGAGGCTTTCTGGGAGTTTGTTCCAGACATGTGGAGCATAGAAGCTGAATGCAGCTTCTCCACGTCTGGTTCAATCATTTTTACAGCGGCAGTTTAATGCATATTCTGTTGGTACATGATAATCTGATCCATATAGAACCGGGTGTTATTACTTTCAGGTGAGCAGAAGTCTTGTTTCCGTGCTGCTGGACCTGGTTGGTGTGTTTGTGGGCCCTTCACAAATGAAATCTTTTCCAAAGGAACCATAATGTGCCCAAAGCCGGCTGCACGGCAAGAGGGTTCCAGGCAGAGAGGGGGACTCGAGTCGACTTGAGTCCAAGTCACAGTGACTTGAGTCCCCCTCTCTGGTTACTTATATATTGACTTTTCACTTCATTAAGATCAGATTCTGCAGGTAAAATTGCAATAATAAGGTGACTTGACTTTGACTTGACTTGCCCAAGAAAAAATTACTTGGGACTTACTTGAGACTTGCACATGTGTGACTTGGTCCCATCTCTGGTCCCAGGTTCAAAGGCTGGGGTCTTTCTGTGTGGAGTCTGCATGTTCTCCCCGTGTATGCGTGGGTTCTCTCTGAGTGACGTTTGTTCATACAAGCACAGAAGAACTCTGAATATGCTCAAAGAACACGAGACCTCTCGTGGTCATGAGAGCGGCGCCGTGTGAAGATGTCCGTGTCGTGTTGTAAAGGTGTTTTATGGCCCCAAACACGTAGTTCTGATGTCTGACCTCCTAACCGAAGCCAACGTCCACGCTGGCGTTGTAAAACCGATGTATTTCAGCTCAAACCGGGATCGTTTCCTGATCGTACCGAAGTAAAGTCTTTGGCTGTGTTCGAAACCGCCTACTTCTCCTACTACTCCCATTAGTCCTACTAACTTTTTTTTAAGTTCCCGGATGCATACTAGATTCTCCGAAATGTTGGGTATGCATCATGAGGTTACTACTCATACTCAAACTACCCAAGAAGCAACGTAACGTGACGTCGCCGATCGTCATTTCCTGTCAACACGGCAGTTTCAAGCTAGCTACAACGAGGGTAGGTTCACTTCCTGTTTTCAAAACAAAAGCACCAATTGTATCATAACGTCTTTCCCTATGATAAAAGGCAACGGGTATTTTATTTTGTGAAAATAACCGGAAGTGCGTTGCTCACTGCGGCTAGCTTTAGTAGCGCCAAATTCGTCGGAACAAAATAGTAAATGGCCGGTATTTTGTCAGATTTTCAACACGTTGGGGATCTAAACGACTACTTTCTCGCCTGAAAATGTTTCAAATGTTGCTAAAGTTTACAGAGTTTAGAGCTTAAGGGAAATCAGCTTCAGGCCGGCTGATTTCGGCTCGGGCAGGAGTGAAATGCATTGTGGGTAAACGCTCTGCATACTGTCTGATCGATGAGTATGCAGTATGGAAGTATTTAGTATGTAGTATGCGGTTTCGAACACAGCCTTTGTCTTAACCCCAACAGGAGGGAGGAAAGGTGTTTTAGTGAGGCGTCGCCGTGCCACCGGCGAAACGTATGTTGGTCATGATGTCACCCCTGGCAAAGGCTCATGGTTGAAGGGGTAAATCTTTACAGGAGGGAGTTATGAGTTAAGGGTATAAAGACACGACAGATGCGAAATTGGCCCAGTTATTTCTAAGATTACATGAGAATTTCAGGGTCAGTCACCCGGCATTTCTGATTGGTTGAGTCTTCCCAGTTTGCATTTTTTTGCTCCATCTTTCTACAGAAGAAAAAGACGTCTCTGGTTATGTGGCTGTTGCTGCAGCAAACATTCAGAGTCACTCATTCATGCTTCAGTCAGCTCCAGGCTCCTAAATGCTTAAAAAGAGGGAGCTCCCTCTTACTAAAGCTTTGATAAAAACTGTGCGGGTCACTGTGACCTGCACCAAAACCTTAGAGAGGTTTAGAGAGGTTCGCACTCAGTTTACCTAATGTAGCTTCCACCTGATCTCAGAGGAAATGCAAAAGACTGAGGACCAAAATATCTTTTTAGCTCCTTGAACCAAGGCCCGAACCATCAAAGTACTGGGTACTTTATTGGTTACTTCAATACTTTAATGGTCCTTTAATAAAAGTACTGGGTACTTTATTGGTTACTTTAATACTTTAATGGTACTTTAATCAAAGTACTGGGTACTTTATTGGTTACTTTAATACTTTAATGGTACTTTAATCAAAGTACTGGGTACTTTAATACTTTAATGGTACTTTGATCAAAGTACTGGGTACTTTATTGGTTACTTTAATACTTTATTGGTACTTTATTTGTTACTTTAATACTTAAATGGTACTTTAATCAAAGTACTGGGTACTTTTGATCAGCCGTGCCTTGAAAGTTCTGGGGAACATTTTTGTCTCTATAGGTTAGTTTGTTTTGATCACATTGTGACTTTTTTTGCGCGTTCTTCTGTTTGATGATTGTATTTTCTTGGATTTCGGGTCATTTTAAGCGTCTTCTGTGTCTGTGGTTGTTTCATGTCTCTAATCATTCAGTCTTTGTTTGTTTAGGACTGCAGCAACCGATTCTTTAGATGATCTAAGTATTCTAATGGAGTAATTGGATAAGAAATATTTTGTCTCATTAAAGAACCAAATCAGAGCAAATAATTTGCATTGAGTTACTCGAGGAATCATTTCAGCCCTTGTTATATTACTTTTCTTCACGGTTATTCTGCGACTCTTTCTGGTCATTTATTTCTGTGATTTATATTTTATTTTTTTCCAGGGGCCTCTAGTGGCTCAAGCCTCTTTCATTAGTCCATCCCTGTTCATATAGAACCATGTCAAACATGCTAAAGTTTTGTTGGCATCTATCCCAGTTTTCTGAGGTTAGTTTATAAAGTTTTACTCCAAATATCTCCTGGTGGACTTACAAATGATCTGACCTGATTTTACTTTGTGGAGCTCGACTTGCTGCTGTGATGCTGACTCTTCCCGTTAGCGTTCGAGTTGTTTTTTGTTTCTAAGACTTTAGATTTGGGGAAATCTGACACACCAAGCTCATTAAACAGCAAAAATGCCAGAGGAATCTTATTAGTTTGGTTGTTTGAGGCGCTCATCTGGAGCTGTAATGTCACTGGTTTGAGTAAAGCTACTTTCCGTCGTCTTCAAACAGGGACGGAATGATACAGACGGAAATGTTCGGATCCCAGTCTGGGATGAATCATAGCTGTCGTGCTTTAAAGCACCTGTTAATTAGTGCGAATGCTTTCTGTGAAGCATCGCAGCAGAGATTGCCACCTTCATATTTGGAGCGTAATCATCAATTATTTCGCGGCAGTAAAATAAACAAAGCTGAATCCTCATTGCTGTGGTTCATCCAGAAATTTAGCTCCACCGTAGAGAGATGCTTGGCCCTCGCTGAATTAGGTTTAATGTCCAAGACTGAAGAGACTGTTTGAGGTACTGATCTTTTTTTGATAAGTGACTCATTTTACCTGAAGCAGCTTTAAAATAGAGGGCAGTGATACTGAGAAATTAAAGGTGAGCGAAAAAAAACTATCCTGCTAAAACCAGAGTTTTTAGTCGTCTAATGTCTTTGCTCAACACTTGCTTTCCTCCCTGTTTTTCATGCCTTGTATTTCCTCCATAAATAAGGTGATATATCACTCCTTTTTTCCCACCTCGCTCTTCAGCAGCTCTTCTCTGTGTTCTGCTTTCATCTTCACAGCAGCACTCACAGTTTTATCTCCATTAGGGCTTCAAGCACAAGCCAGCGCTTTGTTTTCTCGGGTTGGTCTCAGGAAACTGAAGTGTGTGAGAGCAGAAAGCGTTAACCCTTTTCTCTTTGTCTGTCCCTGATGTTTATCCTCACAGAAAGTCAGTGAGAAGGTTGGAGGGGCAGAGGGAACCAAGCTCGATGAAGACTTCAAAGAAATGGAGAAGGTGATCTATTTGGCTACTTTTTTGTCCTTAAATCAATTCTAAAAGTTGCTTCACATCGACATTTAATACAAATATTTCTCAAAATATATGATGGATAAGTAGCTGCAATGTGATCAGTTTAGTATATTAACACATTGACTCCCAAGTCACGTAAAACTACGTTTTTACTGCCCATGTGTTGGCTCCCAAATGGTAAAAATACGTTTTTACGTTTTTTTTATGGATTCTGAATCTATACATTCTAATGCACATTCTGTGTGATTTTTGTAATTATGTGATGAACATAACTGACATAGATGGCAGTCAAAAACTGGTGTCATCATCTGGACATTTTGATCATTACGCCAATGGCTTTGCGTCAACTCAAGAACAATTTTGATAACGCTGCATTGATTGTTGTGCATTTCCGCATTTTGTCCAATCGCACGTGTCGGTTTCCAGAGGGTGGCGGTAAAGTAACATAAACAAACAACAAGAAGGAGAAGAAGACACGCGACAAGTCAGGAGGCGGTCTTATGAACAGGTTAGCTTAGCTTAGCTTTGCAACGTGCTGCGATCACGCTTGGAGGGAAAGGGAAGCCGATATCTCAGTTTGTTGTTGATTTTGGTGGATACCCGCCTTGGTTTAGCTAAGGATAGCTCGCTAATGGCGGCACCTAGAGACACGCAGTTTTGACCCACAAAGAGTTTAAAGTCTCAGCTTTCAAACGAGCCATAACATGTTTCAGTGGCCCTATCACATAATATGCTGTGACTGTACAAAAAACGGCAAAAAATGGTTTAGAACGCTGGGATTCTACGACATAATTCCGTAAACACCGCCGGTATTCAATGTGTTAAGACACAATGCTCAATGTACTTTATTGGTTACTTTAATACTTTAATGGTACTTTATTGGTTACTTTAATACTTTAATGGTCCTTTAATAAAAGTACTAGGTACTTTATTGGTTACTTTAATACTTTAATGGTACTTTATTGGTTACTTTAATACTTTAATGATACTTTAATCAAAGTACTGGGTACTTTATTGGTTACTTTAATACTTTAATGGTCCTTTAATCAAAGTACTGGGTACTTTATTGGTTACTTTAATACTTTAATGGTCCTTTAATAAAAGTACTAGGTACTTTATTGGTTACTTTAATACTTTAATCGTACTTTATTGGTTACTTTAATACTTTAATGGTCCTTTAATCAAAGTACTGGGTACTTTATTGGTTACTTTAATACTTTAATGGTACTTTATTGGTTACTTTAATACCTTAATGGTACTTTAATCAAAGTACTGGGTACTTTATTGGTTACTTTAATACTTTAATGGTACTTTATGCTCATCATTGCCAAGCTTTAAGCTTTAATTAAAAACTCAAACGTATCCATCAAAGAGCACCTCAGAATATCCCTGATATTTTGATTTTGTTCTTATCGTGTTTTATCAGAACGGCAAATGTAAATGTAAATGTACTTTATTTCTACAGCCCTTTACAGACAATCCTTAAGATGTATCAAAGTGCTTTACAGCAGGTAATAAATAAAGGGGAAAATAAGTAAATACAAATAAAAACAATAAAAGAACAGTGAAAGCAATAAAATGCAACAAAATCGAATAAGATAAAAGTGTCATCACACTACTGGGTATTGCAAGCAATCCTAAATAAGTAGGTTTTTAGCCCAGATTTGAAGAGGCCCAGGTGGAAAGTGGCAAAGTGGAAAATGGCAACTGTCTGCTCTTTTTGACGAGCTCTGCCAGAAAACGCCAAGACTTCAGGAAGTTAATGCTTAAAGCCAAGAAAATCTTTGTTACAGTTTGGCTGTGCAGACTAAACAAAAACAAATTGCCTGAAGAGGAATGTTGCAATCCACTCAACAGATGTAGGCTAGCTATTTCCAGTCTTTGTGCTAAGCTAAGCTAAGCTAGCTAGCTTCTAGCTGTAGCCTCATATCAAACAGATGCGAGACACTTGACTTTCTCGTGCCACTCTTGCTGCTGTCTCTCATGTTGTTCCTGGCTTGTTGTCCCCTGCAGAAGGTGGACATCACCAGCAGAGCGGTGCTGGACATCATGACCAAAACTACAGAATACCTTCAGCCTAACCCAGGTCTGAAGCTCACACTCAGCTGCCCCAACACGTAGCACAAAACCGTGACTTTGGTTATCTCTCAAAGCCATAACTGCTTCCTTACAGCATCCAGAGCCAAGCTGAGCATGATCAACACCATGTCAAAGATCCGCGGGCAGGAGAAAGGGCCCGGATACCCGCAGGCGGAAAGCATCCTGGGAGATGCCATGTTCAAGTTTGGACGAGAGTTGGGAGAGGAGTCCTGCTTCGGTAAGTGGAAATTAACCTACGGAAAAACTTATTATTCACTTCCATATGGGGTTCAAATGAGGCCTGTTGTTACCTAAGAAGACAATGCAGATTGGAGGAATCATCATCCCTGAAGGGCGTCCTCAAATATTATTATTCAAATATTTTTATTGATTTTCACATTATACACTCACACTAGTACTCAATACCCCAGACCAGAGGGGAAGAAATAGAAAATAAATAATGATAATAATAAATAAATAAATACAAAATCAGGAGAATAAAACAGATAAATCACTCGGTATACATAAAGTGGTTATACATACACACATACACATAAATGCATGTACACACATGACTGCATATAGAGAGTTACATAGACACAGATACAATAAAATAATAAAATAAAAATAAAGGGGGGGGGACACTTAGGCTACACTACATTAAGGGAAGGCAGTTCATCCTCAAAATATGATAGGAATGGTTGCCAGACTTTATAATATTTATGGGTAGTGCCCCTGGCAGTATATTTAAGTTGTTCAAGTTTGAGATGGGACATCACCTCCTCCACCCAACGCCTGTCCAACTAAGGAGTATTAGACGTCGAGCCAAAAGAGTAGAGAATGCTATAGCCTCAGCCTGGTGCCTAGATATTGGTGTCTCCTGAGGGACAACCCCAAACAATGCAGTCAATGGGTTGGGACTGATGGCTTTATTACACATATATGAAAATGTATCGAATATACATGTCCAAAATAGAGACAGTTTCGGGCAAAGCCAAAACATGTGACTGAGGCTAGCTGGGTCCTGCCTGCATCTGATGCAAGTTGGGTCTAAACCAGGGTAGAGTTTAGCTAATTTACTTGCAAATAAATGTAACCTGTGTAGAACCTTAAATTGTAGCAACCCATGTTGGATACATATTGAGGAAGCGTGTACCAACGTAATTGCTGCCTGCCAATTTACATCTGAGATGGTGGTTCTTAATTCTTCCTCCCACAGCCTTGCTAAATGGTTAAGTGACATGACGGCAACCCTTTGGATGTTATCATATGGCTTCCTCAAATATAACCAATCTGTCAATAACCAAAATAACCAAAAAACCTGATGGGGACATCCCTAATTTCATCTTTGTGCATTCATTTTCCATTAGAAGGTCCTTAAACCATTTAAGCCAATACCAAAACGTGTATATTATGTATCTGTTCGTCAGAATACTCTGAATCTGTGTCATGTTAATGGTTGTTCTGAAGGTAAAAATACCATTAAGACTCTTTGTTAATCAATAGAAACCAGCGGTTTATTGAAGAACATTTTTTAAAGGCGACACTTGTTAGATTTAACTTGAGGGTAAAGCTAAGCACACTTGTCCCGTACTCTCTTTATTTCTTAGGCTCAATCCCATTTCCCTCCATTTTACAGGGGAATGGTGCCCCTTTTCAAAGAATTGTTGTCATCTGGCCCTCCAGCTTGGGTGTTGGGTGGTGTGTGGTTGGCCAGATGACCACTACTTCTTGATACCAAAGAAAAAGGGGCAACAGTACCTTAGCCCTGCAAAAAGAAGGGGTCGGGCCAATGAAAGGAACTGGGATCGTGCCTCACTCTGCCCTATTTTCTTCTTTACCTGTCCTACCCAGGCATTGCTCTCATAGATGCTGGAGAGGCCATGAAGGAGCTCGGGGAGGTGAAAGATGCTTTGGACATGGAGGTCAAACAGAACTTCATTGACCCACTGCAGAATCTCCACGACAAAGACCTGAAGGAGATACAGGTGAATACTCCTATAAACATGAGATTCAGTAGCTGAACCGTATGGGATCCATGTGGCAGCTAACCTGAGATCAGTGGTTTTATATCCGATATTTCCTCCTGCAATGCAGCATCATTTGAAGAAGATGGAGGGCCGCCGTCTGGACTTCGACTACAAGAAGAAGCGACAGGGTAAAGTCCAGGACGAAGAAATCAAGCAGGCGCTGGAGAAGTTCGATGAGAGCAAAGAGATCGCAGAGCAGAGCATGTTTAACCTTCTGGAGAGCGACGTAAGGACAGTTTGAACTTTTCTGATTGCGCATCGTGGAGGTTTATAAATCTCACAAACAAGATTTTGATAACTTTTGCTCCCCCATCCCTTAACTGCATACCGACCAAAGATGAAGCCCGTAACTCAAAATCCCTAGGAGGAGAAAGTTTTAATACGAGGTGTGTAAATCTGAAAAATGCCCAAAATTTGCCCTTTGACCCAAAATGGCCGCCTCTTTTTACATTTTAGAGCATACCTCCAAGAGACTTTTGTTCTTGATTTGAGGCGTTCTACATACATACCGCGTTTCACATCTCTACAATGTACGGTTTGGGCCATCTCACGTTAGGTGGCGCTGTAGAGCAGTTTGGCGACGCCAACTTTTGATTACATTTAAAATCATGCGATTTCACGCGTGGGGACAATTTTGGGTAAAGTTTGGTGAGTTTTTGAATACGTTTAGGCCTCCAAATTTGTGTTTCCGTGTGAAGAAGAAAAAGAATCATCGGAAGAACAAAAATAATTGTGAAATCCTTCAGTTCCAATACACACCTATACAGTGACTGGAATCAGAAAAACGGATCCCAATATGCTCCAAAAAAACCCACAACCACTAAAGTGTCACAAACGAACACTGATCTACTAATGAAAGTCACAATAAACAGTCATATTACTATAACAACAGCGAAAAAACAAAGGCGAGCAATCCTGTGCCACACTTCTCAGAGCCAGACCCTGGCCCAGCATGGGCCTGAAGCAGGGCTCAGCGGTGGGAAAGAAACATGTTCATGTGTGTTGCAGATTGAGCAGGTGAGCCAGCTGGCAGCGTTGGTCCAGGCTCAGTTGGAATACCACAGCCGCTCCTCTGAAATCCTCCAACAGCTCTCCAGCAAGATGGAGGACAGGTATGGATAAAAATCCTCCTACTTAAGACAGAATTAAAAAACACTGAAAAGGAATCCGAATGATCTGAGAAGTCTTGTGCGCTTGGCTTTTTTTTCCAGGATAAAAGAAGTGTCCAGTAAACCGAGGAAGGAGTACACTCCGAAACCCAGAATGACCCTGGAGCTGCTGCCCCCCAGCGAGAGCCACAACGGGGGGATACACTCTGCCAAATCCCCCGGAAGATCACCAGGTAGGAGATGGAAAGAAATGTGCACCTGCTGTGCAGGTAAACAGCTTTGTGCCAGGATGTGGCAACGCACCCCAATGTCCCATCACAGCTCAGCGAAAGGCAACGCAAAACGGCAAAAGAGCTCATAATTAGGGCTGGGCAACGATTAAAATATTTAATCTAATTAATCTCATGATTTCCCTGATTAATCATAATTAATCGCATTTGTACCCAAAATCCAAAAATGAATCCAAAAGTAGTGTATAGCTTTTAGCATTTAGTTTTATTTTAAATGTGCTGCCATATAAATGAAAGTAAATGAAACATTTGTTGTGCAAACACACTTTTAACATCAGCATCTTTCTGTAGTTTTTATGTAGAAGCCTCGCTCCACTGTCTGTTTCCTTGAATGACTTGCTGCTATCAGTTGTGTGTTTTGCCTTTAAGTGATATTTTAGACTGGAACTACTACGCTGAGAAGACAATTCAACTTGGCAGTGTTTACAGATGACTTTGGTTCTGTCGACTCCGCCGTCTGGAAGAACTTTAAAATGAAAATGGCCGAGTAAAAGTTCCGTACCCTTCTCCATGTTTGGTGGATCCGCCGATTACTTTCGTTTTCAGTTCCGCAGCAGACAGCAACAGACTTTTACAAAATAAAATAAATAATAAAACAAGGGTGGTTTGTGGCGTAGTGGGTTGAGCAGGCGCCCCATGTACAAGAGGCTACAGTCCTCGCTGCAGCTGGCCCCGGCCCTGCACTGGAAAAAAATCAAAGTCTTACCAAGTATATTTGTCTCATTTCTAGTCAAAAATATCTCATTACACTTGATATAAGACACAACTGCCAAACAAGTTCTATTTCAGCCAGATATAGGGACTTGTTTGAAGACAATACATCTGGAATATCTTGTTCAATTAAAAAGTCTTGAAAACAAATTGTTTTGAGTCACATATCATATGAAACAAGCTTTTTTTTTACATTTGAAGAGGTTTTTAAGCTAATTTCAAGATCACTTTTATCTCAAAAGTCCCAAATATCACATCTCAATTCAAGAAATCTGGACAAGCCGATTTTCACTAGTTCCATTGGCAGATTTTGTTGCTTATTTCTAGCAAAAACATCTCGTATTTGTTGTTTTTTTAAAACTTATTTTTGGAGGGGCATTTTTTCCAGTGTGTGCTGCGTGTTGTTCCCCCTCTCTCTGCCCCCTGCTTCCTGTCTCTCTGAACTTTCCTATCCATTAAAGGCACAAAAGCCCAAAAAAATTAAATTAAATTAAATTTTTTTAAAAACCTGCGTTAATGCACGATAAAATATTTATCGGCGTTAAATAATTAACGAGTTAACTCGCCCAGCCCTACGCATAATGTATATTAACCTTCTTTCCTTTCTTAGCTTACACAAAGCCAACATCAAAGGTCGTTTTACCTCTCAGAGAATCCCCCGAAGCTGCTGAAGCTGTGCTGGAAGTCATTGTGCCACACATCTGCATTATTCCCACCATCTGTATTTGTTCGGTGCTGTCAGTGACCTACAAATGTCTCAAACTGACTTTGTACTTTTTTGTTTGTGTCCACTCTCAGCTCCAATGGACCAGCCGTGCTGTCGAGCCCTCTACGACTTCGAGCCAGAGAACGAAGGCGAGCTGGGCTTCAAGGAGGGCGACGTCATCACCCTGACCAATCAGATCGACGACAACTGGTACGAGGGCATGATCAACGGCCAGTCGGGCTTCTTCCCCATCAACTACGTGGATATCCTGGTGCCGCTCCCTCATTAGGCCCCGTCGGTGACCTGACCCTTAACCCCTCGACCGATATATCCAGACACCCAGAAAACAGCCTGTACTTGCATTAACAACTAAACACGTCCTCCTTGTACTTCTTCTTCTGTGCTTCTGTGTGACTCTGCTTTCACAAAACGGACTGAAATGAGAGAGGGGCCGGACAAACAGAGATCGGAGGACGAGAAGAGGAATCATTGAGAGATGCAGAGGAGAAGGACTGAAGAGATGGTGATGTTTTACAGCGCAGTGCTGAGCCTTGAAGCACTGGACACCAATGAGGCTTTGGAAACATGCGAATAAGGCACAGTGTATATGTATGTGCATGTCTGTGTGTGCGTTTCGACGTGTTCGTACTCTGTTTTGATGAAGCCAGCACAAATTCCTGCTTGTCACTTGACTGCCTGACAGCTTCTTTTGTGACAGTATTTCTCCTCGTAGCCCCGTCTTTTCTACCTTGACCTGCCTTCTTGTGCTTTTCTTCAGGCCTAAATTTCCTCGGCAACCGTCACAGTCCTGACTGTTTGTCTATCTTTCTCTTCGTCTTTCTTTCTTCCTGCCTTGGCTAGCACTGCCTTTTAGCATGGCTCCACATACTGTAGAGACTTCTGACCCGGATCCCAGAGCTACAGCTGGTCATCTGGTTTTTTCGTCCCCCCTTCTTGCTCCTCTTCTGTCCTTCTTCTCAGAGTCTGCAAATAATCTCATTTCACAGTTTTACGTACAAACGAATGATAAGACAACAGTGATTTCAGTGGTTTCAGACGTGCATAGCAGGAGTGAAGTCACACCTGCGGTAAACCAATCTTTTCAGGATGAACAACAGAGCATTTAATCGCTTGTGAAACTTGTCTTGAATGGGAAGTTCAGTAGGGTTTCCAAAGGCTTTTTAAGGGACACGAAACACATTCAGCATTATAAGTATGTCTGATCAAGTGAAGAGAAGGAAAACTTGGAGTGACCAGAAGGCCACCACAACCAGAAGGGGGAAATGAAGGTGCTGAATTGACGAGCATTTGGCTATGACAGCGTATGTTGAGGAAACGTAGCTTGTTTTCTCTGAATAAGGTAAAACGGTATACATTCATTGTGTGTACTACTTGCTGATGTGTCTAATTTGTGGCTTTTGCATGAAAGACTGTGTTAACAGTGACAAACAGTCTAAAAAAAAACAATGTAGGTCTTTTACATTTACAGAAACTCATGCTGAGTGTGGCTGTAGATCACTGCCTCGCCAAAGGGAACATCAGCGCAACACAAAGTAATTTACAGAGGTTATCTGCTGCCATGACCATGAAACAACTGTAAATATACAACCAAGGTCCCATCCACCAGCTGTCAGAAGGCAATATCCCTGACGGCGTATCTTAAATATTCACAGAAACCTTCTTAAAATGTCGACGTTTTAGCAGAATTCTCGAACTTTCTCGCCATCTGGACTGTTCGTTGATCTTTTTACCATTCTATACAGTCGGCCATGAAATGAATCTGATGCACAAATCTTTTCTACAATCTCAGACATGCTAAGCATTGTTTTTCCACAACCTCAAACCTTACTCCACCCTAGCTGTAGGACGCCGTTAGCAGTTGATTGCTACAGTCGGTAGTGTTTTAATCAAAAAACCTGGCAGCCCATTCATGGTGTTTTCCCCTGTATTCGGTCACTGTACAGTAAGGTTTGGTATGTCGTACACGGGCAGAACCATGTTGATTGAAACCAGAGCAATGAGACTATAGAAAGGATTCTGACCATGATTCTTCTGTGAGGAGACGGCAGCAAGAAAAAAACACTTCTGACCAGAACAGAACAGTTTGGAAGCTCCCATTCTGTTTGTTTAGAGAGGGGTAAGCTAACGGGGGGGGGGGGTCGCTGTACCGACTTAAAAAGCATTCGATGGTCTTTATTGACTACTATCCCGATCTGTTGCCGTGGCTCCTCTCCAATCAGTAGTCCACAGTGTCTTTAGATCAATCTTCAGAATCACCTTGGCTCTCTTGAAACCTCAACTGAGGCAGAAACAAGAAAGGATCTGTGTCGGATGTGTGATCCGGGCCAAAAACGTGAAAAACCGAAATAAAAAGAAACCATGAAATTGCAAGACATGACTAGTCTGCTGCCAAGAGAAGTTCCCTCAAATATTCTAGAGCGTTCACAGAACGATCCCGGAACGTCGGCTCATTCCGGAACGTCGGCGAACATTCTAAAAAGCACTCGAAGCCACTTTAAAAGGCACTTGGCGGAAATTCTAGAATCTCTGTGGCTCTCCTGGAATGCTCGGTGGGTTCCTCACACTGCTTTGTGGGTTGTGCATAAGTCATTAAACACTCTGAAGTCTTTTAGGTTAGTAAGAGGTCAGTGTTGGTGGTAAATGCCGGCCACGTTTGTTCCAGTGAAGTACATTATACACAGAATATTGGAAATCTGGCTGTAGCTGCTTCCTGTCCATGTGTACGTTTGTACTGTATCAGCAGTGTTTGTTATAAGGCAGTATTAAAGTGCTCGACAGAAATCTTAATGGAAAAGGTTAATGTTGTTTGTTGTTAAATGCTCTGTAATATTGCAGCTGCTGATGGTTATACAGATAGTGGCAAAACTGTGATTTCACAAAAATGGAAGTATTTAGTTCAACTTAAAACAAACCAAACAATTTGCAGGATTGTGCGAGTGGGTTACATGCTGCCATTCCGACATACCGACATTCCGACATTGACGTTCAATTGTCGGAATGGTGACATTTTTTTAAGAAATGAAACGTCCCGTCATTCCGAATTTCATTTTTTTCTTTTGTCGGAATGGCGGTATGATTTTTTCTTTTCAACATACCACCATTCCGACACGCGATCAGCACCACACGCGTGGACAGCTCGCCATGCAATAATAGGGCTGCACCAGCTACAAATGCCCGAGAGAGAGACATTCCAACACGCAAGTCAAGCAAGACTGATCGCACCCACTCAGAAATTTACTGATGATGAGGGCTGACGAGGGGCTCGTTGTGTAGCCAATATTTCATTTGGCAGTGTAAAACGGATGCTATTTGTTTTTGTGACAATTGCCTCAATTTGTTTTACCTTAAACCACTGAGAATGCTGTCAAAGTGAAGCGGAGATGCGCATCGCAAAGACAGCACAGCACCAGAAAACCAGCAAATGCAATGTGTAGCCTATGTTACCGTGGGAGTTAAGATGCAAAAAAAGATCAAATCTTGTGCAAGTTTTTCGATATTAGGCCTATAAAAATCAAATGGAATTCAACGAAAAGCTTCATGACGTATTTCAGTCATTAACAAGATCGCGGCCCACACAGAATCGGAGATGACTTCAATTAAAGGGATAGTTCGCCTTTTTTGACATGAAGCTGTATGACATCCCATATAGCAGTATCATTTATGAACATTGACTTACCCCCCGCTGCGTCCTGTGAGCCGAATCCCAGCTGAGTTTTGCGTTCCACGAAGGTAGTCCGGCTAGTTGGCTAGGGTCAAAAAAATAAAGCGTTTTGCTTCTCAAAAAAATATCCGTTCAAAAGAGTAATACATTTGCATCACAAAATGTTGTCCAGGAAAAAGTCAGACCTCACTTCGCTTGGCGCTATTTTTGCCTCCCTTGATATCAATGCGTCCAATGTAAAACAGTGCAGACCGAAGAGCAAACCGAGCACTCCCTAGCCACCTAGCGATAGCCGCACCTGTTACCGTGTTTACTGCTCGGAAGCAGGGGACTGCTGGGTCTGCTCTTCGGTCTGCACAGTTTTACATTGGACGCATTGATATCAAGGGAGGCAAAAATAGCGCCAAGCGAAGCGAGGTCTGACTTTTTCCTGGACAACATTTTGTGATGCAAATGTATTACTCTTTTGAACGGATATTTTTTTGAGAAGCAAAACGCTTTATTTTTTTGACCCCAGCCAACTAGCCGGACTACCTTCGTGGAACGCAAAACTCAGCTGGGATTCGGCTCACAGGACGCAGTGGGGGGTAAGTCAATGTTCATAAATGATATTGCTATATGGGATGTCATACAGTTTCATGTCAAAAGAGGCGAACTATCCCTTTAATTCATGCATGCCTTGTGCTTGTGGAGGGGACAGCAGGTTAGATAAATGCACGTGGCTGCAAAAGGAATACCAAATTTAAATGTTGGTTTTAGTTTTCAATTGGGGTGCGCAGAGTTACAATCTTCATCGCGCATTCAAGGCTGTGACAACTGTCGGAAGACACGCAACCTGCTGTTGTTAAAAATATTGCCCGTCGACATCTCCACAAAGGAAGGTGAGCCCCGATCTTAAGGGATAAACTCACACAGAACTTCCTCCCTGCTCGTAAAAAGAGCAACGGTTAAAGAAACCAGTGGGCACCTTAAAGTGCAATCCTCATACAATCACTATGCAAACAAACAACACAACAACAAGATCCACATCAACAACAGCATTTTATTAACTTTTCATTCAAAATGAGGTAAATACAACTAAAATTAGCAACAAAAAACAAAACCCAACGATTTTAAAACAAGGCCTACTATTCAAAATTTACGATGCAGCGCTGGGCAGCGCTCCAGTACTGCTCCAGCGTCCTGCCTCCCCGCCTGTACTGTCTGCGCAGCCGCTGGCGCTCCTCCAGCTGCCTCCACTTGCGCCGCTGTGGTGGAGGTGGGTCCCCACCGGCCGCCCTGTGGCACTGGGACTCCACCAGCCGCTGTTCGTCTTTAAGGCGGCGGATGAAAACCCATAGCCGTGTTTTATTTTTATTTAATTAATTAATTTAATTAGATTGGAGAATTAATACTGGGGGGGGGCGCGATTTTTTCCCCAGTCCGACCCTGACAGCTCCCAACAAGTGTCGGAATGGCGGTATCAAAGTGTCGGAATGGCGGTATCAAAGTGTCGGAATGGCGGTATCAAAGTGTCGGAATGGCGGGATGTCGCAGTGGCGTCATGTCTGAGTGACGGGATGTCGGAATGCCGGTTGCATACCGTGCGAGTGATAGCAGCTAAGTACCTTTAGCATACGGCTAAAGGTTTGAGATTGCTGCTTTGGTGCTTGTTGACTGTATTTACAAGTCATGCTGACAAGGAGTAGTTCTCTTAAAAAGTTGGATTCAGAATAAAAAACAGATGACTCATTTTAACCAAAAAGAAAAAAAGGAAAGCTCTGGCTTTGTTAAAGAACCAGAGAGCTTACTTTTAATGCTAAATGCTAAATGCTGGGTTTAAAATGACTCAGCTAACAATGACAATACATCTAAAATAATATATTTCGAAGTAAAACTGCATAGATTAAAATAAGATAGAGGTCTTTCTATCCAGGCATTATTTGTTACAACAGTATCTGTGCTAGCTTGGCTAACGCTAACGTGCCAGCTATGGCTAACCAGATAGCCTCTTGCACATTCCTGTTTTTTGTGCTTTGGTGATGCAGTGTTGAGCAGAATACTTGAAAATATGTCCTGAATGCTGAATACATCATCTTAAATGCAACACGTAATATTAAAATACAGATAAAAACATGTCAAAAGGACGGTTTAATTTTAAAAGCACTGCCTTCTTTTGAGACATTTTTTGCCAATATAATTAAATGTAATGTATTAAAATAACTTCAATGTTCCATTAGCAGAGGTTTATAGATAAGGAGTGGGCCACATGGATATAAGTGAATTATTTTAGTCTGTAATGACGCTTTAATTAGACATGGGAACAATCGTGACATTTGGACCATCCCTGGTTTATATTTAAGATTTCATCACTTCGTCACTGCCCCTGCCTCTTAATCCATCACAGCTCTTAATTAAAAGCACTCTCAGAATCTCTAAAGTCCGCCTTACCTGTTGGTGATGAGACAGTTCACAGAATATAAAAGCCACGTTTTATGTCTTCTGAATGTTTTCAGCTTTGTGGCTGTGTCACAGTGTGACAGACGCTACTGTAGATGAGAAAGTTGTCAAAAAGGTATTAGAAATTAGACATTTTGGGCTGCAGGATAGGAAACTTTGAAGCTATAACAGCCTTTTGAACACAAATAATAAAGAAAACTGCAGTTTCAAACTAGGCAGAGATTCAATATCCTCCATCAACTGTCAATAAATAAATAACGCAATAAATCATGGTGTTACAATAAAATGAAATGTTACAATAAAACATCATTATCAAAACTATCTATCTATCTATCTATCTATCTATCGCTCTTTCTTCCATTGTCAAAGCACATCTGTGACAACAACAATCTCAAAGTAAAACTCGGTAATGATCTCACTCTTTCTGCCACACTCTCCGTAACTGTTGCAGGTTGCTGTAAAAGAGTTTGTTGAGTGTTTCCTTTCAGATTTTCTTCATTTCGTCTGTGATTTCTGTGTCTGAAAAGTGGATTTTCTTCGTCCACCTGTGGAGAGTCTGTGAACTGCATGAAACTCGACCTCTTACGTCTGCCGTCAGAGACGGGTTTTTTTTGGAAAAACGAAGAAAAGTTTCAACTAAAGATGGGGAGATGTATGGCTTTTTTTCTTCTTGCAATGCAGTGAGCCTAAATTCCCACTTTTCAGGTGTTTTTTTTTTTTGCTCGTAGCTTTTGAACTATCGTCAAATAGCATTTTTCTTCAAAATTACAAAGTGCATTAAGACTTTTTTTTTGTTTTTCTTTCTCTTTTGTGCCGATTTGCCCTCTATGGTGACATGTATTCTAACCTCAGTGAGGGACTTGTACAGTGCTACTCTCCATTTTCCCTGCTCACTTTAATGAGAGTCGGCATCGGCCACATTGCTCCTCTGAGCTCAGTTTCAAAACAGTTCCTGGATTTAAAAAAAAAATTGAGCCCAGTGCTAAAAACCAAACCTGCAGACTGTGGATTCATCTCCTCTGTCTTGGTAAAATAGCTCCGAGAGCAGAAACACTCATCGGTTGGGATAAACTTCAAAAGTCTCCTTTTATTTACTTTGTATTCAGGAGTCACTTAATGGAAAATTGAGGCATCTGTAGAGTCTACACCAAAGGTAGTTATTCTCTCCGACAGACCAGAATGAAAAGCCTCATCTTCTGTCCAGGCTGCTCTTCCTGCACTTAATGACATCACAGTGATGCATATTTGCATTAATCTCGGGCTGTGTTCGAAACCGCATACTTCTCCTACTACTCATACTCACTTTTTGAGTTAGTATGTGATTTTTAGTAAGCGAGAAGTTCCCGGATGCATACTAGATTCTCCAAAATGTTGGGTATGCATCATGAGGTTACTACTCATACTCAAACTACCCAAGATGCAACGTAACGTGACGTCGCCGATCGTCATTTCCTGTCAAAACGTTAGTTTCAAGCTAGCTACAACGAGGGTAGGTTCACTTCCTGTTTTCAAAACAAAAGCACCAATTGTATTGTAATGGCTTTCCCATGATAAAAGGCAACAGGTATTTTATTTTGTGAAAATAACCGGAAGTGCATTGCTCACTACGGCTAGCTTTAGTAGCGCCAAATTTGTTGTAACAAAATTGTAAATAGCCGGTATTTTGTCAGATTTTCAACACGTTGGGGATCTAAACGACTACTTTCTCGCCTGAAAATGTTTCAAATGTTGCTAAAGTTTACAGAGTTTAGAGCTTAAGTGAAATCAGCTTCAGGCCGGCTGATTTCGGCTTGCGTAGGAGCAAAATGCATTGTGGGTAAACGCTCTGCATACTGTCTGATCGATGAGTATGCAGTATGTAGAATGCGGTTTCGAACACAGCCCCTGCCTACTATAGTGCACCTAAAACACCGATTGGACCACTTTGTAGCACTCCACCATGTTTGACCAATCAGAGCAGAGATGGGGTCTTAAAGAGACAGGAGCGTAAATGGAGTGTTTTGGAGAGAAGAGGAACAGAGCTGCTGCAGTTTGACCAAATTATTTGAAGAATGATGTTAGAAATCCCCAAAAATGTCATTCTAAAAACCAAAACGAACATTTGGGCTCTTTGTTGGTTACTTTACATTAACAACCCAACAAAAGAGACGATGTGTATTTTTTTATCTAAAGAAACGAGACTCCATCCTCTTATGTTGACACAACCGGTGAGCCTGCCTCTGCCCTCGGAGCTAACCTGCTTTAAATAAGTGCAAAGCAAAACCTGCCATGTGCGTATTGATTTTTTGTTTCTTTTTTTAGAGGGGGGGGGGGGGTACTGATGTAGCCTTGGTCTGACCTGTGGCTGCGTTACATAATAAAACTGTACGCCTTGTGGCTGTAAAGAATAAATAGCTCTATGCTTATGGAACCTGTTGTCCTCTGGTGAGCTACACCTTGTTGCTGTTTATTTATGTATTGTATGTATTGATTTGGTTATTTATTTATTTATTTACTTAGTCAGACGTCCTATTTATTGGCCGGGCCCCTGTGGCGTATTTAGCGGTTGTCGACACATTGGCGTGTGACGTGGCAGAGGGGAGAGGTGGTGGTTCAGAGGGATTTCAGTAGGTGGGGTTGGTCAATGGCAAAAAACCTAGCTGTGACGCTAACTAACTGTTGCTCTCCTCGTATTGGATGATGATATACTCTAAGACCACTGTATGTATAAAATGTTTGTTGTGAAGATGAACTACGATGTAATGACAATAAAGAATTAACAGCACAAGTTCTTTTTGTTCTTCACAGATAAATATTTAGTGTTTTTTATTCTTAAATATGACTAATGCAAAGGAAGCAAATGTCTAAAGATAGTTTTTAATCTATTAGTTAGATTATATGATGGTTCTATTTCCTTATATGCCCTTAATGTTTGTGGGCTGTTATTCGTAAGCTGTTGGTCTTATGTTTAGCATAAATGAGGTGAATATTTGATTATCCATGTGGTAGCATAATGCATATAATATTCTTTTGGAAGTTAGTTAACATCAATGTGAAATAATTAAACACATGCATGAATACATAATGGTAAAAGTAATGATATTAATCCTGAAATTGAGGGGTCATTCATGTATGATTTACTAATTACATCACATGATGTAGATATACTCATAAATTTGTGATACATTTTTAAAATGAGCATTTTTTTTATGTTATTGTATGATAATGTGCAAACATCTCAATCCAGGCCTTGTGTAGTTATATTTTGCTTCCAAACTGCGAGATTTTCTTTCTAATCTTATAATTCTCCAGTTTTTCTTTGAACATTTTCTGCTTTTTCACTCGTTTTCAGGTCCTTGTAGCTGAGCATCTTCAGAGGAATGTGTTTTTTCTTCGTTAAGCCACTTAACTCTGACCTATGAACCATTAAGGCAGGAAAAAGGCATTCTAACTCAAGGGATGAACCAGTGTTGTGTCCACAAAGAACAGACAACTTAGCAAAGAAGCCTTGTATTTTATTCAACATCAAAAAAGTAAATAAGATTCAATTTAAAGCTTAAAAAGGAATATAAGATATAATCTAATGACTAATTATGGAACAATTAATATAAATTAAAGGATTAAACTGTTTTATGTCACCAGAAATGAATAATCTAGAAGCTCTTTGTGGGTTTTAGACTGGAACTTTGTTCCCATTTCTTTAGCTGCATGTGTGAAAAACAGCAAAGATAACACACCCTGACAGACAGAAAACAGGATTTCTGCAGCAACAAGGTGATTCCCAAAGAGCTGCTAGCTGAAAACTTGGCATATCTCAGCATGGTGTGCAGCGTGTCCTTAAAACATTTGAGGAAACTGGACAAGTGGAGGACAAAAGAAGAATCATCAGGCCTAAAGAACTATCTACAGCAGATTGACAGGTGGATATCTGACCCAAAGTCACCAAATAAAACAGAAAAAACACACAAAAGAAAACAAAGAAAACACAAAAAACACGGAAGGGTGGCTGTCAGGAAGCCGTTCTTAAGGAAGGGAAACAGGGAGAAAAGGCTGAGCTGTGCCAAAGGACACAAGAAGTGGGCTGAAAATCAGTGGCAGCAGGTCTGATGGAGGGATGAATCCTCCCGAGAGCCCGGAGCTCAACATTACTGAAGCAGTGTAGGATCATGTTGGCAGAGAACGCAACAAAAGGCAGCGCACATCCAAAGAAGAGCTTTGGGATGTCCTTCAAGAAGCAATATACTCTGCCTGGCAAAAAAAAAAATTTATATTTCAAACTTCTAATATTTTATAAGACCTTAGCATTTGTTTTTAGTCAAGATCTTGTATTGATGTGAGAGTTTTATGTGTGTCAAGTCTTCTCCAGCACATACCAAATATTTCCAATGGATTAATGTGAGTAAGATTAAAATAAATGTTGGTATTACATAAAACACACTATAAGGGTTTTGGTACTAATCAAAAATCCATAATCATTAACAATGATCTGACAATAAGAAACCACATTGAGACGATAGTCTGCCACTGCATGGTTTCCTATCTGTGAGGAGACAAAATGGCCGCTAGAGGCGCAGTGGAGCCTCGTTTCCTTCATGCTGTTGTTTCCCTCCTTTTACGAGTCAACGAATCATGCCTTCAAGTGCTCCTCATAAAATTGAAAATTAAACATCTCCCTAAAACAATCACAACAATAATTAAACAATGAGCTTACTGTTTCCACAGTTTTTCCGCATTACTGCTAACATCTTAAACTGAGATACTAAATGTATATTAGCCGAGACATGTAATTGTTTTTATTTAACTAACTAACTAATCTTATTCAATGTAAGTATGGCAGCTTGTTTGAACAATGGTTAAGAGTTTAAATAGAAATGTTGACGTTCCAAGAACATGATCTACTGAATTAATACATAAAAGAAAAGAAAACGTATGTATAATTATTTTATTTGATCATCAATTTTTTTTGTTTTAAACAGTTAAAATTGTATATTTCCGACGGCAATTGAACGCAGCAAACGACATGACCCAGTTTTCACACGCGCGATTAGGACGCTGTGATCCTGCATCAAGTTGGACAAAAACCGGAAGTCCTGCGAGTTACTTTCACAATAAAACGCAGACGACCAATAAACTTCAAACATTGCGGAAATTCAAGATATTTGTAGATTTATTTTAGATAATATATGCTGTGATTTTGAGCTCCTTCTACAAAATGTCATTTTTGTATATTTTATAAAGAGTGAAAAATAATATTTTTTAAATTAATCTCATTTTAATTCTTGCTAAGTATTACATCCACAAATGTAAATTTGCCAAAGTGAAACCCAATTTTTGTGCTTTCATGATAGAACTCCAGATGTATTTCAAGTCAATTTCCTCCTCTAATAACAAGAAAGCTATCAAAACTATAAATCTAGTCTCCCACTTTGAAATCTTTAACTCAGTGTAATCCTCATTGTTCATGTCCCCTGGTATATTCTCTCTCTCTTTCTCTCTCTCTCTCTCTCCTCTCTATCTCTTCATTTATTATTTAAACTACTTATGTATGTATTTATTTTGGTATGCTTATTTGTTCGTCATTTATTATTAATGATACTTGACCTGTTTTTGCAATGTTTTTGTATCTTGTAAAGCAAAATAAAGCTGCATTAATAAAATCATTAATTAATGATTATTTTTAATGTTTTTTATTTATTATTTATTTTTATTATTATTTATTTATTTTTAATGTTTTTATTGCCTTCTTGTGATTTTATGTAGCTGTAAAGCACTTTGAATTACCTTGTGTATGAATTGTGCTCTATAAATAAAATTGCCTCGCCTTCAAACGCGTTTCCGGTAAGACAAACTTCCGGCTTTATTTCGGTAGTCTCACCCGGAAGTCCTCTGTTTTTAACGCTAGCTAACTTGACGTCGCGGTTCCGCGTGTTGATGCTGAAGAGGGATCGAGAAGAAACAAGTTTTTCGCATCTCAGAGACTCCAAATTCAGGCCGCAACCAGAGGAAAATGGACATGAAGAAGAGGGTCTCTTTAGAGCTGAGGCACCGGTCGCCATCGGAGGTGAGCTTTTGCGGGTTTGTTTGTTTTCTTTAACGGCGTCGCTGCGGTGTAAACTTGACCGGCAGGAGGAGGGGTGGCGAGCACATGGCAGCGTAACTGCAGGTCCTGGGAAGTGGCAAAATGTTTATTTAAACTAAAACTTAACCTCCAAGTTAATGTAAAGTCTAGGTTTAATGTAAACTAAGCGCCCTTTGACGTTTTTACGTTGGTCTCCGCCGGCGCTCGTTCCCTCTGTTTGTGAATAGCTCGTAAAAAATGGGCAGATACGCAGTTTGTTTACTGCGTTGCATTTAATTTAAAGTGAGCATTTCGGCCGCAAGTCATCTAGCAAATTGATCGTATAAGTTATTTAATTGTGTATCACAAGTTGCTCTTGTGAGGGGGAGAAAATATACACACCTAAATTACAATTATGATTCATATCTCCTGGGCCCGGCTATTGCCTGGAACTCTGTATTTCGACGTTTACGTTTGTCGAAACGTTCGCTTTTTATTATTTATTATTGTTGTTCAACTTTAAAATAAACAACGGCACACTATATTTGTTTTGAATACAGTCTCTGTAACAGAGTTACAAAACTAAGAATATTTAGTTTTAAGACTCGTGTTCAGCAGGAAATGCGTTTCAGTTGCTCGTCTTGCACTAAAAACATGGCCACCGTTTACGTTTTAACTTTTCAGCATAAGAATATATCTATTTAACTCGACTAAAGTCTAGAATGAATTATTTAAAGCGCATGTAATATTTTTTTTTTGTTTATTTTTTAATCCGCGCCTTTTCAGAAATTAGCCGGACCCCGCGTTCATAACGTGCTAAGGGCGCGTAGCCAGCGGCGTGCTAACGCAATCTTTTTGTTAAAGCGGTTTATTATCGCTCGTTTTCCAGCCACTGGTCGACTCCTTTACACCTTTAACACTTCAAATAATCCGAATAATAATTTTTACGTCGGGGCAACTGATCGTTTGTTGGGGTTGTAAAGCAGCAGCACGTTAACGGCTAACAGATAGCAGGCAACACGTGACGTGGCTAATTTAGCGGCGTCACGTGGGTTGGGAGTTTACAAACAGAACCTCGACCGGGATCCATTCCAACATGAAAGTGCTCTTGAGTCCCTTTTCATTGACCTGCTTCCTCTGTAGTGTCCTAATCATCATTCGGCTGCTAAATCCGTCCGTTTTTAAAGCTGTATCTGTGGGAAGGAGTAACATGGTGGAATCTGACATTATTTAACCTAAATAATATCAATCATTTCCTTTTTAAATGACTTGAGGACCTTGGAAAAAAATGAGAAAATATTATTTGAATATAGTTGGACTTGTCCTTGTTTGTATTATATATAAACCATATATAAACCATGATTTCATGAATTGATCATTTACTGCGTTTTTATTACTGAATATGTTAAATATTTATCAAATAACTGATGCTTTTTTGTGATTTTTACAGTGTTTTGGACATTCAGTTTGGAAAACACTCCAGAAACCCAGGCGTTGCACTGATTTTTATTAATTAAAACCCCCCAAAATGTCACTTACTGATGAATAAATCAAGCTAATCTCTCTATGAAAGTCAGTCCTGTTTGTTTTCAGTCATATTTTCTGATTGTGTCGGGTGTAATTACTTTAGTTACATTTAACTGCACCCCTAATAACTGATTATGATTAGATGCACACATCAGATGTAGTTAAAAATATGCACCTCTGTGTAGATTCATCTTTGCCTTTTGGCAGAGATCAGAAGGACCGTTTGAATTAGTCATAGTGACACCACCGTCATCAGATCAAGAGATCACCGTCATATCGAAACATCACACGACTCCTGAAACATGTTCTGTATCGTCCCAACTGTGCTGAAATGCAGCCGACCCCTAACGGCTTCCTCTCCCCTGCAGGTCCAAGAGCTGGTTCTGGACAACTGTCGCTCCAGCGAGGGAAAGATCGAAGGCATAACGGAGGAGTTCTCCAATCTGGAGCTGCTCAGCCTCATCAACGTGGGCCTGACCAGTGTAGCAGACATCCCCAAACTGGACAAACTCAAAAAGGTCTGAGTCCTTTATTCTTAACCCGGTCATGGCAGGTTTTCCCCTTTTTTTTCTTCTTTTTTTTTTTTTTAGAGGATTCACAAATTGGTTATTTTTGGTGACTTTTCTGCTTCCATCAAACTATATTTTCATATGATGGCAGTTCACAGTTAATTATTCTTTTTTTTTATTATTCATTTGGGTCTTTTTTAAGAAGGAAAAATGAAAAAATATTTCAAGATAGTTTTATTTGTCTCATACACAGTACAATGTGCAGTGAAATTCTTCCTTGTCCTGCTACCAATAAAAAGATAATTCAAATTAAATATGAAATATGAATAAAATAAGAATAAAAGAAAATATATTAGGCATCTGAAATATATATATCTATATATAGATATATATACACACACACACACACACGTCTTTGCCGTTTTTAAGAATCATGAGAGGTTTTGTGGTTTATCTTACCTATCGTTGGTAAAACTAAGAGTATTTGGTGTATGATCATGACATTTTTGGTCTGACTTTGAGATGAAACTGAACATCTAGAGGATTTTTCCTTAGTTTAGAAATAAAAATGATGGCGCTACGTTTATTTCTCATAACTTGATGACATCCAGAAGCTCCGGATGCTGTAAGGCTACAGATGTGGGCATTTCGGGGTCAGGGATCTGTCCTTTGCCCTTTCCGTTTGTCACACTGATGGTTTCTTTCTCGCCTCGCTGCAGTTGGAGCTGAGTGACAACAGGATATCGGGCGGTCTGGAGGTCCTGGCGGAGCGGCTCGTGAATCTAACGCACCTCAACCTCAGCGGGAACAAGTTCAAAGACATCAGCACGCTGGAGCCGCTGGTGAGTTGGGAAGACGTGGAAGCTTTAGTTTGAAGATCATGACTGTCAATATGTGGATATTTTACTGCTAAAAGAAAGATTTTTTTATTATTATTATTGATTTTCTAAGATTGAAAGTAGGATCAATTTGAAATAATCCTTCTCTTTTTGGTTTAATAACATCAACAAGTTATTACACAACGAGCAGCTAAAACCAGACTTTAAATCCTTAAAACTTGTTGAAATGACCAAAAGTTTGATGGAGTCTAATCTTTTCAAAGCTGATAATGTGGTCAAAATGGCCGCGCCGCTCCCGTCTCAACCACAGGTTCAACCACAAAGGATGAACACATCTCAGGTGTTTCGGGGAAGCGAGGTGTCACTTTCCTGCTCAACGTGGCACCAATTTGCCGCCGCTTTCAGTCACCAAATCAAATCACTTCTTGGTCTTCAGAGCCCACAGCTGCAGAGGCGTTTTCCACATGCTCGGCCTCCTCTGTGTGTTTGGTTGGTCATTAGATAACAAACTGTAAACTCTTAGCGGTCACATTAAGTGAGTTATTTCAGCTTCAGCTGCCACATACTGAAACATCCAGATGTGTCAGACAGTAAAGAAGCTGCTGCTTCACTCACATTAATTCATGAAATACCTATTCTTCTCAAATTGATTTATTTATTTATTTTAATTTCTTATTTATTTAGTCATTTATTATTATTATTAGTTGTAGTAGTAGTTAGTATCAAATCAAATTTATTTGTATAGCACATTTCATGTACAAAACAATTTTAAAGTGCTTCACATGAAATAAAAGCATTGCAGCAGGGAGTGGAAGAAGCATTAAAAATACATAAAAGAATATAAAGAGAAACAATTAAAATAATTTAAATGAATTTAAAAACTTAACTCAAACTTTATTTATAGAGCACATTTAAAAAACAACCGAGGTTGACCAAAGTGCTGTACAGGATAAAAGCTGCATTAAAGGTAAAAGCGACTCAGATAATGTTACCGTTCCAAGCAGTTAAAGTCAATAGATACTAAAACACAGTGCAATAAAATAGAATAAAATAAGTTCAAATAAAATACATTAAAATAAATAAAATAAAGATATAAAACAAATCAAGGTTATCAGCCAAGAGTCTACTTAAATATGATTAAAAGCCAGGGAGAAAAAGTGTGTTTTTTAAGGAGGATTTAAAAGCCTCAAAAGATCCTGCAGATCGAATGTGCCAGGGAAGGTTATTCCAGAGCCTAGTCGAGCAAGTAGTAGTAGTATTTTTATTAGAATTGGTATTATTATTGTTGTTGTTAATATACAATCATTGTAAATATTAATAATTTTTTGAGTGACTTGACTAATTTGGGGGATGAATAAAGTATTTTTCTATTCTATCAGCATCCACTTTAAGGGCACTTTGGCGCCCCCTGCTGGCCACCTGCATGCACCAGGCTCCACTTATTCACTAAATGAGCCTGCATTTCTCTCAGATCCAGTTGGCTCGCTGGAGGTTTGAGTAAAAACTAAAAACCAAACATCGAACCGGTGAGGTTGTGTGACGCTGTTCGTCTTTTGTCGCTCCAGAAAAAGTTGCCCCAGCTGAAGAGTCTGGACCTGTTCAACTGCGAGGTGACCAACCTGGGCGACTACCGGGGGTCCATCTTCGAGCTCCTCCCCCAGCTCACCTACCTGGACGGCTACGACATCGACGACTGCGAGGCATCCGACTCCGACGGCGAGGGCGACGGCCTCGATGACGAAGAGGAGGAAGGTGAGCGTGCCGCGCCGTGAAGTCAGTCAGCCGCGGGTTCCCCGCGACTTTTTGTGAATTCCTCCGAATGTTTCTGCTTCTCAGAGGGGGAGTCGGAGGACGACGAGGAAGAGGAGGACGAGGAAGACGAGAGCGTTGACGAGGAGGTGAGAGCAGAGTCCTGATCAGCTGCCTGGTTGCCAGATCTCAGCGTCGTCCCCTTTTCTCTTTGTTCCGTCGATCGTTCGCTGCAGCGATCGTTGGACATTTAAACGTCCCGTCTTTGTTTCTGTAGGACGCCGAGGTGAACGGGGATCTGGACAGCGAGGACGATGAAGAGGATGACGATGAGGAGGAGGACGACGGTGAGTGTCCCACAGACCAGCTTACGTAGCATACCTGCAGCCTGCAGTGAGATTCTGCACACAAAGACCTGAGAAAGTACTTAAAGGGAGCTAAATCGGAATCAGAATCGGCTTTATTGGCCAGGTTTGACTAAACAAACAAGGAATTTGACTCGCTGGCAAAGTACAACAACAACATAAAAGAATAAAAATTAGAAATACAGAACAGTAAGAATGGAATTGAGTATGGGTGGTAAATAGGGATGTGTATGAGAATAATAAATAAATAAATACAGTGTGTACATTTGCAATAAATAGACACTATGCACGACATATCACACTGTCATTGTTCACTGAAGCAAAACTAAGTGAACCCCCCCGATCCATAGCCATAACTAGAAGTAACGGCTTTTTGATACTATGGAAGCCTGTTTCCGCCACTTAATAAAAATTAATTTAGAAATACTATCTCATAATTATGAGTCATGAAAAACCCGGCGTTCAGCGCATGCCCCAACGTGCGCACATCTCGGTCCCGCATACAGCTGCTTGCAGCTTTCTAGTTTTAATTATTTATTGAATATTGCGACAAGGCATCTTTATTTATACAGCGCATTTCATCCCACAGGCAACTCAATGTGGTTTACATAAAGACAAGGCATTTAAAAGAACAGCATAAAGCAGCATAAAAACAAGCAATTTAAAGAGAAAAATAATTAAAACCCAGTTAAACGCAATCAAAGAAGAGGGGAAAAAGAAAGATAGAAACTCAACCATAAACACACAGAAAGAGAAATGTTTTTAACCTGGATTTATAAGTGCTTACAGTTGGGGCTGATTTCAGTTCTGCTGGTAGTTTGTTCCAGCTGTGTGCAGCATAAAAGCTAAAAGCTGTTTCACCGGGTCCAGTCTGAACTCTGGGCTCCACTATCTGACCTGAGTCAGCAGATCTCAGAGCTCTGCTGCGTTTATACTCTGCCAGCATGTCATTCATGTATTCTGTACCTAAACCGTTCTGTGATCTGTAGACAGAACTTTAAAATCTATTCTGTATCTGACTGGGAGCCGATGTAAAGACCTGAGAACTGGGGTGATGTGATGTGATCTCTGTGTTCTGGTTAAAACTCGGGCTGCAGCGTTCTGAATGAGCTGCAGCTGTTTGAGACTCTTTTGGGGGAGTCCAGTCAGAGACCGTTACAGTAGTCAGGTCTGCTGGAGATGAAAGCATGAATCAGCTTCTCCTGATCTGTTTGGGACATGAAACCCTTCATCCTGGAGATGTTCTTAAGTTGATAAAAGGCTGATTTGGTGACTGATTTGATATGATTGTTGAAGGTCAGATCTGAGTCTATGGCGACAGGCCTGTGCGTCGCCCACATGGGGGCAGAAATGTGCTTAAATGTGCTCATCCATGCGTTCATCTCCAGTAGACTCCATTACTGTAATGCTCTTTTAACCCTTGTGCGTTCTTAACATTGTGTTTACTCCCCTTGTCCTACGTGTCAAAAATGACCCGCCCTACCAAAGCCCCAAAATAAAGCAACTTAATTGAATTTTAAATCCAAAATCTATTTTGTATGATGAAGCCACCTGTTATTTATCTATTCAACTCAATTCAATACATTTTTTATCATGTATTTTTTGTTACACAATACAAAAAGACAATCACCAGTTTTCAGGATTACACTGTGAAGTAATTACTTCTGAATTAATTATATTGAAAGGGAAAAAAACAGTGAACTTTTTTCTGGTGTTTAAATGTTTTTATAATTCACGGGTCAAAAATGACCCATAAGACAATCTTTGTACCCTAGTGGTGTACAGCCCACATGGAAACATAAACAAAAATAAAGTCTGACTTTTTCTAATGATGGGATCCCTTTAGGAAAAGTCATAACATTTCAAGTTAGAAAAAGATAGTTTAAGGTATTTTTTTCTACAGCTAAACATGGTAGTGGGTCACCTTTGACCCGCAGGACAACAGGAGGGTTAACTGGACTTCCCACAAAGAGTATTAAACATCTGCAGCTCATCCAGAACGCTGCTGCTGGAGTTTTAACCCGGACTAAGAGATCTGAACACATCACAGCAGCTTTAAAATCTTTACTCTGGCTTCCAGTCAGTCACAGAATAGATTTTAAAAGCCTGCTGATGGTTTACAATCTGTGATCTGTTCAGAGAATATAAAGCCAGCAGAGCTCTTAGATCCAAGGACTCAGGTCAGCTGGTCCAGTCCAGAGTCCAGACTAAACATGGAGAAGCAGCATTTAGCTGTTATGCTGCAAACAAGTGGAACAAACTGCCAGTGGAGATTAAACTTTCACCAAATGGAGACATTTTTAACTCCAGGTTAAAAACATTTCTGTTCTCATGTGTCTATGCATGAAATCTGCACGATATCTTTGAATTTATCTGGACTGTTGCTTGTTTTTAAATTCATTTAAATTATTTTATTTGTTTCTCTTTATGTTCTTTCATGTATTTTAATGCTTCTTCCACTCCCTGCTGCAACGCTCTTATTTTATATAAAGCACTTTAAACTGTTTTGTACATGAAATGTGCTGCAAATAAACTTTATTTGCTTAAGAACAGCGGTGTGTGTGCTTCAGGATGCTAAAGATGTGATTTATTCTGCAGACGAGGATTCATCTCCAGCTAAAGGAGAGAAGAGGAAGAGGGACCCCGAGGATGAGGATGATGAAGATGAGGATTAAGGGCCCCTGCACAGAGGCCCCTGCAAACCCCTCTGACCTCTGGCTGCATCCCATTTCTGAACCCTGGCTCCTCCCCTGCCCCCTCATCAGCTTCCTCACTGATCCAAACAGCCTCCATTAACTCCTGAAAAGCCTCTTTAATATTTCTTTTTTTTTCCACACTCTAACCGTCTTATTTCCAGAATGATTTAAAAACCCTCACCACCTGGGATGCGTCACAAGATTCTTCCATGTTGTTGTTTTCTGGCAGCACCCTTTTTTTTCTGAACTCAGGAATAAAAATATTAAAGCTTCAAACCCGAACGTTAGTCATAAAAGAACCCGTTTATAGTTTCTCAAGAGTAACCGTTGTCATTTTGAGCAAGAAAAGCAGCATTTGGTCCCATTTTTAGTGGCTGAAAAGATCAAATATTCAGTTTGTTTTCCCGAAAATCTGATGTCGTGTTTAAATTTCGGTGTCGGTTTGGGGGAAAGAAGTTTCTTGTGTCTTTTTCTGAAGGGAAATAAAACCCACAAACATCCAGAACCAGAGTTTAAAAGCTGCTTTGGTGTTTTTAACAGGAACAAAACGGACGTTTCTGTGTCCGTAGATGCAGGGAAGACGTGGAGATCCTTTTCTTTTTGTCACAACCTGAGCTGCAAAGTTTCCGTTTTTCTCAGAAAAGATTGGTCGTATCCTTTAGAAATGAAGCCCGTTGAATCGTTTTCAGGAGATGAATGACTAAGAGTTTCTGTCTCTGGAGGCTGGTGTTCTCTGAGGGTCTGAATGAGACCAACGTCCTCCTCTGATGTCGTCCTCTGACATCATCGTGCTTACATGTGATGTCACTCAAACATGGTGAACAACCCCCCCCCCCCAGACCGAGCCCCTCCCCCGTCCCCCCGCGGCCGAGCGCGCTCAGGGCAAATTGTGTTCTCTTTTTTGCCAACAGAGCTTTTTAAAAGAAATATTTTTTCAGAGAATTTGTTTTTTTGTTTACTTTTGTATGGTTGTCCGGGGACGCTGTTTCTCTTTATACCTCCCTCCAGCTCTCTATCTGCCTCCTCTTTTTTTGTTTTCTGCTCCGTAGAGAGATGCAGTTGTTCCTTTACACTGAATAGACGAGGATTTCTTTTCTTTCTTTTCTTTTTTTTTTTTTTTTTTTTTTTTACTTTCTGTAAGTTAAATGAAAAACAAAAAGGACTTTGTAAATAAAATCTTAACATTTTGCTCCTTTTGTCTCGTGGTCTCATTACTTTGGGGTGGGGTATGAAGAATGAAAGGGCAGCCTGTGATTTAAAGGTTTCTCTACCTTTATTTCTACACATTAAGGTCAGCTTACATGTTCATCCATCTCTTATGGGCCAGCTAAAGTGCAGAGGAGCATCTACACGGAGATCTTTGGGGAAAGGTTTGTGGTTAAAATGTATTAAATATAAGTTTTTTTTTTGTGAGTTCTGTTTTGTCCTCCATGACAGAATATTCTCACGTTAGATTGGATGGAACAGAAACTATTTCAATATATCAGCTTTGTCCTCTGGCACCTCAGTAATATTAAGATAATTACAGTAATTCATTTAGTCTGCGTCTTATTTCTGACCTGGGCCTCTTCAAATCTGGGCTGAAAACCTACTTATTTAGGATTGCTTTTAATACTCAGTAGTATGATGACACTTTTATCTTAATCGATTTTGTTGTATTTTATTGCTTTCACTGTTCTTTTATTGTTTTTACTTATTTTTCTCTTTATTTATTACCTTTTGTAAAGCGCTTTGGTACACCGTAAGGATTGTCTGTAAAGGGCTGTATAAATAAAGTATATTTATATTTACATTTATTGTCATGAAGATGCAGGAAATACACAAATTACTCCTCCACATTTTCAATTCAATTCAAAAATGTATTTATATAGCACATTAACACAACCTCAGCTGACCAAAGTGCTTCACAACAGCATCACATATTAAGAGAGTCATCAATAAAATAGCAATAAGAATAACTTCATCACAGATAAAAATAAAATAAAAGTAGAAAGCCAAGGTGAACTCCATTTCAGCTGGTGGAAGGCCAGGGAAAAGAGATTTGTTTTCAGTCTGGATTTGAACTGAAGCCTAAAGACTGAGAGGAGCTGACAGCCAACGGGAGGCTGCCACAGTGGGTGCTCCATCAGCTCCATCAGCTCCATCAGCTCTGGGCTTCAGCTTTGGGAGCAGCCAACAGGAGCTGGTCAGCTGACCTCAGGGCTCTGGGTGGAGCGTAGGGCTGCAGCAGCTCACTGAAGTAAGACGGGCCCATGGAGTTTAAACACTTAGAAACAATCAATAAAACCTTAAATTTGATTTAACCCATCCAGGCTGGCAGCTGTTGAACACACACTGGAGCGGTGGGCAGCCAATCACAGCGCCCGGGGGGCACGGTGCCCCTACAGCTGCCAGTTCACCACTATTTGAGTGGCGAGAGTGGGAATCGAACCGCCAACCTTCCGGTTAGTAGAAACTACATTTCTCACATATGAAGAGCTTTACCTCAGAATGCAGAGCAAAGCCATCCGTTTCTTTTTTATTTATTTATTAAATTTTTTTTTTTTTTTTTTTTAAATAATAAAATCAGTTTATTTTTTTATTATTATTTTTATTTATTTATTACATTTTTATTATTTATTAAATTATTATCATTTTTTAATTTAATTAAATTTTTTATAATAAAATCAGTTTCTCTGAATGAGCTGCTTTCTGCATTGCTCACATGGCAGCAGGCTGCTTTAACTACGCGTAAAAGCTGCAGGAAAACACCTGGTGCTTTGTCCTGTGAAAGGAAAGTCCCCCGAAAGTCTGTGAGACCCACATGAACAAGCTCGTTAGCTTCAGGGTGAAACAGAAACCCGTGCAGAGGGACTTCCAGTGTTTCCAGAAGCTGCGTCTTGATTTCATGAGCAATGTAAAACCATTCGCTACTTTTGAGGAGGAAAATTTGGGGGATTCTTCCTTTTCTTGGCTCCTTCCCAACCAGAGTGCATTGCCTGACGTAACTGACCGTGGTTTGTGCCCAAGGTGTCTGTCACATCTACATCTGTCGAGTAGATATTTTTTTAATATTTTTTTAAAAATATTTTAGTATTATAATAATAATAAATAAAATAAATGATGTAATTTTAATATTTTTAAAATATTTTTGTACAGTATTGAGCTTTTCTCAGTTCTCGTCCCAACTTTATTTGGAAGGTAACTAATTCCCTTTTCTCAAGGCCTTTAATAACCTACAGAATCTATGGAAGTCCAGAACTCTCAGATGCAGGATCCTTGGGTCTGAAGCTAACAGAAAGGACCTGTGTCCAGACTTTATTCTCCGATGAATGCCATCCTGCTGTTCCAAAAGACTCCAAGAAGGCGGTTGAGTACGGTGGCCGACACGTGCAAACGCGCTGCAAACATCAAAACACATGCAAGACAGAAACGCTGCAAACTTCAAAACACATGCAAGACAGAAACGCTGCATACATCAAAACACAACGGAAGTTCGCCAGGCCAGTAGGGGGTCTCGACCTGTGGGATAGGGGATCGACTATGGGAGATCTCTCATATTAATGAAAGAGAAGAAAGTCAAAAAGGTAGTTGTCATTTATGTCTTTTTTAAACACTTGGCCGTAATCTTTTACTTCATTATAGAAGAGCAGCGGAGTTATGTCGCTATTATAAGGTAAAAGATTACGGCCAAGTGTTTAAAAAAGACATAAATGACAACTACCTTTTGACTTTCTTCTCTTTCATTAATATGGTAGATCTCCCATAGTCGATCCCCTATCCCACAGGTCGAGACCGCCTAGTGGCCTGGCGAACTTCCGTTGTGTTTTGATGTATGCAGCGTTTCTGTCTTGCATGTGTTTTTATGTTTGGAGCGTTTCTGTCTTGCATGTGTTATGAAGTTTGCAGCGCTTTTTTTTCTTGCATGTGTTTTGAAGTTTGCAGCGTTTCTGTCTTGCATGTGTTTTCATGTTTGCAGCGTTTATGTCTTGCATGTGTTTTGGGGTTTGCAGCGCGTGTGCTCCGGTCGTTTTTGTGATTGCCGCATTTTTCTCTTGCAGCATTTTATTGTTGGATTTGTTTCGCCGTTTGCAGCGCGTTTGCACGTGTCGGCCACCGTAGTTGAGTGATGTTAAAGGGGAACTCCGGTATTTTCAACATTAAGCCTCTTTTCTGAGTCATCTGCAATGTTTAGAACCCCCCTCACCGCTTTTTTGATGTTTACTACTGTCTCCGGTATTTGCCTAATTTTGATTCATCTCAACCTGCTTCAGAATGGCAAGTCATGTGCATGTCCAAAAAGGTCCGTAAAAGCACCATAAACGTCCGTTTTCAAAATAATCAACTCACCGGAGTGGTTACTGGTGTGCACTGGTAATCCATATCAAATTTCGTGGCAAAAAGTTGCTTCTGTCGTGTTTTATTTGACATTTTGTACTGGATGTTCGTTGATATTACTCCGCCACCGCTAAGAAAATAGTGCGAGCATGAACGAGCTGCCAAATAAAACACGACACAAGCAACTTTTCGCAACGAAATTTGATATGGATTACCAGTGCACACCAGTAACCACTCCGGTGAGTTGATGATTTTGAAAACGGACGTTTATTGTGCTTTTACGGACCTTTTAGGGCATGCACCATGCTGGCCATTCTGAAGCAGGTTGAGATGAATCAAAATTAGGCAAATACCAGAGACAGCAGTAAACATCAAAAAAGCGGTGAGGGGGGTTCTAAAACATTGCAGATGACTCAGAAAAGAGGCTTAATGTTGAAAATACCGCAGTTCTCCTTTAAAGCCGGATTATTGAGTAGTTGGGCTCTTTGACTCCTTTATTTCCCACAAAATGAGTAAATAAAAGTTGAGGAGGAATCAAATGCTGGTTGGATATGAAATGGGTTGAACCTGACTGTCTGCCATACTTTTTGTTTGTGTTTTTTATGTCCACTTTGACCCTAAGAAGCAATAATCAGAGGGTCTGCTCTGCCGGAAACATCGCAAAAAAAAAATTGTGGCCATTTTAGTGTATGTATGCTTCATTTTTTGATAGAAAATGTTGGAAAATTATAATTTTCCACAAATCCTCAGTGGGTTGGGTAAGCTGTAAATAAATGCATTCCAGCTGTGGAGACAACATCCAATGAAATTATAACTCTTAAAATACATTTCTACATGATTTTGGCTCAATTTAATACTAAGAAATCAGGCGTTTTTTCCACTTTTTTCCAATATTTTCATCTTTACTTCATTGGGAATCAATTATTCCCCCAAATCATGACATCGGTCAATATGCCATTCTGTTCATCCACAGAAAAAATTGGAAAAATCCAACCAAAATCATTGGATCTGTGATGATTTCACTGCTGGGCCTAGTTGGTGATCAACAGGCTCAGAATGTTATTGCCTCTTAGGGTCAAAGTGAACATAAAAAACACGAATAAAAAGTATGGCAGACCATGTCAGGTTCAACCCATTTTATTGAGCTTTTGAGACTTTGGCTCCCTAACTATAATGAGCTTGTCTCATATTAAACAGTATCTGCTTCTGCTGTAGGAGGTTTACAGGCAATAAATAAAGAGAAGAATAAATAAAAACAAAGAAAAACAATAAAAGAACAGTGAAAGCAATAAAAAGGATCCCATTAGTGTAGGTGTGAAGGGCAACGATCTGCCCTGATTTAATCATGTGCGTTCAGAGATCCTCAAACGGTTTATTGATTATGAAACTTTGAGTCTCTGTTGTACAAATTCCAGAAAACGGTGAGTTGAACAAAGCTGATTTAGACTCCAGTGATTCTGAAAGTTTGTTCTTCTCGCAGCTGAAAGCAAAGAGGTGACTGCTGTCTGTGTAAGGATGATAAAAAATGAGGCAATCCTGAATACATTTAAAGGATTGATTCAAATTTAAGGATACTTAAAAATGTAAAAAAAAAAAAAAAAAAAAGGAAAAGGGAAAAGTTAAGACTGCTAAATTAAAATGCATTATGATCAGTAGATTAGTAACCCCTTGCTTTTTTGGGTAAAAGAGGCTAAAAAGATTAAGAGGATTCAAAGACGATCTGTGTTTATAATGCTGTCTTATTTAACTTCTTTAATGCTTTTTGGGAAATGCAACTTAAATTACGCCGTGTTTGCTTGTTTACATAAGTTTCACTTTCTTTGCCGTAAGTTTTGAGTACCAGTTTGCAGAGATGGGACCAAGTCACACATGTGCAAGTCTCAAGTAAGTCCCAAGTCTTAGCTTTCAAGTCCCATGTATTTTTTTCTTGGTAAAGTCAAGTCACCTTATTATTGCAGTTTTACCTGCAGAATTTGATCTTAATAAAGTGAAAACACAAGATATAAGTAACTGTCAGTAAACATCATTGGCCAATGTGTCCAACCTGTCCACCCCGTATCACATCAAGCTAACGTTAGCTAACTACCGACTAGGCTAACAGGATAATATTAGCTAATTTGACAAGCACTTACTGGTCAGAATGGATCTTTAAATGACGAACAAAGTTGGAAGTTATGCTAGATGCTTAACACTCAAGTCATTCAAGTCATCGTGTCTCAAGTCAAGTCAAGTGCCGAGTCTTTAACTTCCAAGTCCGAGTCGAGTCTCAAGTCTTTTATTTTTTGTCAAGTCAAGTCACAAGTCATCAAAACAGCGACTCGAGTCGACTTGAGTCCCCGTCTCTGGCAGTTTGTGATCGGAGGATCTGTTCATGATTGCCTCGTTCAATGCGTACGGAACGTGTGGCTTATGTTCGTCCATCACAACACTGGACTTGACTGAAGCTACATCGTGTCCGTGTTGTACTTCTATTTCCCCTTTTTCAGGGGCGTAACATTTGCATCTGCTTCTGAATCAAAAAGTCGCCCTCATGTTGTTCCTGTTGTTCTTGATCTCCAGCTCCAGTTGAGCGATCCTCACCTGAAAGTGTTACAGCAAAAGACACATTGGCTGTGTTCGAAACCGCATACTTCTCCTACTACTCCTACTAACTTTTTGAGTTTGAGTAAGCGAGAAGTTCCCGGATGCATACTAGATTCTCCGAAATGTTGGGTATGCATCGTGAGGTTACTACTCATACTCAAACTACCCAAGATGCAACGTAACGTGACGTCGCTGATCGTCATTTCCTGTCAAAACGGCAGTTTCAAGCTCGCTACAACGAGGGTAGGTTCACTTCCTGTTTTCAAAACAAAAGCACCAATTGTATCGTAATGGCTTTCCCTATGATAAAAGGCAACGGGTATTTTATTTTGTGAAAATAACCGGAAGTGCGTTGCTCACTGCGGCTAGCTTTAGTAGCGCCAAATTCGTCGGAACAGAATTGTAAATAGCCGGTATTTTGTCAGGTTTTCAACACGTTGGGGATCTAAACGACTACTTTCTCACCTGAAAATGTTTCAAATGTTGCTAAAGTTTACAGAGTTTAGAGCTTAAGCAAAATCAGCTTCAGGCCGGCTGATTTCGGCTCGGGCAGGAGCGAAATGCATTGTGGGTAAACGCTCTGCATAATGTCTGATCGATCAGTATGTAGTATGTAGTATGTAGTATGTAGTATGTAGTATGTAGTATGCAGTATGTAGTATGTAGTATGTAGTATGTAGTATGCAGTATGCAGTATGTAGTATGTAGTATGCAGTATGCAGTATGCAGTATGCAGTATGTAGTATGCAGTATGTAGTATTTAGTATGTAGTATGCAGTATGCAGTATTTAGTATGTAGTATGCAGTATGCAGTATGCAGTATGCAGTATGCAGTATGTAGTATGTAGTATGTAGTATGCAGTATGCAGTATGCAGTATGCAGTATGTAGTATGCAGTATGCAGTATGCAGTATGTAGTATGCAGTATGCAGTATGCAGTATGCAGTATGTAGTATGCAGTATGCAGTATGTAGTATGCAGTATGTAGTATGCAGTATGTAGTATGTAGTATGCAGTATGCAGTATGTAGTATGTAGTATGCGGTTTCGAACACAGCCATTAAGTACGATGCTGATGAGAAATGACAGTTTTGCTCATTTCCCGTTGGTGTACTCACATCTTTTTCCTGCAGTTCTTCCCTCAGGCCTCTGATCTCGTCTTGCTGTGTGTAGAACGCCTGCAGCAGCTGAAACACACACACACAATCCTAAAGAGAGTTTTCTTTGGAGACCGAGCGACTCGAGTTCAGATGTGCGCCTGACCTCGCTCTCGGTTGTTGGCGGTGGTCTCTCTGCGGGCTCGCAGCAGTGAGGGGTGCAGCAGTACGTCCACAGAGGAATCAGCGTCTCGTCCGGCTGCCACCCTGAGAGATCGCCCACGTCTCCGGGGTATTTGGCATCCTGGTAAGCCAGCTGCTCCTCCAGGAAGGCCTCAGCAAGGGACAAAAGGGATATTTTTACAAACTTAGGGTTCCTTACTTGGTTTGATCTTAAAACTATCCCAATAGAGATACTTCATCTCAAGCCTGCATTTCAAATCAAATCAAATCAAATTTATTTGTATAGCACATTTCATGTACAAAACAATTCAAAGTGCTTTACATAAAATAAAAGCATTGCAGCAGGGAGTGGAAGAAGCATTAAAAATACATAAAAGAATATAAAGAGAAACAAATAAAATCATTTAAATATATTTAAAAACAAGCAACAGTCCGGATAAATTAAAAGATATCGTGCAGATTTCATGCATAGACACATGAGAAAAGAAATGTTTTTAACCTGGATTTAAAAATGTCTCCATTTGGTGAAAGTTTAATCTCTTAATTTCCTGGCGAAATGAAACTAAAGATGAAATTGCTCGATCTTCGTAACGGATTCTTACATTTAAGCTGATTCCTAACATGGCCGTGGTTCGGATGTGTGCTCTACTCTTCCTGATTCCATAAACTAATTTCTGCAGATGTTCTTTTAAACAGGTTGTAGTAACCAGCTCCGGACACCAGGGGGCACCAATCAGAAGGATTCTTAGAACCAATTCATTGTAACCGTGTCCATATGTGCAGAAGGCCCGTGTGACGTATACTGTATTTGGTCTGCACGGGTACCCCAAGAGCTTCACACGAGCTTAGATAACTTCCCCTGAAACACATCGGGCAAAGCTGACGGAGCAAAACCTTGTGAACGTTTTGAGGAGAGACAGATTAATGTCATTTTTACGAAGCTAACGTAATTATTAACTCTTTTTTTTCCATTTCAAGAGTTTAAATAACAAAATCACATTTAAATTTGCATTTCTAAAACAAATCCCTAAACATTACAAAGAGTCTGCAGTTAAAAAAAAAGAGTGAAATGGCTTATTGAGCTGTTGCTCTCGGCTGATTGGCCTTAAAGGGATAGTTCGCCTCTTTTGACATGAAGCTCTATGACATCCCATATTAGCAATATCATTTATGAACATTTTCTTACCCCCTGCTGCGTCCCGAGTTCCAGCCTCGTTTTGGTGTTGACGAAGGTAGTCCGGCAGGTTTGCTGGGGTCCCGAAAATAAAGCGTCTTGCTTCTCAAAACAATATGCGTTCAAAAGAGTAAAACATTTACATCCCAAAATCGTTCACCAGGAAAAAGTCAGACCTCACAATCGCTTGGCCCTATTTTCTCTCCCTTCGTATCACTGCCTGCTGTGTAAACCGTGCAGACCGAAGTGCAGACCGAGCAGCAAACACCGTAACAGGTGCGGCTATCGCTAGGTGGCTGAACGCATTGATATGAAGGGAGGCAAAAATAGCGGCAAGCGAAAAGAGACGAACTATCCCTTTAAGCTGATTCAGTAGATGTGTTCAACAACTTTGGTTATTTTTGCCATGTTTGGACTCGTGTTTTGGTTGGTTTGTTGCTATAAATCTCATCCTGTTACTTCTGCGTATGCCCACTTTTTAATATTTAGCTTCAGTTTTTTACATTACTGTTAAAAAACCATCAGATTAACAGCGGGCTACCTGCTCGATTAGGTCCTGGTCCGTCTCCATCACTGCCCCTGTAGCCGGGCCCATCTGGAACCTGAGGGAGCTCAGCTGCCTCACCTGCCCCTTCTCCGTTTCTGCATAAGGGTTTTCTACTTGAATCTCCGGCTTTAGGGACATCAACACCGGTTCTGACGAAGAGATGAAGCAGGGGCCGACATGTCCCTTAAAACTGCAACCGTGAATCTGCCGTCAGTTTCAGATGAAATGCATCGGTGGGTTACAGACCCCTGGTGATCCCGAGCAGCCACTCCTGAGCTGTCATGGCCGCCTGGTTTCCAGCTGTCATCGGATACAGATCCTCTTGGAAGATTCCAGACTGGAAGAAAGGGCAAAACGAATGACTACAATGTGACTTTCTGTGCTTTGGATAGTTTCTGCTCTCATCACCAGTAGGAAATGCGAGATGCATCATAGGAACCTCTTTTCGCGGTACGATCATCGACAGCGGTTCGAGCAGGTCTTTGATGGCGATCAGTCGATAAAAACGGAAAACCTCACATGCGCTCACGTCCAGGCCACGCTTTGGCATCACCCCTGAAAGGATGTCCGCCATCACATCAGAAGGCATTTCATTTTATTCAAATACACATAAATGGAAACATGCACTGCATTGACAAACTCTGCTCGTGTTCGGTTTGATTCGATCAAATATCGTTTTTATTGAGAATGTCAAACTGTTTGTGTTGGTATTTAATGTTTTAGTCGCCCCCCTTTCTCATAGTCAGCTCATATGGATGGAGTCATGTGGTTATTCCACCTTACTCTGGATTTAAACACCCGGTTTAAGTGCAGCTCATTTAAAGGAACAGGAACATGGTGCCGCAGCTTCTGAACCAGAATATCCCAAAGCTGCTCCGTGTGTGAAATATTCAGGGAATGCTTCAGCTAAACCAACATCTGAGATAGAAAGTCGACATTCCTTTGATTTGTTGTGTCTCCAGCCTGTTAATCAACCATTCCTTCAAAAACTAGCATCAAATGTGGTGTTTTGTCTTCTTCTAGAGTGGCTGCAAACAACCCTGTAGGGCTGAATGAGCATTTTTAATAAGCCCCACCCACTCCAGACCAGAGACATCCCACAAGAGCCACAGTTTTGGAGATGCTATGACCCAGCTATTTCAAGCTATCACAGTTTGGTCCTTGTCAAAGTCGGTCCAGTGCTTTTGGATTTTTCTGCGTTCAACAAATCAACTTTGAGGACAGAGAGTACACTTGCTGATCAATATATCCCACCAATGACCTGGAACCATGAGAAAATCGTGGTTTTTACTTCACCTGACAGTGATTGGAATGGTTTGGCTTTATTTCAGTAATGACTGTTGGTATATAGTTAAAGTTGGTCTTATATAAGTGGCTTAGCAAGTCCCCCTGTTTCCAAATACTGTGTTTTTTTATCTCTGAACAGCCTTGGTTTTCCATCAGTGTCTGAAACTGCGTGTTCATGAGTGTTCATTGATCTGACCGAGTCCTTTCTGAGGCAGCAGGGACCTGTACTCCGTCAGGAAGCTGATGTAAGGTTTCTCAGAGCTCAGCTCATAGTACCGGATGTTCCCGTCCCCCTAAAAATACAAACAAAGAACAACTGCAGTGACTTTTAACCTCTGTACTGGAGTGTTTCATGCTGATTAAGGCGGTTGGAGAAAAAAACAACCAATAATGTAATGGTCCAAAATATCTGATTGCAAATAAAGGTTTTGCCGTTGATTAATGAGGAAGGGTACCAACAATCTTGGACATGGGATTGGTGTCTTTAAAGTGTCTTTAATTACCTTTCCAGCCAGATAAAGCATGTGTGTGTCTGGGTCGTAAAAAGGGAAGAGAACTCCAGCAGATCCGTCCAAATCTTCCTCATACAGAGGCTCAGACAGGTCATCCTGTGCACAGGTGGAGATTAAGTGAGAGAGAAGTTAGTTTTGTACAAACTGCAGCCAACTGTCATCCATCCTCCTCCTCGACCTGAGTGCGGCCTTCGACACCATCTCCCACACCACCCTTCTCGACAGATTAGCATCTATTAGCATTTCCGACACGCCCCTGGACTGGTTTAAATCTTATCTCTCTTGCCGGACTCAGTTCATCCAGTTGAAAACCTTCACATCCCAACCATCTCCCCTCTCCTCTGGTGTTCCCCAAGGCTCTGTACTCGGCCCTATCCTGTTCATCATCTATCTCCTTCCCCACGGTCAGATTTTTTAGCAGATTCAACATCCGCTTCCATCAGTACGCAGACGACACTCAGCTCTACCTTTCTACCAAACCCAGCTCAACTTTCCCGCCCTCCCCCATCTGTGACGGCTTAACCTAACCTTGAACTTATTAGGGCATGGATGGCTTTCTCAAGGTCATGGCGACTTAAAAACATTTGAACTTTGGCCAGGAGACGCAGCTGGAAAAAACTAGTCCTGACGACATTGTTAATTTGTTTGTCCAACCTCAGATCAAAGGTCAAAGGTCACTCCCAGATTTCTGACGGTTGAACTAAGGTTGTGCCTGGCTATAATTGACCCAAGTGGTAGCATGTACAATGAGAAGAGGATAGGCCCAAGAATAGATCATTGAGGGACTCCACAGGAGAGAGGAGCACTGGAAGAGGAAAGGTCACCAACCATAACGGAGAAGGTTCTACTGGACAAGTAAGACGCAAACCACTTCAATGCAGGGCCGTGGATGCCAATATGAGTTGGATTAACCTTCCCCTTATGTTAAGGTTTGAGTTTACTCATTTAATACCAGTAATTGTAGTTCTGTGCTTCACTGTGTGGAAGTTTGACTGTTTTTCACGCACATTTAATTCTTCTGCTATAAAATGCTTCTCATGGTAAAAGGTGAAACTAAATGCATCTCACGGGGTCCCAGAGGACGATCTGTCTTTGGTTCCAGCACGAGCTGCCAGTGGACAGAAGCATCTTCAACCCTCCGATGTATAAAACCTTGTTGGCCTTGTGTGAGTTGTTGCTGGAAACCTGCAGAAAGGTTAGTAAATCAGCTCAGATTTTACCCATTTTTCCTCTTCCGACACAAACTTTGAGGAGACACAGGACAAACGGACACCTGTAAAATCTTTCCTGCTCGAGGATCCAGCACCCGAACCCGCCTGTCTTTGGACGTGACCGCCAGCCTGCTGCCATCGCTGTTGAAGGTGACGGACAGCAGCAGCGCCTCAGACGGGTAGCGGTGGTGGACGGGCATCAGAACCACCCGGACCGGATGCCTGATCACTGCGCCTGCCTGGGACACATCCCAGAGGAGGACCTGAGGCGGAAACAAAGCCGAGTCTGATCTGCTGGGTGATGAAGCCTTCGTCACCATCTTATATCTGGAGATTTCTGTTTGCACACTGAAAAAAGTGACTTTTTGGTGAAGTAAACTCTATTAGAGTAACTGTCATAATGGGGGAAGAGTAAGTTTTACTTAGGTTTCCTCATACAATTTAAATGTTTAATAGTTGTATGTACATAAACCTAGAAATACTACATAAACTTTACCCTGAAAGTGTATCGTTAAAATCTACTAAGTTACTTCATAACAGCAAATACTACAGATATATAAAATTTACTTAAAATTTTGAGTAAAATGATGTTCCTGCCTATGAAAAACAAGTAGACTTTACTTAATTTGTTTAAATAAATATAACATAAATCTTATGAGTTGTTTTTTTCAGTGCAGGTGTGCTGCAGTTTTTTTTTGATGGGTCTCTTATCTGAGTCCTCATTTTGAGTTTTAATTTTTTGTTTGGAAAGCAGAATTATCAACAGTCACATCGAACAGAAGATCTGGATCCCGAGTCACCCAGGAACCAGGAGGCCGGCTCAGTAATCCTTTCATTTTAGTGACTCAGGCAGCAAAAATAGAACAACAAAGTGTAGCTGATCGGAGCCCAAAACTGATCAAATCACTTGCTCCAACGTGTACAAACAGTTGAAGGATTTGCTTCTAACTACGTTTAGATACAAAACCAGACAAAGACACGTCTGTAGTACCACAGCCCAACGAAGCACGGCTACAAATGGGACAAGATTGCTCTCCCAAAGCTCCACCAGCTGGTCTCCTCAGCTCTCTCTCAGATGTTTAAAGACTGTTGTTAAAAGAAGACGGGATGCCACACAGACTGTTTTTAGACGTGTTGCTGCCATCAAACTCAAGATGAGTGAACATTAATCACAAAACAGTAACTTTCAACATTTGATATGTTCTGTTGTGAATCATTTGCTGTGAGTTTAATTGACTCTTTACACACTCAGTGGGGTCACATGGCCCTGAAAGGATCGGATTATTGACTGAATTACAATAAGAATGAGTTGAGCAAGGGTAATTATCCTTGGCTATATGGCGGTGAATGATTGGGATCAGAGGCACAAAGCGTGTCATACCCCGGTATGATGGGTGGCGCTGTACCCATTCCAGCTGTTGCTAATAGAGCCACTTCCTGTTGACCTCTTCACCACCAACAACAACAACAAACTCAGGCATTGGAGAAAGATGGAGAACGCAGAGCAAGATGAAGCTACGTCCCTCTACATTTGGTCTGTGATGAGCTGCTTGTTGCACAAACTCCATCGCGTTGTTTGTTTCTTTCTGACGGCGACAACAACAGTAATATCGTCTCGTTTGACTTCTGGGTCACGACCCCGGGAAAAATTTGTAACGCAAAGTCTAATTCACCACGTGCTTCAGGGTCTACAAACACGTTTGATTTGACTTTCAACCCAGTTATCTCGGCGTCTTAATCCGATCCAATCCAATTTCTTGTCAGATTAAGGTGTCTACATGCACTTAATAACTCAGTCTGATTGTAATTTAGCCAATAATCTGATCCTTTCAGTGCCATGTAACCCCACTGACTGTCCCAACTGTTTTAGAATGGGGGTTGTAGCATTAATCCACAGTTAGCTCAATTTTCTTAGCTTCCCAAAAGCAAAAAGCGTTGATGAGAACCAGATTAGCAGGTAAAGTTTGGTGCAAATGTACAAACTCCACTGAAAGAAAAAGTTTGCCATGAGTTTGGACAAATGAAAAATACACAAAAATATGTAAAGGTTGCGTTGTAACGACGTTAGCATTGTTAGCCACTCTCCCTGTCAGTGGTTTTATTGTTGTGGCTGTTTGGTGTAAGACATGCAACAATGATATCAAACTTTTATACACTTTTATCACTCTGTGTCTTCAATAAAAAGTACTAAACATGGCAAAGGAACAGATATGAGTGCCACTTTATACAGAGATAATTCAACTATTAGTTCATGTGACTGTGGCACTGACCAATGAGGCGCCTGACCTTGTAGTCATAGGCGGAGCTAAGCAGCATGTGCTCAGCTGTTGGATGCCACTCAATAATGGCCACCCGTCTGGAGTGAGCGATCAGAGTCTTCCTGGCTTTGGTGATGTTCTGTCGGACGCCGCAGACCGGAATGTCCCAGATCTTCACCTGCAAACACGAACGTTCACTGATCACAACGATTTAAACTGGTGAAGAGTGAGATTTTAAAACTTCAGCCTGAGCCTAAGCGCCCGACTCCAGCCTTAACCTTGATTCTGAACCCATTTATCAGCAAATTTTCAATTGAAAAAAAACGCAAACAGGAAACACATGGAGAGCATACGGTGCAGTCCTCTGAGCACGAGGCGATGCAGTGATCATCAAACGGGTTCCACTTGACGTCCAGGACTCTGGCGCTGTGGCCGCAGACTCTGGGGTGCTGAGGGTCCACCCTGCCCGTCTGAAAGAGAGCATTTTATTTACATCTTGTTCTAAAATATCAGTCCAATCAGTGTTTATCGAAACATTGTGACAAAGTTTGGTGTTTCAGTCTGTGAAGTCATCTTTTTAAACGGCTAAACAGTTGGTGTTGGATTAAAGGAAAAGTTCAATAATTCGGTGACTTAATAGATTTCTATTTTACTGTTTCACATCTAACAATCATTCGGCATTTATTGTGTTCATCAGAGGAAAAATGGTGGAATTGAATGATTAAAACCTACATACATGATGGACTGGCAGGACTAAAAACGCCCCGCCCCCAAAGCACTCCGTCACCACGGCGAGGAAGCAGGGATTGGCCGAGCAGTAGTGGTTGTCATGGACGCTGCGTGTGATTGGCACCCCATCGTAGCTGTGCCCCTTATTGGCCGGTTTCCCGAAGACGTGGCGGAACTTGGAGCAGCGGAAAGACGATCGCCACGACATCTGAAGGACTGGAAACAAAAAAAAAAGGACTGGAGACACCGGAGGAAGAAGATTTAATTTGTGCTTCAGAATATGAAAATTTTTGCCTCAAATATAATATGATCATCAATCAAATTTCTTTGTATCCATAATAAAAGCCATCCCTAAACCTACTTTACATTTAATGCAAGAGCTTGTTTCCAACTCCACTCACATCACTCCTAATTTTACACTTCTTCTAGTTGGAAATTGTCATTTCAAGGCAATTATGATTCCTAATATAACAATTAGAAAGATGTTTGATGACATCGCGCACCCTTTTATTGTCATTTCGTAACTCCATTAAACAAATTTTCTCCAAAGAAGACATATATGGATGCGTTCTAAATATTTAAAATTCCCCATTAATCCCAAAGAAAAAGAAATTCACTTTAAAATCCTAAATGGTGAATATCCATCCGGAGAGCTACTGAGACGGAGATTTGGTTTTGAATCGGATGGATGTGTGTTTTGTGGAGAGGATGAAACTTCTGATCACTTGATTTTTCACTGTATGTTTTCCCGCAACATTCTGGATTGATGTTCATGACTGGCTGCAGACGGGGATCCGTCTCCAACCCTTCTCCCTAAAGACATTATTTATGGTGTTATTATGGTTAACAGTGAATGGGACTTTCTGGTCAAAAACATATTATTATTCGGAAAATATTTCATACATAAATGTAAATATATGAATGTAAAAACCCAGATTTTTTGTATTTTATAAAGATTTACTTTCCTTTGCCAAAGCCCTTAATATTATAAAAAGTAAAAATGCTATGAAACTTTTTAGTTTGTTTGAAAAATACGATTTGCGACAAAAGCCCTAGCAAACATTAATTTGTCTTTTTTGTCTATTTTCATGTTTTTTCTGTATATAAGATGCCATGTATTCTGTACATGATTTAATAATAAAAAATAAATAGACAAATAAAAATGAAAAAAAAATTCATTTGTGCTTCAGCAACTCAGGTTGTTGGGACAAAAGATGGAAATAAAACACATTTTGAGGATTCTAGCTCTTCTGTGAAGAACAAAAGTTCCCATAGTACAAATCAATTGAATTATCAGTATATATTAGATTCAGGTTGTTTTAGGCCTACATTTAGTTTTCAGCTCAGAGTCCCGAAGAGGTGACAATTAATTTAGTTTACGCTCCACTTAAACCTTTCTGCTGCATGTCAAGTGAGAAATAAACTTTTAATCACACATTCACGTCAGCAGCTTGCGCCGTCGTGGGCGTAAATGCTCACATACTTCCCTGTGTACCACACCTGTTACCTGAGGGTTCCACTAGGGGGCGCACCAGATGACTCGGAGTGGGCGGAGCCAACGTATTTGCAGGATGTAAAATGTACATTTTTTATTTATTGATAGATGTGGTCCTTATGAGGACAAAATCCTGGTTCTGCTGAAGCAGAACGTCTTTCTAAGGTTGTGGTTGAGGTTTAGGGATAAGCTATGAATTAAGTTTATGGTTAGACTGATAGCGGTTAGGTTTACGATGACTGTGCAAGCCTGCATACGTGTGTGTGCTCCAGACCAACGTAATCTCATAATAGTGTTGTGGAACTGAACCAGCTTCATTATCTGGTCTAATCAATAATGCAATCAGCTGGCTTTACCGTCTCTCATAATGATTTCAATAATAAATCCCTTTCTTTGACATGCGGACCTTTTTATTCGTACAAACGCGCCTGCAAATTGAAACTCTCTCGTCCGTGACAGGGTCTTTGTGCCTTTTAAATATTCATATGTTACATGGACACTTCTTGATGTTACAAACTTATCCTGACCTTTGACCTTTACCGTCATGTGTTAAAGATGGAGAGAAGAAGAAAGAAAATAACAGAGCATCATGAAGCTGCACCCTATAATCTGATTATTATCAGTTTTTAAAGTTTTTATCCTCAAATTAGTTAGTTTTTTGCTAAACTAAGCATTTTCCCAAGCATTTTTTAACCATCAACCTTTTCTGTATGTATATAATATGAATTTTAAAAAAACACGACAAGCCAATTGTTGACCAAGCATGGGCATCAGGAATGAAAATCATGACTTTACAGCAGCTTGAAGAGAAACTTTTCTGCAGGTGGAACTACGAGAAAAAGACAGAAAAGGTGGAAATCCTCAGAGAAAAACTGCAGAAACTGTTGTAGTTACATCCGTCCAGCACTGCTGTCGTTTTCCTGGCTCACGGACCCCCGCAGATTTGGGCAGATGATAAAACCTACATGGCCCGGACTCCCCTCCATGGACACATAAGGTGTTTACCATCTACTGATGAGCAGGTAGAGCTCATACCAGCAGGGCTCTTTGTTGGTTAGGAATAAGGAAGTAGTCTTACCTCAGCTAAAAGTCACGTAACAGTCGCAGTTCTGTGTCTGCGGACCTCCGCCTGCATCCACCTCCGGGCTGCTCTGCCCGCTTTTTGTGCGTGATGGTGGGTTCACTCCTTATCCATGACGTCTGGCCTCTGCTTCCACATTAGCTGAGCCGTTTATGCACGGCTGCTCGCACACAAATGCCCCGCGACAACTCGATACCACCGCCACCCTCGCATGCATTTACACACAAAAGCAGCTCCAAGACGGACCCCCTTCATGTTCGTGAATCTGTCAGAGACCAACAAATATGTTACAAAAGCATCTACAGAAGTTTAACACCGTTAAGATTCACGACTTCTGTTCAACATTTAATTAATATCTTTAATGACATTTCAACACATCTGCAGTGGAAGTTTTAAAGGCCTTCAGTCCTAACTCATAACTTTATTTGTTACGAATTAAACCGCTAATTACCATCCTTCTTAGTGGGTGATGCTTTAATAGAAATCAGTGTAGTCCTGAAGGGATGGATGTTATGTTTGTGCAGTTGGCTGGTGCTTTTATCCAAAGCCAAACATTATGGGGGTCTTGCCCAACGGGCGTCACTTGGGTATGGCAGCTGCCACACCTTGGCTCCAGGGGAAAATGTAAATGTTCACTTTTCTTTTTTTCTTTTTAAAAAAAAAATTGTGGAATTACCCTGTGTCAATTTGTATTGATTATTCTATTATTTGATACATTTAAATTAACTACAAATTAAATTCTTACAACACAATCAATTAATCTAAGTATCATCTTCCCCAACACTTGTATCCCCTTTTGAAAGCTTTTGAAAGCACCTCCGCCACTAATGCTAATGCTAATGCTAATGCTAACAGGGAGACGGAGACTACATGTTGGGAGACTGAGAACTCCTCCTCCACACGGACTTCTCAAATTGAGTCTGAGATTTGTGAGTCCCCACCGATTTCTCAGCTTGAAAGAGCTGGATCCGACTTGGACGGCGATAAGGAAGGTCAAGGCCCGGGTGCGGGCGCGGGCGCCAGTACAACTACAGCAGTACTACTACAGCAGTACAACTACAGCAGTACAACTACAGCAGTACAACTACAGCAGTACTACTACAGCAGTACAACTACAGCAGTACTACTACAGCAGTACTACTACAGCAGTACTACTACAGCAGTACAACTACAGCAGTACTACTACAGCAGTACAACTACAGCAGTACTACTATAGCAGCACAACTACAGCAGTACAACTACAGCAGCACAACTACAGCAGTACAACTACAGCAGCACAACTACAGCAGTACAACTACATGCTGGGCATGTATAGTTATTGATTGATACTGTAGTCATGTGACTATAGTGAAGTTGCCATACCTTAGCTTTGGCTGAATTGACGCCACTGGTCTTGCCTAAGGGACTTCTACTGAAGGAACCACTACCGCCACTAGGGGTCACCTTATGGATTTGAACCCAGGTCACCCACAACCTTACCACTACACTATCCAGTCCAGACAGTGTACTAAAAACATAGCGGCAGAATGTCTAAGTTACCCACGATCTATTCCTAACAGCAGTCGTCCCCAAGTGGGCTCGAACCACCAACCTTTCAGTTAACAGAACCGAACGCTCCACAGAGACTTGGTATTGATAGATGGTAACAGCACTTTTCTGTGGGGCACAAAGTCTGTTTCCCAACATTATCTTTAGGGCTGGGCGAGTTAATTATCTCGTTATTATTCCGTTAACATGTTAATTATTTAACGCCGATAAATATTTTATCGCGCATTAACGCAGGTTTTATTATTGTAAAAGTCTGTTGAATGCATCACATTCACACAGTTACAGCAAACACCACAAAGCATGGAGTGATGAAATAAAAATAAACTAGCAGGTAACATCACCGCTACAGGTGCTCCTCGGTCTGTGTGAAGCTCATGGAGCTAACTAGCGCTACTTCCTGTTTGTTTCAACATAAAAGCACGTATTTCAAAATAAATTTAAAAAAAACCTCCTGCATTCACAGCCAAGTTGAATTGTCTTCTCAGCGTAGTAGTTCCAGTCTAAAATATCACTTAAAGGCTAAACACACAACTGATAGCAGCAAGTCATTCAAGGAAACAGACAGTGGAGCGAGGCTTCTACATAAAAACTACAGAAAGATGCTGATGTTAAAAGTGTGTTTGCACAACAAATGTTATGGCACTTTCATTCATATGGCAGCACATTTAAAATAAAGCTAAATGCTAAAAGCTATACGCTACTTTTGGATTCATTTTTGGATTTTGCGTACAAATGCGATTAATCGTGATTAATCAGGGAAATCATGTGATTAATTAGATTAACAATTTTAATCGTTGCTCAGCCCTAATTATTTTATATTCTCTTACAGACAAAACTCCAAACACAGGTAGAGCCTGTTGGATTTTTGAATTTTCGATCATTACTGAATCGTTTTTTATGATTACTGAAAGAGCCTCAGAACTGCAACCAGTACATATCTATTGATTTCACCCTTGTTTTAATTTAAATAATATAACAGTGGATGCATCAACCTTTGAGACATCGATCACGGGTGAGACCGCCCCTCACTCAAACTCTAAAGAAGTTTAAATTATATTCGTGGCTTTATTGCAGCCACGTTGGGTCTGTAATGCGCGGTTTATTCGGGTTATATTCCTGCATGTTTTTGTGTTTGCTGCCCTGTTATTTGTGCTGTAGTCTGTCTTGGTTAGAACAACACTGAAGGAAGGTTAAACAACATTCCTGTTGACAGTCTCTTTGTTTTGATGTCTATATTTTAAGCACAGCAGCCGGGGGCTAAATGCCGTTCTAAGGAGGAAACGTCGGACCAAAAACAGCCCGACTGGGAAGGTTTTTCAGGGTTTGCAGAGCCAAACACTTCTGACTGGTCCAGTATTCCCAGTATTTTACTTCCCCCCTCCTGTCTCAGTCATCTTAGGTTCAATATTTACAGTAGCTCATAAAAGCTGTAATTTTTTAACCACAGTTGTTACTGTACTGAAATCAGAGCAATAAAATGTTAATCTATGAGCTTTGTGTGGGCAGTGCTGACTCTCTGGAGAGGATGTACCCCGTACCTTAGACCCAAGGCTTATCAGCTGCCACTGGGCGAGTCGACAAACCTTCACAGGGCCACACAGAGACAAACGAGACAAACACCCATCCAGACTCACACCTCGGGTCAATTCAGGGTCACCAGTTAACCTAACATGCATGTTTTTGGGCGGTGGAAGGAAGCCGGAGTACCCGGAGAGAGCCCACACATACACGGGGAGAACATGCAAACTCAGAAAGTTTATCAACACATTTTCAAATTTATAACACATATACTTATGGATCACATTGAAAACCTTCCACAGCTTCTTCTTTTTAACTGTTCTGTACCTTTTTACCTGTGAATGAAAGAAAAACAAACACTTCTTCCACTCTGAGGATTCTGTAGAACATTCTGACTGGTTTATGATGTCATAATGTCAGCAGATTCTGCTCTCTGTCTGCAGCTGCAGGTGTTCTTCTTCTTGGGATTTTAAGCACGTTTCACACCAAATCAGACTATAACACACTATAAGCTGCATCCAAACAGGTAAGGAAACTGAGATTTGATTAAGATGTCACAAAGTGTCACTTTTATGATAATTTGCGTGAATAACTAAAAATAATTTCTACTATGTATAAAATATACATCCCTGTTCTTCCTCTACAGTAATAACTTGACAGACAGGTTGGAATAGCTGATACTAATGACATCTTGTCATCTTAAAAACCTTCTTGCACATACTACTACAAGCCTTGTTTTTACTGTTTTTGAACCAGCTTTAACCACGATGCAAACTTGGGATTATCTTGCCATTTTTAAACAATAATTACGCTGTAGTAGCTGCTAACATGCTTGTTATCATTCCCTGAAATCAGTAAAGGAGTATTGTAAGTGCCACTTATTATAAAGATGATAAAAATTTAAAAAATCCCGTTTTTGTTAACTCTTTCTGACTTTTCAAACATGAATTTAAGACTTTTCTTACTAAATTAAAGCTTTAGTTTTAGATAATTTAATAAAAGATGGGTTTTACTGATCTGGACAAATCCTGTAAATGGTAAACATAAACCCAAAGCCTAAATGTTGAAATACCCGGCATAAGATTTCCTTCTCTGAGTTTCTATGCTGATGATACAGTGATGTACAACAGTCAATGACACTGTTTCACAGACATGTAAATAGGCTGTAAACCATCTCCACCAACATCTTCCAAGTGAATATTTTAAATGGTAGATGGACCATGTTGAGTTAACTTCATGCTCAGGAGCAACTGCTCTCTTTCTACTCTTCAGGTGAATGGCAACAATGCAACCCAACTGTAGTAAGACCCCAGAGGCTGTTATGAAGTCAGTCCAGCTGACACGGATGCTGAAGAATGTCAGTTTTATGGTGAGGAAACTCTTTAGTCACGCATCATTCTGTGGTAGTTGAGTATTTGATGTAATATGTGTTGGTTACTTGAGTAAAAAAACTCAGAATTGGGCCAAATAAGGAGGTGAAAATGATAAAACTGAGGTGGGACACCACTTAGAGTCACTAATCAAAGCAAACAAACATGCTGTGGTAGCCACTGACATCCATATTTTTCTTGTACAGAAACTGCAGCTGTCATCAAACAATATGGCTGCTTGATTTTTCAAACTTTATTGACCTATCTTTTCTTTTTAATTTGTAGAATACCAACAAACCCTCGGAGGCAGCCTTCAAACAAGGCTGCCAACCTTTGGACACCACACAACGGTATGAAAAAGACCATTTTTACTGCTTTTTAAATGGTCAAATGAGCTATTAATTGGCTCAGTACGTAAACACACATCACTGGATGATGTGGACAAATTAAAGTATTGTGTTTATTTCAGGTTTCTATTTGTAAAGGTTATTAGCTCTCATGACAAAGTGCCACCATGTTCTTAATCACCACCCGTTTACTACAGGAACTGTACCATCCTGCCTGGGACCGACCCAGAAAACTCACTGATAGTCCGTGAAGCGCTGAGGATGAACCTGCCTAACCACCTGGTTCTCAGAAGTGTCCAGAACAGGTTTCACAGCAACGGCTCGAATTTTAATGACCTAAAAGATCTGGTCATTGACCTGTTTGCAAAAAGACCCTCAGAGGACGGGGAGGTTCCCATGGAGACAAATCAGCTGGAAGATGCCATGATGATGAACAGCCCAGTGGTGAAGAGGGCTCTGAGGATGGGTGTTCCTCCTCACCTCATTAAGCCAAAGCTTCGTGCCAAGATCTTATTCAGTGGAGCATGCTACCCTGACGTCAACGAGCTTCTTTCAGATTTGAACCTGAAGTAGTGGAAAACAGTAAGATGATGAATAAAAGTTTTACTTACTTGCAATGCAGAGCTTTTTATGCTTTTACACAGAGAGAGTTGGTCTTTTGCCTTCATCCACCCATAAATTATCACTTGTTTTGTCAGTTTTATGTCAAAATTCTAAGGATATCAGAAGAAATATTACTAGAGGGAACTTGTTCTTAACACAACAGACCGGAGCAGCGCCCTCATTACTGCCGACGAAGCCCCAGATCATCTGTCCATCTCTTGCTCCAGCTCCAACTCATCAACAAATCGCCAAGATATTTGAACTCATGCCCGACCCGGAAAGAGCATTCCACCCTTTTCCGCTTGAGAACCAAGGCCTCTGGCCTGGAAGAGCGTACTCTGACCAGAGTACTCAGCCATGAACCACTCCGGTGCAGCTGAAGGTTGTGGCTTGAAGAAGCCAACAGAACCACATCATCTGCAAAGATCCTGAGGCTCCTAAACCAGACGTCCTACTGAAATATCTCCTGATATTGGAGATCCTGTCCACGAAAATCCTGCGGTGTCTGGCAGAGTCCAACATGCACCATAAAAGAGTTCGACCTTGTGCCAAGAGTGTGGACAGCTCTTACTTTGGTTGTACGGGAACTAAATAACCTGTAAAAGCGACTGTCCCAGACTAGAGTTCTCAACGGGTTGGGTCGCCCCGAAAAACCCGACGGGACCCGCGGGTTCGGGCCGGGTTCGGGTCGAAAATATAAGCAGATGACTCGGGTCGGGTCGATCCTCGGGCTTAATCTTTTCCGCCCAGTGAAAAAAAAAATAATACTTTCTATCTATCTATCTATCTATCTATCTATCTATCTATCTATCTATCTATCTATCTATCTATCTATCTATCTATCTATCTATCTATCTATCTATCTATCTATCTATCTATCTATCTATCGTAACGAAAGTCTGCATGAAGCGGGGACAGACACCGCTGCGTGCACGCGGAGAAGAAGATGGAGTTGGTGAAGAGCAAACTTGCTGCAGGTGAATTCACCGTCGCTACAGGAGTGGGAAAATCAGAGGTCTGGAAAGTGTTTTGAGTAGTGCTGGATTCTGATGGAAATTCCACAGGTTATGTGCAATGCTCAAAATGCAAGGTGCTGTTAAAATATGACAGCAAAAAAACAGGGACGTCCAGCCTGAGCCGCCATACAGTAAGCTAACGACCCACAGCCCGTCAGTCTCCATAGGATAACATGGGAAAACTCGACCCCCGGCGTCGGGCCGCGGGCCGGGTTCGGGTAGATAATTCATATTGATGTGTCGGGTTACATCGGGCTCGGGCTTTGAAAGCCACGGGCCGGGTCGGGTTGTAATTTTCAGGCCCGTTGAGAAATCTATCCCAGACTCCCATAGCATCTCTAACATTGAATATAAACACAAGAAACTTGTGCTAAAGAAAATAAAAATAAAATAAAATAAAATAAAATAAAGGACAAGACTCAGTGAATAATTCCCTACACTCCGTATTATATAGATCAGTGAGCAGTGCTGACCAACATGTCATTGGGGTCATCAGGTGGGAACCTCCTTTCATCAGTGTTTCGTCTAGTTGGGCCCACGACACCTCCAGGAGGCTAGACGGTGATCACTGGCGTCCCAGAGTCACCCCCCTAATGCCAGCCAACACTGCCCCTCACACCACAACGACCATAATCTACCTCAGCCTCTCACCAACTGCACACCAGTCACAGCGGGGTGGGGATGCAAACCCTGGTTCGGGTAGGGGAAGAAATAAAAGAAGTAAGAAAAGCAGGAATGGGATTCAAACCCTGGTTCGGGTAGGGGGTAATGAAAATATAGAGGGTCCCAGAGGTGGAGGAAGGACAAGACACACTAGCAGATTCAGCAGACAAACTCACCTAAAGAGTCCTATAATCACTAACAATGCCAGAAAAACAAAGCCACAGAACACAGTCATAACCCTTCTTAAAGTCAACGAAACACATGGAGACTGGATGGTCAAACTCCCCAAAGTAACTTTGCGGGGGTCAGGGTCTGGTCCACTGTTCCAAAACTTTGAATTGATGAATAAAAGTCAAATAGATCGTTTGGAAATTAAAAAAATAAATCATTTGCTCAGCTTTGCGTCACACTTGAAGGTAAAAATTAATCCAGTCTGCAGGTCATTTATCTTTTTATTTTATTTTTCCAGGCTGTAAAATGAAATCACCTTTGCACTGTGGTTACAAACCTGCTGCGTCTGACTTTTATTTCAAAGTGATAAGACTGCTCCTCCTACTCTTATCAAAGATAACACCTTCCTCTATAACAGAGAGAACCACACTCTGTCCACATATTTCCCTGATCCCTCCCCCTCAGATCTGCAGCTTTATAGATGGGGGTAACCGACCTGTGCTGAACGCTAAGAGCTGATTGGTTCATTTCACTGCAGAGACGCAGGTTGTTTAGATAAGAGCTGAAACCTGTTTCTGTTGTAAGGAAGTGAAACTCACACAGTCAGTGTTACTGAGAGCTGAAATGGCGCAGAAAGGAGTTCAGATGGATCAGGAAACCTTCTCTTGTTCGATCTGTCTGGATCTGCTGAAGGATCCGGTGACTATTCCCTGTGGACACAGCTACTGCAGGAACTGTATTAAAGGCCACTGGGATGGAGAGGATCGGAAGGGAATCCACAGCTGTCCTCAGTGCAGGGAAACTTTCAAACGGAGGCCTGTGCTGAAGAAAAACACCATGTTAGCTGATTTAGTGGAGCAGCTGAAGAAGACTGGACTCCAAGCTGCTCCTGCTGATCACTGCTATGCTGGAGCTGAAGATGTGGCCTGTGATGTCTGCTCTGGGAGGAAGCTGAAAGCCATCAAGTCCTGTTTAGCCTGTCCGGCCTCGTACTGTAAGAAACACCTCCAACCTCACCATGATGCTCCACCATTAAAGAAACACAAGCTGGTCGACCCCTCCAAGAAGCTCCAGGAGAACATCTGCCCTCGTCATGATGAGGTGATGAAGATTTTCTGCCGTACTGATCAGCAGAGTATCTGTTATCTCTGCTTAATGGAGGAACATAAAGGCCATGAAACAGTGACAGCTGCAGCAGAAAGGACTGAGAGGCAGAGAGAGCTGGAGGGGAGTCGGCAGCAGATCCAGCAGAGAATCCAGGACGCAGAGAAAGATGTGAAGCTGCTTCAGCAGGAGGTGGAGGCCATCGATCAGTCTGCTGATAAAACAGTGAGGCACAGCCAGAAGATCTTCACTAAGCTGATCCGTCTCCTCCAGAAGAGAAGCTCTGATGTGAAGCAGCAGATCAGATCCCAGCAGGAAGCTGAAGGGAGTCGAGTCAAAGAGCTTCAGGAGAAGCTGGAGCAGGAGATCACTGAGCTGAAGAGGAAAGATGCTGAGCTGGAGCAGCTCTCACAAACAGAGGATCACAGCCAGTTTCTGCACAGCTGCCCCTCAGTGGCAGCACTCAGGGGGGCTACACACTCATCCAGCATCAATATCCGTCCTCTGAGGCTCTTTGAGGATGTGACAGCAGCTGTGTCAGAGCTCAGAGATAAACTACAGGACATCCTGAGAGAGGAATGGACCAACATCTCACTGACTGAAGTGGATGCTTTACTGCCAGAACCAGAACCAAAGAGCAGAGCTGGGTTCTTAAAACGTTCAAGAGAAATCACACTGGATCCAAACACAGCACACACATGTCTGTTATTATCTGAGGGGAACAGAAAAGTTACATTCATGGAACAACAACAGTCTTATTCTCGTCATCCAGACAGATTCAGTAAGTGGCCTCAGGTCCTGAGCAGAGAGAGTCTGACTGGACGCTGTTACTGGGAGGTGGAGTGGGGAGGGAGAGCAGTTCGTGTAGCAGTCGCATACAAGAATATCAGCAGAGCAGGAGAGTCATATGAATGTTTATTTGGAAGCAACAACAAATCTTGGTCATTACGTTGTAATACAGACAGTTACAGGTTTGACCACTCAGTCCAAACTCCAGTCTCAGGTCCTCGATCCTCCAGAATAGGAGTGTATCTGGACCACAGAGCAGGTATTCTGTCCTTCTACAGCATCTCTAAAACCATGACTCTCCTCCACAGAGTCCAGACCTCATTCACTCAGCCGCTCTGTGCTGGAGTTTGTCTTTACTCTCACGGAGTCACAGCTGAGTTCATTAAACTGAAATAGACAGAAGTCATTTCAGGGACAGTTGGTTAAAATGTGTTTTAATTTCCACTTTATTTAGTCTCCATCATTGTTGAGTCATTTCTTCACTGCACAGAGATCAGCTGTCAGTCACACTTTATGGGTGGCACTTTGACCTCTGATTGGTTGGTGTTTAGTTGGTGTTGGACTTTGTTTGGGTGGCGCTCCTTCCTGTCTGTTCAGTCATGGAGGCTATCACTGCTCAGCAGGACTTTTATCCTCCTGAACTAATTACATTTACATTCACTGGTTTGTTAGACCAAATGTTGTTGTTGTTCAGATCCATGTACAGATGAGGTAAACTGTGATTATCATGATCATCATCAGTCATTATTTTATTGCTCACAGCTGAGATTTTGAGTCAAACACACTGATTGTGAGGATGAAGAGAATCTGTGCATGAAATCATTGAACAAGAGTCATTTAGCAGATTGTACTGATTTAATGTGTCATCAAACTGAAGCTTTACATGATCAATAAAGACAATGTTTCTTTTGAATAAACAAGTTTTTTGTTCTTTATTTCAGGATCTTACATAAAGCTGATGGAGATAAAACAAAATATATATATAAGAGAATAAATCAGTTGGTGTTCAGTACAGAGTTCATCTTTAGAGCAAAAACACAGTTTCTATCATTTTTTATCATTTTTTCTTTTTTCACATCGACATAGCAACAAAAGAAAGACCAGCAGAGCTCATTCATGTGCTCCTCATAGTTAGATTGTTCTCAATGTTATTAATATGTGTGCTCAAAGTGACGCTTTGCATGATAAATAAAGCTGTTTTTATCTCTATAATTATATTAATCTTCTGCATTTATTCCATCATTTAAGACAAAGGTAATTTTGCAAATTTTGAATTAATCACGGTTTAACTGAGGGAAGTATCAACACAATCCACTGGATGGCGACAGAACACAAAGATTATTCTTTAAGTTTTCTTAACGCAGAAGATGTGAATTTATTTAAGGTAAACACAAGAAACTTGTGTTAAAGATAAAAAAATGGACCAGACTCAGTGAATAATTCCCATTAATATAGATCAGTGAGCGGTGCTGATCAACATGTCATTGGGGTCATCAGGTAGGAACCTCCTTTCATCAACCTCCAGGAGGCTAGACGGTGATCACTGGCGTCCCAGACCCCATTAATGCCAACCATCACTGCTCCTCACACCATAACAACCATCTTTTTTTTCTTTTTTTACAACCATAAGCTACCCCAGCCTCTCACCAACTGCACACCAGTCACAGCGGGGTGGGGATTCAAACCCTGGTTCCGGTAGGGGGTAATGAAAGTATAGAGGGTGCCAGAGGTGGAGGCAGGAGAAGACACACTAGCAGATTCAGCAGACAAACTCACCTAAACAGTCCTACAATCACCGTTCGGTTCTTTAAGATTTCCCCACCGAACGGGGCGTTAGGAGAGGACACGTTGCAGATTTATTCAAACTTTCTCAGTTGTCCACAAATAGCAGGTTATAAACATGTGGAACAGAAAGGCTTATGTTGTAAAAGCAGTACTTATAGCCATGTACATGATTTGTCATCAAATTTGAATAATGTAAATATACATATAAATATAAGTAATACACACAATATGTCCATGCTCTACAATATTAGAGTTTAGTTTTATAAATAATATAATTAATAAGTGACTAAGCAAAGCACAAAGCACAAGCTTTTAACCATAGCAATGCAACAACTTCACACATAAATACTGCTCATTAAACGCTGCATTTCCACACACAATCCACATTACTTAAACTAAGTGTCAATGTAGTTTTTTAAATAGCAACGTCGAGCACATCAAACCAGTACCAACAAAGCAATTAACTACATTACCCAGCCTGCAGTGCGAGCGGGAAAGCAGCCAATCGTGAGCAACTACACCGTGGAACAGGAAGTAGACTCGCGACAGTGAAAGTGCTACAATTCACACTGGAATATATTCGCGGACACTACTAGGCCGATAATGTTAACACCAAACCACAAATAATGCCTGTCAGCGTGACTAAAGTAAGCCAACAAGCATATGAACCGTGCAAACACAGCGGCAGCACCAACAAGCAAATTTAACCCGCAGCTCAATGAATGGAACCAGCAACTTACCGGTGGCGTATCTCTCCTAACGAGATGACATCCCAAACTTAGTGCTCGCTCCCGTTTATAGCCCGTGCTCATTCAACAGTGGATTCTATCATGCTGCTTTGAGATTTAATTGGTTCATGCTTCAGTATTTGTCAGGCCCACACCCCAATCAGGTAAGTGAACCTCCCACTTATCCACCTGCATTCAATTGCTATGACGCACCCGTGATGCAGTGAGCGCAACAGTCACTAAAAATGCCAGCAAAAACTCACTCAAAGCCGTCTTACCCAAAATGGCCGCCTGGTTTCAAAAGGCTCACACGGGCCACACCCTCTAATTAAATATCCTGAATTTCTTTTTTGCTTCTTCCAAGAGTCTTTTTACCCTAAGTGCTCCCCCTGCTGGGCCCCCAGCTACTATTGCTTCTTCTAATCCAAATCCACTGACTGGACTTTACTGCTTCATCTGACACTTCCTTCACTATTTTCCTCACACTCTGTCCACTTACACCCAGCTCCCTCAACAATGAGACAACAGACTTTGCAACAAATCCTCTACATCCTACTTCCACTGAACAGATTCTAACTTTCCATCCTCGCAGCTCTGCTTCTGCCCCCAACTCCACATATCTAAGCTTTTTCCTTTCATATGCTTCTGCTACTAATTCCTCCCAAGGAACAGTCAGCTCTATGAAATAGACTCTCATTCTACTCCTAGACCACAAGACTATATCAGGCCTTAGATTTGTAGAGGCTATCTCCTGGGGAACAACAAGCTTATTTCCTAAATCTACCTGCATCTCCCAATCACAAGCATCCTCCAAGCTGCTGTGCCTATCTGTTTTGGTTGAATGTACAAACTTTTATTGAAAAGAAAACTGGACATTCAGTACATTTGCACGAAAAGGACATTTTTCTTTACTTTGAAAATAGCCAAATGGAAAAGGATTTAATTTTTTTTTTTTACAACTTGTTTTATTTTTAGGTAAATTTCATATCCACAAAAGGAAATGGACTGACAGCAAACCAAATTTTACACTTTTTTTTTAAAGAACTATATCAATACAGCACTGACATCAATGGTTTAGAAATGCCTAAGGCTTTAAAAACAAACTTTATTTTGGAAAAAGTTTTATTTAAATAATTTGTTTTTCTCTACAGTGATGCAATTTATATGCATGATGTTTCTTTACGTTTCTTTGTACATTTATACTTTTATATATATATTTTTTTCTTCCCCTGGCTAAACAGTTTTGTTATGTATATAATTGTTAATAAAGTTTAAAAAAAAGAGAAAGATTTCAAACGTTTAAGTAGCATCAGATCTGTGTGTGTGCAGTTATTCTTCATTTATGTGCCTTACTTTTCCCAGTACTTTTGGCCTAAAAAAAATCTAATTCAAGGCACCTATAAAGACATGTTAGTGTTGTGAAGAAGGTGGGCTGGAAAAGGAAGGAGAATAATCCCATCCTATGTCAAAGAATATGAACATACAGGTCTCAACAAAGGATTTAATGAAGTAGGCCAGCACCCAACCAGACAATTTTCCGATAATAAGATACCTTATTTAGACACTAAATAAAGAAATAAAGAAAACTGTTATCACCATCGGGTCTTTAGGACAATGATGAGATCATTCACCTAATTATTATTTCAAAACGAGTTGGCTAAAATATTCTGAGTATGAGGAAATGTGAGTGTGGGGAAGATGAGACAATTGAACATGTTATTTCATATTGTAGGAATTATCAGGCTCAGAGAAATAATTTAATTAGAAATCTTAGTAGGATTAAAATGAAATTGGATATAGTAGATTTTTTGCAAAAAGAATCAGGAAACAGAGGATATCAGGTTATTTTTTATTATTTAAAACAGTGTAGGTTGTATAATAGAATTTAGTATATATAAGAGTATATAAATGAGTGCATATGAGTAGGGGCTATATAAATGTGTAGGCATATGTAGATATAAGGGTGTATATGTGGATGTGGGTGTATATATGTGTGTATGGGTGTATATATATATATATATATATATATATGTGTGTGTGTATATATAAATATATGTATATAGAATTGTCATGTGATCCATACTCCTTACCAGTTGGTGGCGGTAATGCTTCCTTAAGTTGTTTGCCAACCGCCATTTAAAAAAAAAAACGAAATAGAGAGAGAGAGATTCTGAGTGTGATGTCATTCCACTCCAGTCCAGCTGGTGGCGGTAGAGCAGCTTTAAGCCCTTAAACCGCCAACAAAGGCAGAAACGGAAAGAAACGAGGAAAAGAAGTTTTTCTTCACCGAAAGCAGTTCTTGATGCTGAGGGTAAGTTGAGTTGATTTCGTTTGTTCTCGACTCGTTTGTGGTTCTGGTCTTAATGAATATAGTTAACTTGTGATGTTGTTTTTTTTTTAACCCCTCCAGTTTGACGTTGTTTCGACCGTTAATTTAAATGTAATAATAATAATTTTATAAATTTAATAAAACGTGACTGGCGTGCTTTTCTGCGGACTTGTGCGGCTGCGTCTCTGTAAATCTTTTTCCTTTTGTTTCTTATGACGAGCAGATGTGCTGGAAAACTGTTTGTGTGTCCCGCTGATCCTCCACAGGTGTGTTTTTCTCAGTTTTTTTTTTTCCATCTACGAGTAAGGTTGCCAACTCCCTGAAAAATAAGTAAGGGACACCTCATTAGAAGGGCCGGCCGACCCGATTGCCTTCACCTTTCCTGGCCTGGTGAATTTTTTTAGCCCCTTTTTTTTGTGTGAAACGATTTTTTAACTATTTAACTCGAACCTGAATTGAATTAGATGCATATTTTTTGAGTGACATGAACACATGTGAAACAAATTATTATTCAGGAATTCACTTTAATACAAAATAACAAAATTAACTTAATAAAATAAGTATCTTTCTTAAAGGAGAAGTTCATTTTTTTAAACCTGGACCTTATTTCTGGTATAAAATCCGTTCATCTACTCACCGATAAGATATTTAGATCACTGGAGATCCGTTTATTATCTGTCTTTCTTTCACCGATACTTTAAGACCAATGAATGAATGAACGCGTACTGTTGCGCTGTTAGCTCAGAGCTGCCGTGTTGTTGTTATTTTGTAGCAGTGGTGCAAAAAGTCTACATTAAGTGGTTTCAGAGAGTTACATGGTTCTGTAAAAGCATTCAGAAAACAATACAGCAATGTACTGATATTAGAAAACTTACTTTGTACTTTTGAATACTTAAGTATTTTTAAAAGTAAGTTCTTCAGTATTTTACTTGAGTAAAATTTTGAACTTGTAGTTGAGTAAGATTTGACCATGAGTATTAATACTTTAACTCAAGTACTGGAGTTGAGTACTTTGTCCACCACTGCTTAAAGCAGAGTCTGCTTACTGTCACCCATGCGTGCTGCCTTGTTGTCTTCCGCTATCTTCTCCGCGAGCAACAGTACCTCCTCGACCAATGAGCTCACAGCGTATTCTCGGGTGTGAATATCCTGTCAGCTCATTGGTCACAGAGCAGCAAAGGGCCTGGGAACAAGTTTACCGTACGTTTTCATATAAAGCCCCGTTATTCATTTCCATTGGCATGATACTGACTATTTTTAGAAATAAATACGGGACGATTACGTTTTTCAAGTGACTGTTGGCAACCCTATCTACGAGTCTCCGTCTCTCCGTGCACATTCTCTCCACCAGGTGGCACTAATGTGCTCCTTTAATAATTCATAGTTCAAAGGAGGTAAAAAGTAAAAAAAAATTATTCTTTTTTTAAATTTAAATTCATTTTATTTACAACACAGGACATAAATTGAATTACTGTGAAGTTGAGCACTGATTTATATTATTTAACATGTAGAAACTATCAGTTCAACCATAGTTGGTACACTTTTATCTTTTGGGACTCTTTCTAAAACTACACTGTTTCCACCTTTTGAGCACGATGGGCTCACTCGCATTCCTCTGAAAGTATTCTCCTGGAGTTCTTCACACATCTGTAATAAGGTCCTCTACAATTAAATTGCATTAGTTTATACATTTGAACTTATAAGCTTGGGAAATTTAAAATAATTTGGTAATTCAATCTATAAACCGTCTGTGTTGTGTGAGTATTATTTTCTCTAAATGTCTGAGTACAGATCCACAAAATGAATATATACATCTTCTTTGGATCCACTATCATTGTTTGCTAACAGAGAAATGAACCTCTTGTCTATTTCAGTGATGTTTTTATGACTTTTTCGAACCAATAATGACACTTTTATTGAATGATTCTCATTTTCCTGTCCCCTTCCCTTGAAATCTGTAGTTTGAAGACAGAATTCAACCTGTAGTGAAGTGGAAGAGCTGACGATCCCATTCACTGCACCAACTTCTATCTTGATCGGAACTTTACGAAACAAAAACGCAGATATTACTGCCGATCGGTGAAATGGAGGCGAAAAAAGTCAAGCTGGATCAAGACGCCTTCGTTTGTTCGATCTGTCTGGATCTACTGAAGGAGCCGGTGACGATTCCCTGTGGACACAGCTACTGCATGGATTGCATTGAGCTTCACTGGCTCAGAGAGGATTGGAAGGACACCCGCAGCTGTCCACAGTGCAGGAAAGTGTTCCACGAGAGGCCTGAGCTGGAGAAAAACATCATCTTAGCAGCTTTAGTGGAGGAGCTGAAGGTGGCTGGAGAAGCTTTTCCAGCTGCTCACTGCTATGCTGGACCTGGAAATCTGGCCTGTGATGTCTGCACTGGGAGGAAGCTGAAAGCAGTCAAGTACTGTCTGGTGTGTCTGGCCGCTTTCTGTGACGCACACCTCCAACCTCACCATGATGCTCCACCATTACAGATACACAAGCTGATCGACCCCTCCAAGAAGCTCCAGCAGCACATCTGCCCTCGTCATGATGAGGTGATGAAGACTTTCTGCCGTACTGACCAGCAGAGTGTCTGTTATCTCTGCTTAATTAATGAACATAAATGTCACGAAACAGTCCCAATAGCAGCAGAAAGGACACAGAAGCAGAGAGAGCTGGAGGGGAGACGACAACAGATCCAGCAGAGAATCCAGGACGCAGAGAAAGATGTGAAGCTGCTTCAGCAGGAGGTGGAGGCCATCGATCAGTCTGCTGCTAAAACAGTGGAGCACAGCCAGAAGATCTTCACTGAGCTGATCCGTCTCCTCCAGAAAAGAAGCTCTGATGTGAAGCAGCAGATCAGATCCCAGCAGAAAACCGAAGGGAGTCGAGTCAAAGAGCTTCAGAAGAAGCTGGAGCAGGAGATCACTGAGCTGAAGAGGAAAGACGCTAAGCTGGAGCAGCTCTCACACACAGAGGATCACAACCAGTTTCTGCTCAACTACTCCTCAGTGTCAGCACTCAGGGGGTCTACACACTCATCCAGCATCAAGATCCGTCCTCTGAGGTACTTTGAGGATGTGACAGCAGCTGTGTCAGAGCTCAGAGATAAACTACAGGACATCCTGAGAGAGGAATGGACCAACATCTCACTGACTGAAGTGGATGTTTTACTGCCACCGGGTGAACCAATCCACAGAGCTGGGTTCTTAAAATGTTCACAAGAAGTCACGCTGGATCCAAACACAGCAAACACGTACTTGTTGTTATCCGAGGGGAACAGAAGAGTCACAGTAACAGAGGAACAACAGTCCTACTGTAGTAACCGAGACAGATTTACTGCATATAGGGAAGTCCTGAGTTCAGAGAGTCTGAGTGGACGCTGTTACTTTGAGGTGGAGTGGATAGGGAGAACGGTCAGCATTGGGTTAGCTTACAAGGATACCAGCAGGGTAGGAATGTCAGATAAATGTGCATTTGGATTCAATGACAAATCTTGGGCTTTGTGTTGTACCCCAAACTGTTACACATTTTGGCACAACTTCTCTGAGACTTCCCTCTCAGGTCCTCAGTCCCACAGAATAGGAGTGTACCTGGACCACAGCGCAGGTATTCTGTCCTTCTACAGCGTCTCTGAAACCATGACTCTCCTCCACAGAGTCCAGACCTCATTCACTCAGCCGCTCTATGCTGGACTAAGGTTTCATTACTGTGTTGGAGACACTGCTGAGTTCATTCAACTGAAATAGGAAGAATTCGTTTAAATTGAGAGTCGTATGAACTAGGGATGCACCGATCCACTAACCTCCAATACCGATATCTGAAGTTTAGTATCTACCGATACAGGAAAACAAACTGGGATTCTATTGTGCACGGCAACATCAGACTTGACTTAAAAATTTCTTTCCTATTTTTTTAAAACAAATAAACAGATATAAATGTACTGATGTACTTCTATTTAATAATTGCGCACCAGTAAAACAATCTTAACCATAAAAATCCAACGTAAAACAAAATACTAAATGATAAAGGAGGAAAAAACAACAGCTTCACTAGCTTGGTTGGTAGACTTTCAAAATAAATGGCAATCAGCTCTTTATCTAGTTTAGTGCAAATGGGAATTAAACATCCTTTGCAAAAGCATCCGAACAAAACAATAGCTTCTCTAGCTTGGTAAAAACTAAATAAATCGGGTAGTCCCGACTTAACAAGTTTTTCCCCACTAGGAGGGACAGGAGGCCCTTGGATGAATGACAAGGGGGAAAAATTAAAACAAATAACTAAATCGGCCGATATGGATCGGCCCATTGTCACGATACCCGATCTCAAATTTTCTTCGATATTGGATCGGTGCATCCCTAGTTTGAACTTATCTTGGTATTGATCTAGGGCAGGGATGCCCACATCCGGTCCTCGTGGGCTGCCGTCCTGCTGGTTTTAGATGTTTCCCTGCTTCCAAACACCTCCGGGTCACCGTCTTTGGACATCCCTGATCTGTTCTTTACTGAGCAGAAGTCCCCTTTTTAATATTACTTCATTAGGACTTGTTGCTCATGATTTTTATTTACCTAAACGGAGCCTCGCTGATACCAAAGCTGATGCAATATTCTCTTCTCTTTTTAAATATCTGTTTTATTTCACTTTATATACAGATACGAGTATTTCTCTTCTACTTATTTGTGTGATGTGAGAAAATGAAATTCCTAAGAAACGGATGAGAAGGATTATTCTATTTATCTCGACATGTAAACTTCCACGGTGCCTGAGCAGCTTCAGAGAAGGCTGTTACTCCTTTTCCTTTGGTAGGAGTTTCTGTTGCTGGTCCTAATTTTAGTCATTGACCTGCTGTGTGATCACATATGAAACCTTGTAGGTGTTTAAAAGAAAGATTTATGCTTTCTTGTTATTATTACTATAAGCTATTACAAGTGTATGCACGTTTTATAGAAGTTTTGAATTGCGTAATTTGTGTCCTTAGAACCTAGTAATTTGAGTTTGTGTTTAAGACAGGAATGTACTTGCTTTTGATTACCAATATGCGTGTTTATCATGGCCGTCTCACGTAGGCTATATTGCATTTGTTTGGAGAGTTGTTTGTGCACGTCCTCAGGAATTAATGTCTGAATGACATGTCGGTAAGCTGCAATAAAAGGTTGACCAGAAGGGGCAGTGTTGTGCCAAATTTCACCAGATGTATAGGGTTGTCAGGGAAAAAATGGCAGAGAGTTTTGAAGACGAGCTTGTAGAGTGAGGCTGTGTTCGAAACCGCATACTTCCATACTGCATACTCATCGATCAGACAGTATGCAGAGCGTTTACCCACATTAAAACATTTTCAGGCGAGAAAGTAGTCGTTTAGATCCCCAACGTGTTGAAAACCTGACAAAATACCGACTATTTACAGTTTTGTTCCCACAAATTCGGTGTTACTTAAGCTAGCCGTAGCGAGCAACGCACTTCCGGTTATTTTCATAAAATAAAATACCCGTTGCCTTTTATCATAGGGAAAGCCATTACCATACAATTGGTGCTTTGTTTTGAAAACAGGAAGTGAACCTACCCTCGTTGTAGCTAGCTTGAAACTGCCGTTTTGACAGGAAATGACGATCGGCGACGTTACGTTACGTTGCATCTTGGGTAGTTTGAGTATGAGTAGCAATAGTCTCATGATGCATACCCAACATTTCGGAGAATCTAGTATGCGGTTTCGAACACAGCCGAAGTCTGCAGCGACTCGTATCTTTTGCGATGTGGTCTGTAAAACTTTCCGGTGAGAGATCAGTTTTGGAAATGTCCATTTTCTGAGGAGAATGTTGCAGAAATGGAGCGAGTGCGGTGCCGATGGTGTGTGATTGAAAAGCAAAAATATTCCTGGCCTTAAACTTCCCTATCTGCCAAGAAAATGTTCACTTTTGTTGTCACTTTTATGAAGATTTCATTTAAAAAGGAAAAATAACTGCAGCCAAAGGTCTTTATTTGTGTTATTTTAGAAAAATATTTGATGTTTAATTAGTCTGTGTGTTTCTTTGATATGTTTTTTAACTCTGTAATCTCTCTGTGTAGCTGCGCGGTTTCGTAGGCTAGCATGTGGTAGCTTTGGTTTTTCCTTCTCAAAGCTGCTATTTTAACACATAAGAACAATCTGTGCTTTATGCTGCCTTCCCTGTAGCTCAGAGGACTGAGCTTGGAGCTGGGAACAGCATCACTTCTGACTGCATTCCAGTTTTAGTTATTAAATCCAGCGGAATTTGTACGATTCGAGCAGACGAGCCACTTTTAGCAATGCGAGTTGATAACAATGCAACATGCTGTATTTTGTGCTTACAAATGTCATAGAAACACAGCCACTGATGAACGTGTGCAACTGCTGCTGTGTTCCTTATGACCTCAGAAGTCTGAGTTTCCGAGCTGTCGGCTGGAAAAATGAACTGGATGCCTGAATGAGAGGAACCTCACCAGCTCAAACCTTAAAGATCCAACATGGCTGCCCGTTGTGTACAGAGCTGTGATGACTGCTGTAATAAACTGTTTTTTTTTTTTTAACTTCTGACTGTTTGCTTTCTAATCTGTTTTAAAGTGTCATTAAAACTTGTTTTTACTTTGAAAGTATGTGTTAAAAAAACATTATAACCCCTTTTATTCAACTTTGATTATGATTACAATGAATTGAATTCCAATTGGCTTGAATTGGACTTTATTATTTAAGTATATATAAATGAAAATGAATTGAATTCAACTTAATTTAGCCAAATAAAACTTTTAGAGGCATAAAAAAAAATCTACAATTATGTTGAAGCTCTTACTTGGTGAAAGAAAGTGTGTTTGTGTAATTAAGGTGATCAAATCTGTTGGTGTGAGGTTTAAAAAGCCTTTATGATTCTCATCCTGCACCTTTAACTTCACTAATAAAGCTGAGGAATCTCTAGTAAATGTTGGCCTCTGTTGTTTTAGAGCTCATATTAACTTGATTTTAAAAATGTAGTTGATCTAAATACATCTCCTCAGCCTCTTTTCACCAATTCATTCATCATATATGATTATAACCCCCCTTTATTCAACTTAATTAGACTTGACAGGTGACCTCTAGTTGACCCGGTAGGTTCTAAGTTTAAGTAGGGGACAATATATCTATTGAGTGAATAAATGAAAGTGTTTCATTACAGAAAGTTAAGTTTTAGGAACAAAGCTGACAAACATTTTAAGTCTCATATGAGTCGAGGCTCGGGTTTAAGAAAAATTAAACTGATAAATGTAAACTGATAGAGTGGATTAGGGGGTTACATCTAAGTTAGCTGGTTATTTTCAGAATGGAGAAAAAAAAAAAATGCCTCGAGGGTAGCTGCTCCTCTAATAAGGAGTTCCTGTGAGTCGTGGAGAGGGTTACGGGGGTTACATCTGAATGAATGGTTCATTTCAGAATAGAAAAAGGTTTGTTTAGGAAATAAGTTGCACTGAAAAAAGGGACTTTTTGGTTTTAACTCTATTAGAGTAGCTGTCATCATTTCTACCTTGTATTTTTAAGATTCAGTAAGAACTAAAGCTTCTTAAGTAAAATTAAACATTTTATTAACGTAATACATGAATTATGGGGGAAGAGTAAGTTTTACTTAGGTTTCCTCATACAATTTAAATGTTTAATAGTTGTATGTACGTAAACCTAGAAATACTACATAAACTTTACTCTGAAAGTGTATCGTTAAAATCTACTAAGTTACTTCATAACAGCAAATACTACAGATATATAACATTTACTTAAAATTAAAATTAGATGTAATTAAGTAAATGTTACTTAATATCTTCAAAACTGTTATGCTTTATGGTCAGTAAAATTTACTTGATATTGCAGCATTAAATATTACTGAAATCATCTGAGTGCAAATACTTACAAAGGGTTTTTTAAGTAAATTTTATGAGTTGTTTTTGTCAGTGTGCTAACATTTGGCAGCTCCAGAGATTTTCTGCCTGTAATGTGACGCTGTGTTACTCATCGGGTAAAAAGTCTGAGGAATCCTCTTCTGATGAGATCCAGGGTGGACAAAGCAGTCGATTCATATCATGAGGCTGTGAACAGGGTTTCAAGTCAAGAGAACGCTCCGTAGTTTTACTTCATGAGCACCGAGCATGCAGGTCTGCAGCTCATTTTAGGAGGGGCGGGCGTAAGGCTGGAGAGAAAGAAACAATCAGACAGCTGAAAAATAAATGACTTTTAAATGGTTTTCTTGAATAAACTTTTTTTTTTCATTATGTTCCTTATCTCCTATGAACTAATATCTCATGATTAGCTGCATGAGACCTTGTCTCTTAGACCATGGGATGAGACTTTTGACTTTTGATTGACATAATCTCCTAGGGTTGTTTAGTGTTGATATTAAGAATTATTTAAGTTAAAAAACAACAACAACATTTTAAAATAAATAAATAAATAAAAAAAAGGATGTAAAAGCCTCCTAACAACATGCAAAGAAATAAACTACAGTCAAAATAAAGTTTTCAAACAGAGTGCAGCATGTTCCTAAAGCACCTGAGCACCAAGTTACCCACGAAGGGATCAGAACTGATCAGAAGTGTAAAGAGATGTTCCTTTGAGATTAAATTAAAGTCAGCATTTAATAAACTTCAGAATTTTATTTTCCACAGAGGGGAAAATGATCACCATCACCTGCATGAATGAACTGTTTAGTCACAGAGGCACTAAGTATGTTGTCATGGGAACAACCAAGTGATTTGGCAACTACAGGCTTAGAAAAAAGGATTTGCAGATAATGGGAAGTCACTTTTCCAGCAGGGTCAGGTTCTCAGCTGTCACACTGAGAACTACGAATGTCTGATTCCATCTTTATTCTGAGATCTCATGAATTTCCAGTTAAACATTTATATTAGATGTGTGTAACAGATAGTTAGATGTACAAGTCATATCCTGTAACTCAAGCTGTTAACTCAAATGTGAACTAAATTTTCAAGGCAGCAAAAGACTCCAGCACACACACTGAAATGTAGTCGAGTTATCTTTCCACTAAACCTTTTAGGGGTGCAGTGCAATTGAAACACGATCTTTAATATTTAATGCTGCAATATCAAGTAAATGTTACTTACCATAAAACATAACAGTTTTGAAGATATTAAGTAACATTTACTTAATTACATCTAAGTTTAAATAAATTAAGTAAAGTCTACTTGTTTTTCATAGGCAGGAACATCATTTTACTCAAAATTTTAAGTAAATCTTATACATCTGTAGTATTTGCTGTTGTGAAGTAACTTAGTAGATTTCAACGATACACTTTCAGAGTAAAGTTTATGTAGTATTTCTAGGTTTATGTACATAAAACTATTAAACATTTAAATTGTATGAGGAAACCTAAGTAAAACTTACTCTTCCCCCATAATTAATGTATTACGTTAATAAAATGTTTAATTTGACTTAAGAAGCTCGAGTTCTTACTGAATCTTAAGAACACAAGGTAGAAATTATGACAGTTACTCTAATAGAGTTTGTTTTTTTCAGTGCAACTTATTTCCTAAACATTATTTTCTATTCTGAAATGAACCATTCATTCATGTTAAACGCTCATCATTTATATATTTCCCAGCTGCCGTAGCTGCAGCCCCCTCCTAATCATACTTAGATGTAACCCCCATAACCCTCTCCACGACTCACAGGAACTCCTTATTAGAGGAGCAGCTACCCTCGGGGCTTTTTTTTTTTTCTCCATTCTGAAAATAACCAGCTAACTTAGATGTAACCCCCTAATCCACTCTATCAGTTTACATTTATCAGTTTAATTTTTCTTAAACCCGAGCCTCGACTCATATGAGACTTAAAATGTTTGTCAGCTTCGTTCCTAAAACTTAACTTTCTGTAATTAAACATTCTTTCATTTATACACTCAATAGATATATTGTCCCCTACTAACGTAGAAGCTACCGGGTCAACTAGAGGTCGCCTGTCAAGTCTAATTAAGTTGAATAAAGGGGGGTTATAATCATATATGATGAATGAAAACTAACTCAGAATTGGTGAAAAGAGGCTGAGGAGATGTATTTAGATCAACTACATTTTTAAAGTCAAGTTAATATGAGCTCTAAAACTATAGAGGCTAACATTTACTACTTTAAGATGATAAACTGTTTGACTGTCTGGCCTTGTTGTTAAATGCTGATATTTCCACACATGTCACATGGTCTGACTGTCTGATCTCAGTCCTGCTTCAGGTGGAAATAATAAAGTCTCCATTTGTGGATAGTTTTTCAATTAAAGGAGCAAATATTCTATGTGTATTTGACTTTAGCTCTTTAAGAGAGCTTGAGAACTTGTGTGAATGTCTCGTTTTAAACATTGTGTTCTTTGGATTTATTTTGGACATTTTATTGCTTCTTATCTCTTCACTGGGATTCTTGCATTGAAAATCTGTTTTTAGATTATCTGCGTACTTTGGTATCTCTCCCAATCATATGCATGTTAAAATAAATAGATGAATTAATAATAATTGCTCTAATACAAAACTAAACTTCCATTATAATTATAAACTCATCAACTAAATAACTATGTGTAGCTCTAGTGCTCTTAAAGTACAGGCCAATGGTCACTCAGAGTCTGTAGATAAACAGTGTTTGGACTGTCCTCACTCTCAGGGCTGAATGAGCGAAGAAGGAAGCAGGGTTGAGATGAGACAATCTTAGGGTGTGAGCATTTATGACAAAGAGAACAACTAATAAACTTAAATTGGGAACATTATGAGCAGGGTTGTCCGTCTCTCCTCGGTTGCAGTTATGTTGGGAAGGGGTGTCTTATCTTCTAGTTAATTAGGATTCACTGGAGAAGATCATGTTTTTACTGGCTTTTGGTGTTGTGTTTGTGCAGAGGACTGTGTCTGAATATAAAATCTAACTTCACCTAAACAACACTCACAGTCACATGTGAAGTATAGCAGCACTGGGCTCGGAGGAACCGAGCCCCGATTTCATATTTTCACATTTCAAACATTTCATATTTATATGACCCTTTATCTCACAGAGGGTGGACTTACACTCGACAGAGTATAATTGGACATGAGCAGGATCAACATCGTCTTTGTCACAGGAAGTCTGTGATCCACCTGCAGGTGGAGTCAGGCACGCTCAGCTGGGAGAGCTTCTCCTGAAGCAGAGCCGGGATGATTGAGTTAAAAGCAGAGCTGAAATCCACAAACAGGATCCTGGGGTAGCTACCTGCGGAGTCCAGGTGCTGGAGGATGTAGAGGAGGGCCACGTTGACCGCAGGGGGTCCAGGAGGGGGTCTGTGATCTCTTTCAGGTGTGAAAGCACAAGCCGCTCAAAGGGCTTCATCACCACAGAGGTCAGGGCGACGGCTCTGAAGTCATTGAGTCCTGTGGTTCTTGGCTTCTTGGGAACAGGAATGTTTTTACATTGTTCTTATGTTTTATGCCTTACATTTTGTGTTGTTATTCATGTACAGCTGTTATAAATTGGCTTTATTCTTAGACTTTATGCATTCATATTCTGTAGTTCACTAAATAATCTATGTCCCTAGTTTGTACTTTTACACTCTGCTCATACAAACGCAATGTATGTCCCAGACTTTAAGATGCCATAGCGGGATAAAATAACTGGGTGAGATAAAGCGTCTCTATGAGGTCAGATAGGTCTGGGACAGTAGATTCACGCCTGAAACAAACTCACACACACACACACACACATCACTTATCACATCCAAAGAACATGAGGAAGATGGTGGATGGCCTCCTCACACCACTAGCAAATGTTCAACGATACGTTGTCGAGTGTAGGTACAACCTCTGTTAGATAAAGGTGAACAGAAATATGAAATGTTTCCGGATATCGGGGCTCTGTCGGACGGATTTCATGCGAGAACTCTGTCTCTGATACTTGAGCTGTGACCACCAATAAATACCTTAACTTAAGACTGCTCCAGCTTGTTCTTGGGCTTCCAATAAAAGAATCGGGCTGACAGCTGTTTTAAAGGGCTTTATAAATAAAGTTGAGTTGAGTTGAGAATGATGGTGGAGGCATTAAAGCAGGCTGACATGTCTCCAGTGAGGCGTTGAAAACCTGTCTGTGAACACTGGAGACAGCTTATCAGCGCAGTGCTTCAGGGTGGATGGAGGGACAGAATCCAGCAGCTTTCCGGGGGTTCTGTCTCCTGAAGAGTTTGTTGACGTCCCTCTCATGGATGGAGAGAGTCGTCACTGAGGTGGGGGAGGTGGAGGTGATACTGGAGCTGGAGCTGTTCAGAGGTGTTGTGGGGGATGCTTGCAGGACTGTCCCTTTGTCTGTCTTAGCGACAGTGGAACTCGTTCAGGTCGTTGGCTAAGCGTTGGTCGTTTATGGATTGGGGGGCTTTAGGCTTGTAGTCGGTGATCTGCCTGAGCCGTTTCCAAACAGACGCTGAGTCGTTGGCTGAGAACTGGTGTCGGAGCCTCTCGGAGTACAGTCGTTTAGCCTCTTTCACCGCCCTGCTCAGCTTGTACTTCGCCTCTATGAATCTGTCTTTGTCCCCACCCCTGAAGGCCTCTTCCTTATGCAACCTTAACCTTCTGAGTTACTGGGATGAACGCATCCCAGTCAGCAGAGTCCAAACATGCCTGGAGATCCTCCACAGCCTCACTGCTCCACTTCCTTGATGTCGTCACAGTGATCCAGAATGTTCCCATGTCTGGTCGGGCATATAACTGTCTATATTTCTATATTTCAGTCTATATTTAGGAAGTTTGTGAGTGAGATTTCCTTTGTTGAAGTCACCAAGGACAATAACTGAAGAGTCTGGGTTGGTCCGCTCCACACACAGTATGGAGATATACAGAGTGTTTGTTTTTTGTAAAAAAAAAAATTGTTTCACAACCACTGCAAACTATAAGTTATTTAATCATTAAACTGTGTGACCATGTTGGTTACAGCACTGAATATACAAAAAGTCTAAAAACGCCATTAAAACATCAAAATAAAGTCTTAATTAACACTCTTGAGAAGTGTTTTATTGGGCCTCCTGACATATCTTAGGCTGTGAATTTCAGAAATGTTTTTTTTTAAAGATTTAAACTAAATAAAATAACACTTAAGTAAACACTTACATCCTTTTGCACTGCGACTGTAAAAAATATATATATTTTAAAATATATTTAGGTTGTGTTTAAGATCTCTTAAAACTTCCCCAGGATGTGCACTCCAAGTAGAAGCTGGTGAAATAACATCAAACACGTGTAAGAAAGTACTTCTGGCTAATTACTGGAAGAATTGAGGTTATTTAGAGATGAGTCAAAAGATCCAATGACACTTCCAAGATGTGAAATTGAGATTGTTCAACGCATATGCATACAGTAGAGATGTATGCCTGAATTATGGCGCTACAGTGAATACAAAAGGCAAGAAAGTTCATATGTAATGACTCTATGGCTGCATTATACAATTAGATAGAAACAGCTCCTGAATGGACATTCTGTTCACCAGACACTGTAAACAAATAAAGTTTACATTAATTTTCTACTTATAATTCGAAATGAGAATAAGTCCAAATTAGCTAAACAAGATGTCATAAAAGAGGGAGCAGATGTCAGTGTTAGATTATCAAAAATTGTAGAATTGGGATCTGAATCTATAATATAATTGTCGAAGAATTTTGACTTTTGGATGTGAGGTTCCTGGATAATACAGGAGTTTTATGTCCAGAAGAGGGCAGTATTGCAACTTTTGAGATACCTGCTGCCAATAAACAACAGAAGAAGAATTCCGCGCTATGCGAGCTTCCGTAGTTTTTTTACTTATAACCGCCGCCGCTGCTGCTGCTGCATTTGCTGCTACTGCTTCTTTGCATACGGTAAGTACTGAGTTGTGTTGTTTTCTTTGATAATCGAATCATTTCTGCTTCTGGTCTCATGTGGTTTGCTGCTCATATATCTGCAACGCGTTACATGTTTTCCTTTGTTTATATCAGATTTGTCCGTTTATCTTCAGTTGGAATTTTGAATTCTGCCGCGCTATTGGCTGTGTTTAGCGTGCCACGTGACTCATGAAGAGAAACATTTTCCTCTTTTTCCGTGTAAATCTCGTTTTTTCCCCCCTTTCTTAGTTGACGTCCTTTGTTCGGATTTTATTTACAACTTGTTTGTTTTGTATGGTCTTTTTTTTTTATTTAAATTAATTACGTTTTAAATAACGTTTTTTTTTTTTTTTTTTTTTTTTTTTTTTAGCCACTCGCTTCACGTACTAACCTATTTTGTCCACCAGGGGGCATTGTTTCACCACTAAATGGTTCAAATGAGGTTTTTAAGCTATATTGTGCTCAACTGGTCAGAAGGAATAATTAAAACGTTTTCTTTCGGTCTCAATGACTAGTTTAGTCACTCATTTCTTTGTACTTGAAGTTTTGGAATTAAAGTCTTGAGCAGTGTTTGTTTAATTATGTATCTATGTACATGTGTACATGTGTGGTAGCAACATAAAGCTAATGAGATGCTATAAAATTTAGGTAGGTTTACTGGCATCAGTTGAACATGAGCGAATATTCGTAATGGTAAATAATTACCAGATTTTCTTTTTTTAATCCTCCTCAGATCTAATTTCCCGACTGTTGCGGACATACCTCGTTCACAACAAAAACACAGCTTGGCTTCCCCCGGAGCTCCACAACAGGAAAATTGAGTAAACGCTGCCACTCGAAAGTAAAATGGCTCTAAACAATTTAAAGTTGTATCAGGAAACCTTCTCTTGTTCGATCTGTCTGGATCTGCTGAAGGATCCGGTGACTATTCCCTGTGGACACAGCTACTGTATGAACTGTATTAAAGGCCACTGGGATGGAGAAGAGGGCAGCAGGAACCACAGCTGTCCTCAGTGCAGGAAGATGTTCAGCCCGAGGCCCGTGCTGGTGAAAAACATCATGTTGGCGGAGTTGGTGGAGGAGCTGAAGAAGACTGAACTCCAAGCTGCTCCAGCTGATCACTGCTATGCTGGAGCTGAAGATGTGGCCTGTGATGTCTGCTCTGGGAGGAAGCTGAAAGCCATCAAGTCCTGTTTAGTCTGTCTGGCCTCTTACTGTGAGAAACACCTTCAGCCTCACCGTGATGCTCCACCATTACAGAAACACAAGCTGGTCGACCCCTCCAAGAAGCTCCAGCAGCACATCTGCCCTCGCCGTGATGAGGTGATGAAGATTTTAGCTGAGGCGTATGAAACGGCCCCAATAGCAGCAGAACGGGCTGAAAAGCAGAAGGAGCTCAAGGGGAGACGACAACAGATCCAGCAGAGAATCCAGGACGCAGAGAAAGATGTGAAGCTGCTTCAGCAGGAGGTGGAGGCCATCAATCAGTCTGCTGCTAAAACAGTGGAGCACAGCCAGAAGATCTTCACCGAATTTGTCTGTTTCATCCAGAAGAAAAGCTCTGATGTGAAGCAGCAGATCAGATCCCAGCGGAAAACCGAAGTGAGTCGAGTCAAAGAGCTTCAGAAGAAGCTGGAGCAGGAGATCACTGAGCTGAGGAGGAAAGATGCAGAGCTGATTGAGCTCTCACACACAGAGGATCACAGCCAGTTTCTGCACAAATACCCCTCAGTGTCAGCACTCAGGGGGTCTACACACTCATCCAGCATCAAGATTCGTCCTCTGAGGCACTTTGAGGATGTGACAGCAGCTGTGTCAGAGCTCAGAGATAAACTACAGGACATCCTGAGAGAGGAATGGACCAACATCTCACTGGCTGAAGTGGATGTTTTACTGTCAGATCCAGAACCAAAGAACAGAGCTGGATTCTTAAAATGTTCAAGAGAAATCACACTGGATCCAAACACAGCACACACACAGCTGTTATTATCTGAGGGGAACAGAAAAGTTACATTCATGGAACAACAACAGTCTTATTCTGATCATCCAGACAGATTCAGTAACTGGAAACAGGTCCTGAGCAGAGAGAGTCTGACTGGACGCTGTTACTGGGAGGTGGAGTGGGGAGGGGCAGAAGTTTATGTATCAGTCGCATACAAGAATATCAGCAGAGCAGGAGCCTTGCATGAAAGTTTTTTTGGATTCAACAAAAAATCTTGGTCATTACGTTGTAATATAAACAGTAACAGGTTTTATCACAACAAAGTCCAAACTCCAGTCCCAGGTCGTCAGACCTACAGAATAGGAGTGTATCTGGACCACAGAGCAGGTATTCTGTCCTTCTACAGCGTCTATGAAACCATGTATCTCCTCCACAGAGTCCAGACCACGTTCACTCAGCCGCTCTATGCTGGAGTTTGTCTTTACCATCACGGAGACACAACTGAGTTCATTAAACTGAAATAAGCCCGATTCGCACGGGACTTGTATTATCTATGGACCCCCCCGTAATTTGGAATAATTGCGGAGAATGTCTGAGTTCTTAGTCCTGTGCGAATGCGCCATGTCCGTGATTTGTGGGGTAATAATTCCCGCTGCGAATTACCTGCTGTGTTTCGGCGAAGCACAGACGTCCTGTGGTAATTTAAGTCCCGTGTGAACGCACACGTGTGTGTTTGTGAATGCAATCGCACATCTCTTGTTTTGTCCTGGAGTAAACAATGGACGGTATTGCCGAACGGGGCAAAACAGGAAGTTAAGACAATTACGGAATATCCGCTCATGATGTCTGTGATTTGAGTAAATTACAGACTTTTGCTTGTCCCGTCCGAATGCGCCACAAAAAAATACAGAGGTGTGGGGGTAGTTGCGAATTACCAGTGATCCATAGGTAATATTTATCCCATGCAAATTGGACTATAGACAGAAGTCATTTCAGGGACAGTTGGTTAAAATGTGTTTTAGTTTCCACTTTATTTAGTCTCCATCATTGTTGAGTCATTTCTTCACTGCACAGAGATCAGCTGTCAGTCAAACTTTATGGGTGGTGTAGGAGCTATTTCTCTGTTTCTAGTTAAGTCTTAGAATTTAGATTTATTTGATATTATTTCCTTTTTTTTTTGGTTGATAATTCGTATTTTTGTTTAGGATAAATTGGTTTGTAATTCATTTGATTAACTTTTTGTTTGGGGAAATGGGCGTTTCACACATAAATACGCAGGTTTTAGGGAGCTCTGGACGCACTTGGGTGGTCACATGGTTTTTTACCAGTTCTCAGTCAGTCAATCAGTGGGTGAACAGGTGAGGCAAGCAGGCAGAAAGAGCGGGAATCAGAGCAGGAGAGGCAGGAAGGGATCATGTGAAGCATGAACCATGTTGGTTTTACTTGCAAACTTGGAATAAATCCATGATGAACTACATTTTTTGACGTTTTGGACCTTTTTGTGATATTATGTTATGTTTATTTTTAGTTTGGTCACCTTTTAGTTCAAAGTTTTTATTATTTTCATAGACAAATAGTCACTACAGGTGGTACTTTGACCTCTGATTGGTTGGTGTTTAGTTGGTGTTGGACTTTGTTTGGGTGGCGCTCCTTCCTGTCTGTTCAGTCATGGAGGCTATCACTGCTCAGCAGGACTTTTATCCTCCTGAACTAATTACATTTACAATCACTGGTTTGTCAGACCAAATGTTGTTGTTGTTCAGATCCATGTACAGATGAGGTAAACTGTGATTATCATGATCATCATCAGTCATTATTTTATTGCTCACAGCTGATATTCTGAGTCAAACACACTGATTGTGAGGATGAAGAGAATCTGTGCATGAAATCATTGAACAAGAGTCATTTAGCAGATTGTACTGAAATAATGTGTCATCAAACTGAAGCTTTACATGATCAATAAAGACAATGTTTCTTTTGAATAAACAAGATTTTTGTTCTTCATTTCAGGATCTTACATTAAGCTGATGGCGTTTTTTTTTTGTTGTTTTTTTTTAAATAAATAATATAAGAGAATAACTTACATTGTGAAAGGGGCTATAGTTAAGCCCTATTCGGACGTTACTAGTTCAATGGGGGGACGTATGGTAATGTTGGTTAACCAGACGACGCCAGGGAGAAGAAATCCCTGTAATATTCATCTAACATGGGAGGAGTTTTCTTGAATATAAAGCATTCTGCTCCAAAATTATTGTATACAAACGCAGAAGACTTTTTTGTTTGTTTACCTGAATGATAAGTATTACCAAAACGTATTGTACAGTATAACAGAACAAGAGATTTATTCATTTTTTACCTTAATGTAAAGTACTGTCCACCAAAAGTTTTGCTCAGGATACTTATTTTACCTGAATGTAAAGTATAGTTTAAAAAAAGGATTGCACAACGAAACTTAAGTGTCATTTTCTATTTTACACCTAATTGTTTCTCTCTTTAAAAGGATGTGACGACATATTCCGTACTTATTACCGAAGGTCGCATTCGCACGGGATTAGTATTACCTATGGTAGATACTCCGGACCGTTTCACAGGAGGTAGAATTCTCGGCAAAGTTTACCGACATACTCCGCTATCTTTACTGACATGGCGCGTTCGTACGGGACTAGATTTCCCGGTTATTATTACTTTACCCCAGGTCCCCCCATTAAACTAGTCCCGTCCGAATAGGGCTTAAGATTGTTTTCAATGTTATTAATATGTGTGCTCAAACTGAAGCGTTGCATGATAAATAAAGCTGTTTTTATCTCTATAATTATATTAATCTTCCGCATTTATTCCAACATTTAAGACAAAGGTTATTATGCAAATTTTGAATTGATTGCGGTTTAACTGAGGGAGTTTTCCTCCAAAAATTCAGCAAGGCACACTTGCCTTACACAACAGGATCAACACAATCCACCGGATGGCAACAGAACACAAAGATTATTCCTTAAGTTTTCTTAACACAGAAGATGTGAATTTATTTAAGTAAACACTTTCCTCCTTTTCCAGTAATATGCACTACGACTGTAAAAAATAATAATATTTTAGACTATATTTAGGTTGTTTTTAAGATCTGTTAAAACTTTCCCAGTATGTGCACTCCAAGTAGATAGATAGATACTTACTTACTTATTTTATTAATCCCAAGGGAAATTTAAGGATGCAGTAGCTTATACAGACAGACACAGAATACACAATACACTGATTACAAATCGGAATACAAAAAGTAGTAGAAGCTAGTGAAATAACATCACACGCGTGTAAGAAAGTACTTTTGGCTAATTACTGGAAGAATTGAGGTTATTTAGAGATGAGTCAAAAGATCCAATGACACTTCCAAGATGTGAAATTGAGATTGTTCAACGCATATGCATACAGTAGAGATGTATGCCTGAATTATGGCGCTACAGTGAATACAAAAGGGAAGAAAGTTTATCGTATGTAGTGACTCTATGGCTGCATTATACAATTAGATAGAAACAGCTCCTGAATGGACATTCTGTTCACCAGACACTGTAAACAAATAAAGTTTATAGAAATTTTCTACTTATAGTTCGAAATGAGAAGAAGTCCAAATTAGCTAAACAAGATGTCATAAAAGAGGGAGCAGATGTCAGTGTTAGATTATCAAAAACTGTAGAATTGGGATCTGAATCTATAATATAATTGTCGAAGAATTTTGACTTTTGGATGTGAGGTTCCTGGATAATACAGGAGTTTTATGTCCAGAAGAGGGCAGTATTGCAACTTTTGAGATACCTGCTGCCAATAAACAATAGAAGAAGAATTCCGCGCTATCCGAGCTTCCGTAGTTTTTTTTCCTTATAACCCCCGCCGCTGCTGCTGCCTTTGCAGCTGCTGTTTCTTCGCAGACGGTAAGAAGTACTGAGTTGTGTTGTTTTCTTTGATAATCGAATCATTTCTGCTTCTGGTCTCATGTGGTTTGCTGCTCATATATCTGCAACGCGTTACGGTTTTTCCTTTGTTTATATCAGATTTGTCCGTTTATCCTCAGTTGGAATTTTGAATTCTGCCGCGCCATTGGCTGTGTTTAGCGTGTCACGTGACTCATGAAGAGACAAACATTTCCTGCTTTTTCCGTGTAAATCTCGTTTTTTTTCCCCCCCTTTCTTAGTTGACGTCCTTCGTTCGGATTTTATTTACAACTTGTTTGTTTTGTGTGGTCTTTTTTTTATTTATATTAATTACGTTTTAAATAACGTTTTTTTTTTTAGCCACTCGCTTCACGTACTAAGTTATTTTGTCCACCAGGGGGCAGTGTTTCACCACTAAATGGTTCAAATGAGGTTTTAAGCTATATTGTGCTCAACTGGTCAGAAGGAAGAATTAAAACGTTTTCTTTCGGTCTCAATGACTAGTTTAGTCACTCATATCTTTGTACTTGAAGTTTTGGAATTAAAGTCTTGAGCAGTGTTTGTTTAATTATGTATCTATGTACATGTGTACATGTTTGTGTGTGGTAGCAACATAAAGCTAATGAGATGCTATAAAATTTAGGTAGGTTTACTGGCATCAGTTGAACATGAGCGAATATTCGTAATGGTAAATAATTACCAGATTTTCTTTTTTTAATCCTCCTTAGATCTATTTTCCCGACTGTTGCGGACATACCTCGTTCACAACAAAAACACAGCTTGGCTTCCCCGGAGCTCAACAACAGGAAAATTGAGTAAACGCTGCCACTCGAAAGAAAAATGGCTCTAAACAATTTAAAGTTGTATCAGGAAACCTTCTCTTGTTCGATCTGTCTGGATCTGCTGAAGGATCCGGTGACTATTCCCTGTGGACACAGCTACTGCATGAACTGTATTAAAGGCCACTGGGATGGAGAAGAGGGCAGCAGGAACCACAGCTGTCCTCAGTGCAGGAAGACGTTCAGCCCGAGGCCCGTGCTGGTGAAAAACATCATGTTGGCGGAGTTGGTGGAGGAGCTGAAGAAGACTGAACTCCAAGCTGCTCCTGCTGATCACTGCTATGCTGGAGCTGAAGATGTGGCCTGTGATGTCTGCTCTGGGAGGAAGCTGAAAGCCATAAAGTCCTGTTTAGTCTGTCTGGCCTCTTACTGTGAGAAACACCTTCAGCCTCACCGTGATGCTCCACCATTACAGAAACACAAGCTGGTCGACCCCTCCAAGAAGCTCCAGCAGCACATCTGCCCTCGCCGTGATGAGGTGATGAAGATTTTAGCTGAGGCGTATGAAACGGCCCCAATAGCAGCAGAACGGGCTGAAAAGCAGAAGGAGTTGAAGGGGAGACGACAACAGATCCAGCAGAGAATCCAGGACAGAGAGAAAGATGTGAAGCTGCTTCAGCAGGAGGTGGAGGCCATCAATCAGTCTGCTGCTAAAACAGTGGAGCACAGCCAGAAGATCTTCACCGAATTTGTCTGTTTCATCCAGAAGAAAAGCTCTGATGTGAAGCAGCAGATCAGATCCCAGCGGAAAACCGAAGTGAGTCGAGTCAAAGAGCTTCAGAAGAAGCTGGAGCAGGAGATCACTGAGCTGAGGAGGAAAGATGCAGAGCTGATTGAGCTCTCACACACAGAGGATCACAGCCAGTTTCTGCACAAATACCCCTCAGTGTCAGCACTCAGGGGGTCTACACACTCATCCAGCATCAAGATCCGTCCTCTGAGGCACTTTGAGGATGTGACAGCAGCTGTGTCAGAGCTCAGAGATAAACTACAGGACATCCTGAGAGAGGAATGGACCAACATCTCACTGGCTGAAGTGGATGTTTTACTGTCAGATCCAGAACCAAAGAACAGAGCTGGGTTCTTAAAATGTTCAAGAGAAATCACACTGGATCCAAACACAGCACACACACAGCTGTTATTATCTGAGGGGAACAGAAAAGTTACATTCATGGAACAACAACAGTCTTATTCTGATCATCCAGACAGATTCACTAACTGGAAACAGGTCCTGAGCAGAGAGAGTCTGACTGGACGCTGTTACTGGGAGGTGGAGTGGGGAGGGGGAGCAGTTCATATAGCAGTCGCATACAAGAATATCAGCAGAGCAGGAGAGTCACATGAATGTTTATTTGGATTCAACAAAAAATCTTGGTCATTACGTTGTAATATAAACAGTAACAGGTTTTTTCACAACAAAGTCCAAACTCCAGTCCCAGGTCGTCAGACCTACAGAATAGGAGTGTATCTGGACCACAGAGCAGGTATTCTGTCCTTCTACAGCATATATGAAACCATGTATCTCCTCCACAGAGTCCAGACCACGTTCACTCAGCCGCTCTATGCTGGAGTTTGGCTTTACTATCAAGGAGACACAACTGAGTTCATTAAACTGAAATAAGCCCGATTCGCACGGGACTTGTATTATCTATGGACCCCCCCGTAATTTGGAATAATTGCGGAGAATGTCTGAGTTCTTAGTCCTGTGCGAATGCGCCATGTCCGTGATTTGTGGGGTAATAATTCCCGCTGCGAATTACCTGCTGTGTTTCGGCGAAGCACAGACGTCCTGTGGTAATTTAAGTCCCGTGTGAACGCACACGTGTGAGTTTGTGAATGCAATCGCACATCTCTTGTTTTGTCCTGGAGTAAACAATGGACGGTATTGCCGAACGGGGCAAAACAGGAAGTTAAGACAATTACGGAATATCCGCTCATGATGTCTGTGATTTGAGTAAATTACAGACTTTTGCTTGTCCCGTCCGAATGCGCCACAAAAAAATACAGAGGTGTGGGGGTAGTTGCGAATTACCAGTGATCCATAGGTAATATTTATCCCGTGCGAATTGGACTATAGACAGAAGTCATTTCAGGGACAGTTGGTTAAAATGTGTTTTAGTTTCCACTTTATTTAGTCTCCATCATTGTTGAGTCATTTCTTCACTGCACAGAGATCAGCTGTCAGTCACACTTTATGGGTGGTGTAGGAGCCATTTCTCTGTTTCTAGTTAAGTCTTAGAATTTAGATTTATTTGATATTATTTCCTTATTTTTTTTGGTTGATAATTCGTATTTTTGTTTAGGATAAATTGGTTTGTAATTCATTTGATTAACTTTTTGTTTGGGGGAATGGGCGTTTCACACATAAATACGCAGGTTTTAGGGAGCTCTGGACGCACTTGGGTGGTCACATGGTTTTTTACCAGTTCTCAGTCAGTCAATCAGTGGGTGAACAGGTGAGGCAAGCAGGCAGAAAGAGCGGGAATCAGAGCAGGAGAGGCAGGAAGGGATCCTGTGAAGCATGAACCATGTTGGTTTTACTTGCAAACTTGGAATGAATCCATGATGAACTACATTTTTTGACGTTTTGGACCTTTTTGTGATATTATGTTATGTTTATTTTTAGTTTGGTCACCTTTTAGTTAAAAGTTTTTATTATTTTCATAGACAAATAGTCACTACAGGTGGTACTTTGACCTCTGATTGGTTGGTGTTTAGTTGGTGTTGGACTTTGTTTGGGTGGCGCTCCTTCCTGTCTGTTCAGTCATGGAGGCTATCACTGCTCAGAGGGACTTTTATCCTCCTGAACTAATTACATTTACATTCACTGGTTTGTTAGACCAAATGTTGTTGTTGTTCAGATCCATGTACAGATGAGGCAAACTGTGATTATCATGATCATCATCAGTCATTATTTTATTGCTCACAGCTGATATTCTGAGTCAAACACACTGATTGTGAGGATGAAGAGAATCTGTGCATGAAATCATTGAACAAGAGTCATTTAGCAGATTGTACTGAAATAATGTGTCATCAAACTGAAGCTTTACATGATCAATAAAGACAATGTTTCTTTTGAATAAACAAGATTTTTGTTCTTTATTTCAGGATCTTACATTAAGCTGATGGCGTTTTTTTTTTTTTTATTTTTAATAAATAATATAAGAGAATAACTTACATTGTGAAAGGGGCTATAGTTAAGACCTATTCGGACGTTACTAGTTCAATGGGGGGACGTATGGTAATGTTGGTTAACCAGACGACGCCAGGGAGAAGAAATCCCTGTAATATTCATCTAACATGGGAGGAGTTTTCTTGAATATAAAGCATTCTGCTCCAAAATTATTGTATACAAACGCAGAAGACTTTTGTTTGTTTACCTGAATGATAAGTATTACCAAAACGTATTGTACAGTATAACAGAACAGAAGATTTATTCATTTTTTACCTTAATGTAAAGTACTGTTCACCAAAAGTTTTGCTCAGGATACTTATTTTACATGAATGTAAAGTATAGTTTAAAAAAAGGATTGCACAACGAAACTTAAGTGTCATTTTCTATTTTACACCTAATTGTTTCTCTCTTTAAAAGGATGTGACGACATATTCCGTACTTATTACCGAAGGTCGCATTCGCACGGGATTAGTATTACCTATGGTAGATACTCCGGACCGTTTCACAGGAGGTAGGATTCTCGGCAAAGTTTACCGACATACTCCGCTATCTTTACTGACATGGCGCGTTCGTACGGGACTAGATTTCCCGGTTATTATTACTTTACCCCAGGTCCCCCCATTAAACTAGTCCCGTCCGAATAGGGCTTAAGATTGTTTTCAATGTTATTAATATGTGTGCTCAAACTGAAGCGTTGCATGATAAATAAAGCTGTTTTTATCTCTATAATTATATTAATCTTCCGCATTTATTCCAACATTTAAGACAAAGGTTATTATGCAAATTTTGAATTGATTGCGGTTTAACTGAGGGAGTTTTCCTCCAAAAATTCAGCAAGGCACACTTGCCTTACACAACAGGATCAACACAATCCACCGGATGGCAACAGAACACAAAGATTATTCCTTAAGTTTTCTTAACACAGAAGATGTGAATTTATTTAAGTAAACACTTTCCTCCTTTTCCAGTAATATGCACTACGACTGTAAAAAATAATAATATTTTAGACTATATTTAGGTTGTTTTTAAGATCTGTTAAAACTTTCCCAGTATGTGCACTCCAAGTAGATAGATAGATACTTACTTACTTATTTTATTAATCCCAAGGGAAATTTAAGGATGCAGTAGCTTATACAGACAGACACAGAATACACAATACACTGATTTCAAATCGGAATACAAAAAGTAGTAGAAGCTAGTGAAATAACATCACACGCGTGTAAGAAAGTACTTTTGGCTAATTACTGGAAGAATTGAGGTTATTTAGAGATGAGTCAAAAGATCCAATGACACTTCCAAGATGTGAAATTGAGATTGTTCAACGCATATGCATACAGTAGAGATGTATGCCTGAATTATGGCGCTACAGTGAATACAAAAGGGAAGAAAGTTCATCGTATATAGTGACTCTATGGCTGCATTATACAATTAGATAGAAACAGCTCCTGAATGGACATTCTGTTCACCAGACACTGTAAACAAATAAAGTTTATAGAAATTTTCTACTTATAGTTCGAAATGAGAAGAAGTCCAAATTAGCTAAACAAGATGTCATAAAAGAGGGAGCAGATGTCAGTGTTAGATTATCAAAAACTGTAGAATTGGGATCTGAATCTATAATATAATTGTCGAAGAATTTTGACTTTTGGATGTGAGGTTCCTGGATAATACAGGAGTTTTATGTCCAGAAGAGGGCAGTATTGCAACTTTTGAGATACCTGCTGCCAATAAACAATAGAAGAAGAATTCCGCGCTATCCGAGCTTCCGTAGTTTTTTTCCTTATAACCGCCGCCGCTGCTGCTGCCTTTGCAGCTGCTGTTTCTTCGCAGACGGTAAGAAGTACTGAGTTGTGTTGTTTTCTTTGATAATCGAATCATTTCTGCTTCTGGTCTCATGTGGTTTGCTGCTCATATATCTGCAACGCGTTACGGTTTTTCCTTTGTTTATATCAGATTTGTCCGTTTATCCTCAGTTGGAATTTTGAATTCTGCCGCGCCATTGGCTGTGTTTAGCGTGTCACGTGACTCATGAAGAGACAAACATTTCCTGCTTTTTCCGTGTAAATCTCGTTTTTTTTCCCCCCTTTCTTAGTTGACGTCCTTTGTTCGGATTTTATTTACAACTTGTTTGTTTTGTGTGGTCTTTTTTTTATTTATATTAATTACGTTTTAAATAACGTTTTTTTTTTAGCCACTCGCTTCACATACTAAGCTATTTTGTCCACCAGGGGGCAGTGTTTCACCACTAAATGGTTCAAATGAGGTTTTAAGCTATATTGTGCTCAACTGGTCAGAAGGAAGAATTAAAACGTTTTCTTTCGGTCTCAATGACTAGTTTAGTCACTCATATCTTTGTACTTGAAGTTTTGGAATTAAAGTCTTGAGCAGTGTTTGTTTAATTATGTATCTATGTACATGTGTACATGTTTGTGTGTGGTAGCAACATAAAGCTAATGAGATGCTATAAAATTTAGGTAGGTTTACTGGCATCAGTTGAACATGAGCGAATATTCGTAATGGTAAATAATTACCAGATTTTCTTTTTTTAATCCTCCTTAGATCTATTTTCCCGACTGTTGCGGACATACCTCGTTCACAACAAAAACACAGCTTGGCTTCCCCGGAGCTCAACAAAAGGAAAATTGAGTAAACGCTGCCACTCGAAAGAAAAATGGCTCTAAACAATTTAAAGTTGTATCAGGAAACCTTCTCTTGTTCGATCTGTCTGGATCTGCTGAAGGATCCGGTGACTATTCCCTGTGGACACAGCTACTGCATGAACTGTATTAAAGGCCACTGGGATGGAGAAGAGGGCAGCAGGAACCACAGCTGTCCTCAGTGCAGGAAGACGTTCAGCCCGAGGCCCGTGCTGGTGAAAAACATCATGTTGGCGGAGTTGGTAGAGGAGCTGAAGAAGACTGAACTCCAAGCTGCTCCTGCTGATCACTGCTATGCTGGAGCTGAAGATGTGGCCTGTGATGTCTGCTCTGGGAGAAAGCTGAAAGCCATCAAGTCCTGTTTAGTCTGTCTGGCCTCTTACTGTGAGAAACACCTTCAGCCTCACCGTGATGCTCCACCATTACAGAAACACAAGCTGGTCGACCCCTCCAAGAAGCTCCAGGAGAACATCTGCCCTCGCCGTGATGAGGTGATTAAGATTTTAGCTGAGGCGTATGAAACGGCCCCAATAGCAGCAGAACGGGCTGAAAAGCAGAAGGAGCTCAAGGGGAGACGACAACAGATCCAGCAGAGAATCCAGGACGCAGAGAAAGATGTGAAGCTGCTTCAGCAGGAGGTGGAGGCCATCAATCAGTCTGCTGCTAAAACAGTGGAGCACAGCCAGAAGATCTTCACCGAATTTGTCTGTTTCATCCAGAAGAAAAGCTCTGATGTGAAGCAGCAGATCAGATCCCAGCGGAAAACCGAAGTGAGTCGAGTCAAAGAGCTTCAGAAGAAGCTGGAGCAGGAGATCACTGAGCTGAGGAGGAAAGATGCAGAGCTGATTGAGCTCTCACACACAGAGGATCACAGCCAGTTTCTGCACAAATACCCCTCAGTGTCAGCACTCAGGGGGTCTACACACTCATCCAGCATCAAGATCCGTCCTCTGAGGCACTTTGAGGATGTGACAGCAGCTGTGTCAGAGCTCAGAGATAAACTACAGGACATCCTGAGAGAGGAATGGACCAACATCTCACTGGCTGAAGTGGATGTTTTACTGTCAGATCCAGAACCAAAGAGCAGAGCTGGATTCTTAAAATGTTCAAGAGAAATCACACTGGATCCAAACACAGCACACACACAGCTGTTATTATCAGAGGGGAACAGAAAAGTTACATTCATGGAACAACAGCAGTCTTATTCTGATCATCCAGACAGATTCAGTACCTGGAAACAGGTCCTGAGCAGAGAGAGTCTGACTGGACGCTGTTACTGGGAGGTGGAGTGGAGAGGGGCAGAAGTTTATGTATCAGTCGCATACAAGAATATCAGCAGAGCAGGAGCCTTGCATGAAAGTTTTTTTGGATTCAACAAAAAATCTTGGTCATTACGTTGTAATATAAACAGTAACAGGTTTTATCACAACAAAGTCCAAACTCCAGTCCCAGGTCGTCAGACCTACAGAATAGGAGTGTATCTGGACCACAGAGCAGGTATTCTGTCCTTCTACAGCGTCTATGAAACCATGTATCTCCTCCACAGAGTCCAGACCACGTTCACTCAGCCGCTCTATGCTGGAGTTTGTCTTTACCATCACGGAGACACAACTGAGTTCATTAAACTGAAATAAGCCCGATTCGCACGGGACTTGTATTATCTATGGACCCCCCGTAATTTGGAATAATTGCGGAGAATGTCTGAGTTCTTAGTCCTGTGCGAATGCGCCATGTCCGTGATTTGTGGGGTAATAATTCCCGCTGCGAATTACCTGCTGTGTTTCGGCAAAGCACAGACGTCCTGTGGTAATTTAAGTCCCGTGTGAACGCACACGTGTGTGTTTGTGAATGCAATCGCACATCTCTTGTGTTGTCCTGGAGTAAACAATGGACGGTATTGCCGAACGGGGCAAAACAGGAAGTTAAGACAATTACGGAATATCCGCTCATGATGTCTGTGATTTGAGTAAATTACAGACTTTTGCTTGTCCCGTCCGAATGCGCCACAAAAAAATACAGAGGTGTGGGGGTAGTTGCGAATTACCAGTGATCCATAGGTAATATTTATCCCGTGCGAATTGGACTATAGACAGAAGTCATTTCAGGGACAGTTGGTTAAAATGTGTTTTAGTTTCCACTTTATTTAGTCTCCATCATTGTTGAGTCATTTCTTCACTGCACAGAGATCAGCTGTCAGTCACACTTTATGGGTGGTGTAGGAGCTATTTCTCTGTTTCTAGTTAAGTCTTAGAATTTAGATTTATTTGATATTATTTCCTTATTTTTTTTGGTTGATAATTCGTATTTTTGTTTAGGATAAATTGGTTTGTAATTCATTTGATTAACTTTTTGTTTGGGGAAATGGGCGTTTCACACATAAATACACAGGTTTTAGGGAGCTCTGGACGCACTTGGGTGGTCACTTGTTTTTTTTACCAGTTCTCAGTCAGTCAATCAGTGGGTGAACAGGTGAGGCAAGCAGGCAGAAAGAGCGGGAATCAGAGCAGGAGAGGCAGGAAGGGATCCTGTGAAGCATGAACCATGTTGGTTTTACCTGCAAACTTGGAATAAATCCATGATGAACTACATTTTTTGATGTTTTGGACCTTTTTGTTATGTTATGTTTATTTTTAGTTTGGTCACCTTTAAGTCAAAAGTTTCTATTTTCATAGACAAATAGTTACTACAGGTGATACTTTGACCTCTGATTGGTTGGTGTTTAGTTGGTGTTGGACTTTGTTTGGGTGGCGCTCCTTCCTGTCTGTTCAGTCATGGAGGCTATCACTGCTCAGCAGGACTTTTATCCTCCTGAACTAATTACATTTACAATCACTGGTTTGTTAGACCAAATGTTGTTGTTGTTCAGATCCATGTACAGATGAGGTAAACTGTGATTATCATGATCATCATCAGTCATTATTTTATTGCTCACAGCTGATATTCTGAGTCAAACACACTGATTGTGAGGATGAAGAGAATCTGTGCATGAAATCATTGAATGTGTCATCAAACTGAAGCTTTACATGATCAATAAAGACAATGTTTCTTTTGAATTAATAAGTTTTTTGTTCTTTATTTCAGGATCTTACATTAAGCTGATGGAGATAAAAAAAAAAATAATATAAGAGAATAACTCAGTTAGTGTTCAGTACAGAGTTTATCTTTAGAGCAAAAACACAGTTTCTATCATTTTTTTAATCATTTTTTCTTTTTTAACTTAGCTTTTCTTTATTCACATCTACATAGCAACAAAAGAAAGACCAGCAGAGCTCAGGTCATTCATGTGCACCTCATAGTTAGATTGTTCTCAACGTTATTAATATGTTTGCTCAAACTGAAGCTTTGCATGATAAAAAAAGCAGTTTTTAGCTCTATAATTATATTAATCTTCTGCATTTATTCCAACATTTCAGACAAAGGTAATTATGCAAATTTTGAATTAATCACAGTTTAACTGAGGGAAGTATCAACCCAATCCACTGGATGGCGACAGAACACAAAGATTATTCCTTAAGTTTTCTTAACACAGAAGATGTGAATTTATTTAAGGTAAACACAAGAAACTTGTGTTAAAGAAAAAAAATGGACCAGACTCAGTGAATAATTCCCTTCACTCCCTATAATATAGATCAGTGAGCGGTGCTGATCTACATGTCATTGGGGTCATCAGAGGTCCGTTTCACAAAGCAGGTTCAACAACTGAGTCTATTCCTGATCTGAGTTGATCTACTCTGAGATAGAAAACTCTGAGTTTTTGGTTACAGAAACGCTGATCTGAGTGAGTTTAATCAACTCTGAGTAAGTTCACCTTGAGTTTTGCGTGTGCGCCACAACTTTAAAAAGCCAGCATCATTGGAGCCCCGATTCGACGAGTCACCATGGCAACGGGGAAGAGGAGGGGCTACGTTTTTCACCAACCTCGAATTGGAAATCTTCATGCGCTCATATGGCGAGTTTCAATACGTTTTTAGAAATAAGTGCAACACCGCTGCAGCAGCAAAAGTGTAAGTTTAAATGTAGTCCTTTGCAATCACAATGGGCCTCATTGCAAGAACATTTTTGTATTTTTATTCTAAATTTCTCTTACTTTTTTCGTACGAAGGACTCGTAGAGGCATAACCAACTAATGGTGACGCTGACCGTGCTAACCGTGACGATTCTTTCGCCTCTCTGCCAGCTCCAGTAGTAGCAATATTTCTTCTATTTTTAGATCGATCAGCTGCATCTCAATCAAAGTGCGCATTCGTCCAGTCGCCATTGTTGTTGAATGACCTCCGTAACCGTAACACCCACAATCTTAGCTTGTTCGTGATTGTCCCTCTTGCGTTGTGGCGTGGGATTAACATAGCGCAGACAGCGCTTCAAAAGTAGGCATAAATCAAAAATAACTGCGTCATATCTGCGACAAGCTCACTGCGACATACTGCTGCGAGAGTATACACGGCCCTTCAGAGTTTTCACAAAACCTGCTTCGTGAAACGGACCTCAGGTGGGAACCTCCAGGAGGCTAGACAGTGATCACTGGCGTCCCAGAGTCACTCCCCTACTGCCAGCCATCACTGCTCCTTACACCACAACAACCATCTTTTTTTCTTTTTTTTTACAACCATAATCTACCCCCGCCTCTCACCAACTGCACACCTGTCACAGCGGGATGGGGATACAAACCCTGGTTCGGGTAGGGGGTAATGAAAGCATAGAGGGTGACAGAGGTGGAGGCAGGACAAGACACACGAGCAGATTCAGCAGACAAACTCACCTAAACAGTCCTACAGTCACTAAAAATGCCAGCAAGAACTCACTCAAAGCCGTCTCACCCAAAATGGCCGCCTGGTTTCAGAAGGCTCACACGGGCCACACCCTCCACTTAAATATCTTGAACTTCTTCTTTGCTTCATCCAGAAGTCTGTTTACCCTAAGTGCTCCCCCTGCTGGGCCCCCAGCTGCTATTGCTTCTTCTAATTCAAATCCACTGACTGGACTTTACTGGCTCATCTGACACTTCCTTCACTATTTTCCTCACACTCTGTACACTTACACCCAGCTCCCACAACAATGAGACAACAGACTTCGCACCAAATCCTCTATGAATCTGTCTTCGTCCCCACTCCTGAAGGCCTCTTCCTTATCCAACCTTAAAGGGATAGTTCGCCTCTTTTGACATGAAGCTGTATGACATCCCATATCAGCAATATCATTTATGAACATCTTCTTACCCCCTGCTGCGTCCTGTGAGCCGAGTTCCAGCCTCGTTTTGGTGTTGATGAAGGTAGTCCGGCTAGTTGGCTGGGGTTTAAAAAATAAAGTGTTTTGCTTCTCAAAACAATATGCGTTCAAAAGAGTAATACATTTGCATCACAAAATCGTTGATCTAGAAAAAGTCAGACCTCACATCGCTTGGCGCTATTTTTGCCTCCCTTCATATTTCACAACCACTGCAGACTATAAGTTATTTAATCATTAAACTGTATGACGAGGTTGGTTACAGCCCTGAATATACAAAAAGTCTAAAAACGCCATTAAAATATCAAAATAAAGTCTTAATTAACACTCTTGAGAAGTGTTTTATTGGGCCTCCTGACATATTTTAGGCTGTGAATTTCAGAAATGTTTTTTTTTTTAAGATTTAAACTGAATAAAATAATACTTAAGTAAACACTTTCATCCTTTTCCAGTAATATGCACTATGGCTGTAAAAACTTACTTTATTAATCCCAAGGGAAATTTAAGGATGCAGTAGCTTATGCAGACAGACACAGAATACACAATACACTGATTTCAAATCGGAATACAAAAAATTGTAGAAGCTAGTGAAATAAAATCACACGCGTGTAAGAAAGTACTTTTGGCTAATTACTGGATGAATTGAGGTTATTTAGAGATGAGTCAAAAGATCCAATGACACTTCCAAGATGTGAAATTGAGATTGTTCAACGCATATGTATACAGTAGAGATGTATGCCTGAATTATGGCGCTACAGTGAATACAAAAGGCAAGAAAGTTCATCATATGTAGTGACTCTATGGCTGCATTATACAATTAGATAGAAACAGCTCCTGAATGGACATTCTGTTCACCAGACACTGTAAACAAATAAAGTTTACATTAATTTTCTACTTATAATTCGAAATGAGAAGAAGTCCAAATTAGCTAAACAAGATGTCATAAAAGAGGGAGCAGATATCAATGTTAGATTATCAAAAAACTGTAGAATTGGGATCTGAATCTATAATGTAATTGTCGAAGAATTTTGACTTTTGGATGTGAGGTTCCTGGATAATACAGGAGTTTTATGTCCAGAAGAGGGCAGTATTGCAACTTTTGAGATACCTGCTGCCAATAAACAACAGAAGAAGAATTCCTTGCTATCCGAGCTTCCGTAGTTTTTTTCCTTTTTGCCGCCGCTGATTCTGTTGCTGCTGCTGCTTCTTCGCAGACGGTAAGAAGTGCTGAGTTCTGTTGTTTTCTTTGATAATCGACTCATTTCTGCTTCTGTCTCGGATCATGTGGTTTACTGCTCACATATCTGCAACGCGTTACATGTTTTCCTTTGTTTATATCAGATTTGTCCGTTTATCTTCAGTTGGAATTTTGAATTCTGCTGCGCCATTGGCTGTGTTTAGCGTGCCACGTGACTCACGAAGAGGCAAACATTTCCTGCTCTTTCCGTGTAAATCTCGTTTTTTCCCCTTTCTTAATAGTTGACGTGCTCTTCGTTCGGATTTTATTTATAAATTGTTTGTTTTTTCTGGTCTTTTAAAAAAAATATTACGTTTTAAATAACGTTTTTAGCCACTCGCTTCACGTACTAACCTATTTTGTCCACCAGGGGGCATTGTTTCACCACTAAATGGTTCAAATTAGGTTTTAAGCTATATTGTGCTCAACTGGTCAGAAGGAAGAATTAAAACGTTTTCTTTCGGTCTCAATGACTAGTTTAGTCACTCATTTCTTTGTACTCGAAGTCTTGGGATTAAAGTCTTGAGCAGTGTTTGTTTAATTATGTACATGTGTACATGTTTGTGTGTGGTAGCAACATAAAGCTAATGAGATGCTATAAACTTTAGGTAGGTTTACTGGCATCAGTTGAACATGAGAAAATATTCATAATGATAAACAATTACAAGATTTTCTTTGTTTCATCCTCCTCAGATCTAATTGCCCGACTGTTTGGCATCATATTGTGAAGCGTAGGAGCGAACATACCCCGTTCACAACAAAAACACAGCTTGGCTTCCCCCGGAGCTCCACAACAGAGGAAAATTGAGTAAACGCTGCCACTCGAAAGTAAAATGTCTCTAAACAAATTAAAGTTGGATCAGGAAACCTTCTCTTGTTCGATCTGTCTGGATCTGCTGAAGGATCCGGTGACCATTCCCTGTGGACACAGCTACTGCATGAACTGTATAAAAGCCCACTGGGATGGAGAAGAGGGCAGCAGGGTCCACAGCTGTCCTCAGTGCAGGAAGACGTTCAGACCGAGGCCTGTGCTGGTGAAAAACATCATGTTGGCGGAGTTGGTGGAGGAGCTGAAGAAGACTGGACTCCAAGCTGCTCCAGCTGATCACTGCTATGCTGGAGCTGAAGATGTGGCCTGTGATGTCTGCTCTGGGAGGAAGCTGAAAGCCATCAAGTCCTGTTTAGTCTGTCTGGCCTCTTACTGTGAGAAACACCTCCAACCTCACCGTGATGCTCCACCATTAAAGAAACACAAGCTGATCGACCCCTCCAAGAAGCTCCAGGAGAACATCTGCCCTCGCCGTGATGAGGTGATGAAGATTTTAGCTGAGGCGTATGAAACGGCCCCAATAGCAGCAGAACGGGCTGAGAAGCAGAAGGAGCTGGAGGGGAGTCGGCAACAGCTCCAGCAGAGAATCCAGGACAGAGAGAAAGATGTGAAGCTGCTTCAGCAGGAGGTGGAGGCCATCAATCAGTCTGCTGATAAAACAGTGGAGCACAACGAGAAGATCTTCACCGAATTGGTCCGTTTCATCCAGAAAAGAAGCTCTGACGTGAAGAAACAGATCAAATCCCAGCAGAAAACCGAAGTGAGTCGAGTCAAAGAGCTTCAGAAGAAGCTGGAGCAGGAGATCACTGAGCTGAAGAGGAAAGATGCTGAGCTGGAGCAGCTCTCACACACAGAGGATCACAGCCAGTTTCTGCAGAAATACCCCTCAGTGTCAGCACTCAGGGGGGCTACACACTCATCCAGCATCAATATCCGTCCTCTGAGGTACTTTGAGGATGTGACAGCAGCTGTGTCAGAGCTCAGAGATAAACTACAGGACATCCTGAGAGAGAACTTGACCAACATCTCACTGACGGTGAGTGATGCAGATGTTCTCCTTTCAAAACAAGAGCCAAAAACCAGAGCCGACTTCTTAAAATACTCAAGAGAAATCACGCTGGATCCGAACTCCACAAATAAAGAGCTGGTGTTGTCCGAGGGCAACAGAAGAGCAACGTTCATGAAACAAAAACAGTCGTATCCCAGTCATCCGGACAGATTCACCTACTGGTGCCAGGTCCTGAGCAGAGAGAGTCTGACCGGGCGCTGCTACTGGGAGGTGCAGTACAGAGGAGGAGCCGTTGTTGTGGCAGTCTCGTACAAGAACATCAGAAGATCGGGTTCACTCTACGAATGCTCTTTCGGATGTAATGACAAATCTTGTGCGTTATCCTGTCACAGAGAGGGTTACACAGTCTACTTCAACAGCAGCTTCATCACCGTCTCGGCCCCGCTGTGTTTCAGAATAGGAGTGTACCTGGACCACAGAGCAGGTGTTCTGTCCTTCTACAGAGTCACTGAGACCATGACTCTCCTCCACAGAGTCCAGACCACGTTCACCCAGCCGTGCCACGCCGGACTTCGCTTTTTCGACTCTGTCGGAGACTACGCTGAGTTCATTAAACTCAAGTGAACCCCATGTGGTATATTTGCCTCGTCGTGGTGGCTCTCGCTGAACTAAGCGGACATTTCTGCACATCTAAATGCTTCTTTGATGTTCTTTTACTTTTAATGTGTGAACAAGCTGAAGCTTTACCTTCTGAATAAAGCCGTCAAACAAAGCTGATGGAGTAAATGTTCATTTAATGAGAGTATAACTTCAGCAGAGAACCCACTTTCTGATATATAATATATATAATAGAACAGAAAAATACTTTATTCATCCCCCAATGGGGGAAATTCAAATTAGTCAAGTAGCTCAAAAAATTATGATTATGATCCAATGATTGTATATTAACAATAATAATACCGATTCTAATAAAAATACTAACTAATAATAAATGACTAAATTAAAAAAATATAAATGTCAGAAAATGCGTTCTATATAGCCATATATAGAATAGAATAGAAAAATACTTTATCCCCCAAAGGGGGAAATTCAAATTACTCAAGTAGCTCAAATTATTAATTTTTACAATGATAATTAATAACAACAATAATAATACCAATTTTAATAAAAAATACTACTGCTAACTAATAATTATAATAATAAATGACTAAATAAAAAATATATATATATAATTATACATTTTATTTATAACGCACTTTACATTTACAACAAAATCTCAAAGTGCTACAGTGGGATAAAAGACAAATATTAAGATCCAAAGCAGGGACAGTAAAATGCACACATAAAAGTAGTGAGTCTTTTAAATGCAAAAACAAAATAAAAACAGGACAGAGCATTTAAAGGGAGATCATTAAAAACATTGGGTAAAAAGAGGTTTTCAGGCCTGTTTGAAAGGCCCGGTGTGTGTATATATCTATCTATATCACCAAAACTGGTAAGATGTTTCCTTTTGGGCCCTTAAAGCATGGAGGAAACTAATATTATATTATCCACTGTGCAGCCTCAGAGGAAAAAGGTTTGAACACTCGGTCAAATGTAAATTAATAACGGAAGATTAAATTAAATTCAGTTTTATTTATAAAGCACCAAATTACATCAAATGTCATCTCAAGGCATTTCAATAATACAGTCCAATTCAAGCCAATTGGAGTTTCAATTCATTCATAATCATTCCTGATAAAATGAGCTAATGTGAATTAAAATGTCTCATTTCTGCTCCGTAGCTCCATTCTGTTTGCAGTGTTTTGGGAAGTGGGGTCGTGTTTCAATCCTGGACCAATAAAAAGTTTAGATTTGGGAACTAAACCAAATCCAAACGCATGTTCTCTGGATGAAGTTACAAGAAAGAAACATTTCAGACAGCCTTTTGAGTCATGTCTGTCAGAGGGAAAACAATTTATTAGTGTACAGATCACATATATCAAATAACTTTATCGGTACATAAATAGATTTACATAAACTTACAGATATTTTCATATGAACAAACATTTCCAGTGAGCGGAGACGGTAAATATCTCATTATTGACTTAAAATGATCATCAGATACTTAAGAAAACATGAATAAGTTATTATAAGTAATAATTATTATAATTGGGCCAAATTTACAGAGATTCCTCAGCTTTATTAGTGAAGTTAAAGGTGCAGGATGAGAATCATAAAGGCTTTTTAAACCTCACACCAACAGATTTGATCACCTTAATTACACAAACACACTTTCTTTCATCAAGTAAGATCTTCAACATAATTGTAGACTTTTTTTTTTATGCCTCTAAAAGTTTTATTTGGCTAAAACAAACGCCGGGCTGGAAAACTTAGTTGTAAACTGCGGCATCTCAGCGCCCGGGTGCTTTAGGGCAGTTTTGTGCCTGTGTGTGAAAAACACAATTCTACTTAAAAACAAGTCAGAAGCACGTAGTTTGAGGGTTCATAAACTTCTCCAATGTTGCTTTAAGCTGCCTTTAAATTACTTGTGAATTGGCACTATGTAAATAAATTGATATGAACTGAAACGGTCTCTGCATCTCAACGCTTTCTGTCATTTTTTTGGCGTGAAACAGTCTTAAAGTCTCAATGAGAACAAATTCGGTCGTGAGGGTTCTTACTATACGTCCCTTTAATATTCAGAGAAAAAACCAAATGTGACTATTCCTACGCTTGGCCAGGATTAAAAAAAAGCTGATCAGCTGCAGGCTGAAGGAAATGTGTTAAATATGCAGAGGCAAATGCCCCCCATGTTCATGAGAAACAAAAAACAGCCTTTCCCCAAGCATTAAAGTATCATCACTTGCTGTAATGTTGGAACGCCTGCTCAACTACTCACTTAGATCTGATGTTTTCACAAGAATGTTGAATCTTCACATTCCTCCGAGGTCATTTAAAGGGACAGTTCGCCTCTTTTGACATGAAGCTGTATGACATCCCATGTTAGCAACATCATTTATGAACATTTTCTTACCCCCTGCTGCGTCCTGTGAGCAGAGTTCCAGCCGAGTTTTGGTGTTGATGAAGGTAGTCCGGCTAGTTGGCTGGGGTTTAAAAAATAAAGCGTCTTGCTACTCAAAAGAAAATGCGTTCAACAGAGTAATACATTTGCATCACAAAATCGTTCATCCAGAAAAAGTCAGACCTCACAATCGCTTGGCACTATTTTCTCTCCCTTCGTATCACTGCCTGCTGTGCAGACCGAGCAGCAAACACCGTAACAGGCGCGGCTGTCGGCAGCACGCAGTGATACGAAGGGAGAGAAAATAGGGCCAAGCGATTGTGAGGTCTGACTTTTTCCTGGAGAACGATTTTGTGATGCAAATGTATTACTCTTTTGTTTTCTCTTTAATTTTCAAATAGTAGACAAGATAAACATAACATGCAAACAAAGAAACATAACACTGAGTGAGCAAAACAAAAACTTCCCCCATTCACCCCTCCCATCCCCACCCGCGCCAGACAAAGAACAAACATATTACACATTATACAGCCAGACCACCATAAAAAAAAACAACAACAACAAGAGAAATAAAGTTACAGACAGTAATTATTTTGCAAAGCTGTCAGCGTCCATGTCTTCAACAAAGGTCAAAAATGGTTGCCAGATTCTGTAAAATTTCTTAGTAGCACCCTGACAGTATATCTAATATTTTCCAATTTGAGATGGCCCATGATGGCTTCTCTGATCCAGTGACTATATATAAGTGGAATAGGGTCCTTCCATTTAAACAATATTAATCTCCTGGCCAGGAGAGCAGAGAAGGTCATCATGCTGACTTCACACCAAATAAAAGGGGAATCCTCTGGAGTCACTCCAAACAATGCAATAAAAGGAGATGGTCTCACTATTCTTCCTATTTATATATATATTTCGCCAAAATGTGTGCGGCATCGGACATGTCCAAAACATGTGTAACAGAGTAGCTGGAGCCTGTCTACAGCGATCACATGTAGGATCAATGCTGGAGTTAATCTTAGAAAGTCTAACTTTCGACCAATGCAAACGGTGAACAATTTTAAATTGGACAACTGCATGTCTGAGGCATATGGAATGTATTACTCTTTTGAACGCATATTGTTTTGAGAAGCAAAACGCTTTATTTTTTAAACCCCAGCCAACTAGCCGGACTACCTTCATCAACAACAAAACTAGGCTGGAACTCTGCTCACAGTACGCAGCAGGGGGTAAGAAGATGTTCATAAATGATGTTGCTGATATGGGATGTCATACAGCTTCATGTCAAAAGAGGCGAACTATCCCTTTAAGATAAAAAATATACATAATGTGGCACTTTCAGTGGTGTTGTTCTTTTAAGTTAATATGCAGAAAACACAAATTATTCAACCATTAAAAGCTTCTCAACCTCCAACTAAAAGCTTAGTGTTTCATGCTGGAATGTAGTATCCTCCCTTTCTTGGAGTTTCTTTACTGGAAGGTATCCTCTGATCTTCACTCCAGCTCCAGCGATCCGCAGACGCCGCCCTGACTTCATATGTTCTCCTGTTATCTCCAGCTCGGCTTGGTGCTCTTGCCCGAGTCCCTGGATTGATTCGACTTGTCTGAGAAACTGCCGCTGTCGTTCCGGCGGTGGCCTTTAGGGGACGCCGGCGGGTTGCGGAGCGGGGAGCGAGCGGGCGACCTGATGCTCTGAGACCTCCTCAGTGGGGACGAGGAGGGGACGGCGAGGAGATCCGGTGATTTGGAGGAAGCGGAGACTCTCAGGGACCCCGTTCGGGTAAAAGCGGAGGAGGCGGTGGTTGAAGGGGTCGAGCGGAAGGAGTCCTTGGGGGAGGATTCTGGGGAAAGAGAGGGAGCGAGGGTGGTGTTGCTTCGCCTAAAAGAAGATGAAGCAGTGCTTCGGGCAAAGCCTGGAAGAGGCGTTGCAGGGATTTTGGCTTTGTGCAGAGGAGTAGCAGGGGCACTGACGCTGCCGCCTCCTCCGCCCTGATTGAGCGCTCGCAGCTTGGAGAGGCACATTTTCTCCTCCGTTTGGGTTTTTGGTTTCGTTAGGGCCTTCCGGATGGACGGCTTCCTTTGCGAGTCCTGCTTCTGCTCTTGGACAAATCCCTGAATTCCTGGAGCCTTCTGCTCTTTCGGTTCCTTGGAGTCCGGCATCCTGTTGGTGCTGGAGCGGCGGGATGACGGGGCGGTTGCGGGCCTCGCTCCTCGTCGGAGGGAGGCGCTGTTGAGGTTGGATACCGTCGGACCGGAGGGCACCGGGGTTTTCGCCGAGCTTCTGCTTTGGGCAGAAGGCCTTTCGGTCTGTTTGTGTGTGGGCGGAGCCCCCCTGCTGGTCTTGGTGATGGGCACCACCCGCCTCAGGTCCTGGCTCTCCGAGTTGGTGAGGGTGCGGACGGACTTGGATCTGTTTGGGGCTGACGGTTTCACTCCAGAAACTCGAGGTTTAGAGGTCAGGGAGTTCTTGGTGGATAGTCTGGATGACGGTGAAGGTTTTGCCTTTCCGTCAGAGGAAGAAACGTCTTTAGTCGTCTGATGAGAGGTAACCCGGGTTGCACCTGGGACAGGTGCCGCAGTACTCCTCTGATCGGCCTCTTCTTCTTTGCCCTGACCGGCTGGTTCTTGATCTTCCTCAGAAGCGGGCGCTCCACCGACTGATGCAGACTGGTGCATTCTGGGGGAAGACGCCGGAAGTGAGGAGTCCTTGCAGGGCACCGGCTGGCTGCTGATGGGTAAAGGTACCGACTTCTCACTGGCCGGCTGAGGCTCTGAAGGACTTTGATTGGCCGAGGCTGTGGAGGTCTTTGGCTTTCCTCCCTGACCGTCACCCCCACACAGATCCTGGTCTGTTTGTGCACTTTCACCAGCAGCCTCGCACACACCTGTCACACACCATACAATCACCTTGTCTTCTTCTTCTTCGTTTTCCTCTCTTTGTGATGAAGATCTTGTATCGTGCACATCGGGTTTCTCCTCATTCTCAGTCTCCTGGGAGTTATTTTGCACCTTCTGCTCCTGTGATGCATCGCCTGCCCCTCCTTCCAAATCTGTGATCACCAAGTCCTGTTGGGGGTGACGGATGCATCGGACTTCTTGGTGGCTGCTCAGGGCGGTGACCTTGTCGAATGCTTTGAGCTCAGGCACCAGTGTGCGTTTCTCTAAAACCACAGACATGTTTCCTTTCGTGGCGGTGGTGAGTTCCACCTTCTCGTCAGTGCAGCCAATCTGTGGACTGAAAACCTCCCCGGCGTTGTTCGTGCCATCGGTTTCCCTGCTCGAACCGGAATAAGTCTGAGGGTGTAATAGCGTTGCCTGGCTGCTAAAGCCCAGGCCGAGTTGAGCATTTCCACTGTCACTGTGGTCAGCTCGCTGGTCTGAATGAGAGGTAGCTTCGACTGTAACTTTGCTTGCATTATTGAAAACGTTCATTTGAGTCTGAGCGTCATCACTGCTGAGGTCGGCGGTTGTACGGTTTGTGTTTTCTGGGGTTTCAGGTGGTTTGGAGAGTGTCTGTTTGGATGAGGCTGGTGGGAAAGCGGCCCTTGCATCTCCACTTCCTCTCTGCCGAACAACTTTGTGGTCGGACGACATTTCCAGAAGGTTGCTCAGCTCGCGCTCCGCAGCAACAGACGGCGAGTTGGAAGGAGAGTACCGGGTTCGCTGTTGACTCCACGAGCGCCCCCGAGGACTGTGGTAGTTGTTTAGAGGCGAGCGGGGACGGGACTTTAGGACGGGGAGCTCCACCGAAAGCCCAGCCTCGTGGCGCAGTGACATGATGGCTGACATGTCCGTCTCACTGCTGCAGCGCAGCCCAAAGGCTCCGCCCACCTGCAACACAACCATGCAGTGGAAACTCATTCGCAGCCCAGGCCTTAGTCCATGGCTGTGTTCGAAACTGTCTACTACATACTACATATTACATACTTGCAAACTGCATACTCATCGATCAGACAGTATGCAGAGCGTTTACCCACAATGCATTTCGCTCCTGAAGCGCCTGAAGCTGATTTCGGCTCGGGCTATAAACTCTGTAAATATATAACTTTAGCAACTTTTGAAACATTTTCAGGTGAGAAAGTAGTAGTTTAGATCCCCAACGTGTTGAAAACCTGACAAAATACCGACTATTTACAATTTTCTTCCCACGAATTCGGCGCTACTAAAGCTAGCCGTAGTGAGCAACGCACTTCCGGTTATTTTCACAAAAATAAAATACACGTTGCCTTTTATCATAGGGAAAGCCATTACGATACAATTGGTGCTTTTGTTTTGAAAACAGGAAGTGAACCTACCCTCGTTGTAGCTAGCTTGAAACTGCCGTTTTGTAAGGAAATGACGATTGGCGATGTCAAGTTACATTGCATCTTGGGTAGTTTGAGTATGACAAGTAACCTCATGATGAATACTCAACATTTGGGCTAATCTAGTCTGCATCTAGTATACATCTGGGAACTTAAAAAAGTGTGAATAGCCGCTTTCGGACTGTAGGAACCATTGGCAGTTCTAATAACCTTTTAATCCGCGGGGCCGTTTTCTCCCGCATTCGGACATACAGGAACTCGGGGCTTTCTCCCTTAGTTCCTATAACCATTTCAGCTCCTTCTCCGAGGTCGGGTCTTTTCATGGTTCTATAGAACGCATCTGACGGAGGTGTGTGGTGGTCGGTAGCTACGCCCCATGACATGCAATCACGGCTGAAATGTTTACTCATACAACACGGACAAAACCGGCGCGTGTTTAATAAGTTAAACTTACACGTTGTCTCCTTTGTCTGCAGCGCTCTGCTCTCCTTTCTTCCTTCATGAAATGAAAAAGTATCGTCTCCTGACTCTCTCTGTGAGCTCTTCCAGCCTCGATATTAGACGCCTGATGTGATCGTCCATGATTAATATCACCATCATGCAGACCATGAACAAGGTGGCCTCCCCGCTCTCCATATTAGCTTCTTTGTGGTGTTTTCCCGACCTGGTCCCGACTCATGTGCGAATGCAGACTGAAACAGTTCCGCTGGGGAAGGACAGTTATCAGAACGAAATTCGAGTAGGACAGTTCTGATAACTGCGTTCTTAGAACGGCTCTGTCCGAAAGCGGCTTATGAGTAGTAGGAGTAGTAGGAGAAGTATGCGGTTTCGAACACAGCCCATGTTGGTGTTTCAGGGTGAGCGTCTGCCTACCTTCTCGCCTCCAGCCCAAGAGTGCCTCTTCTGCTCCTCCTCCTGCAGCCGCTGGCGACGAGCCGCCTCCTTCACCTCCCTTTCCGTGTTTTCCTTTAGGGCAAAAGAGTGATATAATGGTTTCTTTTAAGCACCAGCGTGATCCAACACATACCGTGCTGTGCAAAGGTCTCGAGCCAGCCCACATTTCTCTATGCATTACCAGGAAAACTGGAAAAAGATGCAGCGATTGACTGAAACATGTACAAACATACAGTATATAAGGTAAAACGGTTTAATTCTAATGAGCTTAAAGGTCGATATCTGGTCTTACCCCTTATTTTTTATATATGTTGCCTTGAAAACTGAAAATAATTGCTGGGATTTCTTTGAACATTAATATAAAAACAGAGTTTCTTACAGTACAAATGGTTAATGCGGACATATGTAACTCCAATAGATTTAAATAGATATAATAGAAATGTACCAGATGTATGCACAAAATGTATGGAATCCAGAGGAACTCTATTTCACTGCATTTGGCAATGCAGAAAGATCAAAACAATCTGGGAAGAGGTAAGAGCTACAGTCGAGAAGATTATTTCAAAACAAATCGTATTGGATCCTTAACTTTTTTTGTTGAGCATATACCAAGAGAAACATAACTATAGTAGGAATGAGCGGGCATTTATAGACCTCGGATTGCTTTATGCCAAGAAATGTGTTGCATTATTGTGGAAAAAGATCTGTAGACCGAGTACTACTCAATGGATAAGACAGATGTTAGCAAGCCAATAACTTACATATTAAAGGCTAAACGGCAATTATTTGAAGACATGTGGAGCATCAGCTACATTAAGGACTTGGATTTAATAGATGAAGAAGTGGATGACTAATCTTTGTGGGCAATGCAGATCCTGACCTTGTAAGATTTGTATGTTTTCTCTATATTTGTGTCTTATTTTGCATTTTGCATTTACTAATGTTGTTCGGTTGAATTTGTGTGTGCACCTTAACAGCTTGGGAGAATCTGGTGCAGAAGCTGTGGAAGATCCGAAAACATTCGTCCAGCCTGAACGTGTCTCTGTCCTCGCAGAAGAAGTCGATCAGCTCGCTGCCCTCCTTCTTCAGCTGCTGCCGACCGCCCTGCAGCGAGCGCAGAGACAGCGTGGCGCTCTGAGACGGAGACGCACAGATCCGGTCAGGTTCGTGTTTCTGAGCTTTGAGGCTGCAGCAGTTTTATTTTATTTATCAGTTACTGTGTAAATGTTACCTGCAGGAAACTGTCCAGCTGCTGCAGAAGCTCTGTGTCTTTCTGGATGTTCTCCTCCACTGAGCACGTGCGAGATGTCAGCAACTGTAGATCTGCATCCAGAGTTTCCAAAGGGATCCTAACAGAAGAAAAATGCTGCTTTATTTCAGTTTAATGTAAGGCACAATATCAACAGCTGGTGCTGGTCCTCCAGGCTCTTTAGTGATGCAATACAATGAGCACATGGAGTAAAAATCAGTCAATGTTTCTGTAACCGATATGAAACCTCTGCGTTGTGTTAAAGGGATAGTTTGCCTCTTTTGACATGAAGCTGTATGACATCCCATATTTGTAATATCATTTATGAACATTTTCTTACCCCCTGCTGCGTCCTGTGAGCCGAGTTCCAGCCTCGTTTTGGCGTTGACGAAGGTAGTCCGGCTAGTTGGCTGGGGTTTAAAAAATAAAGCGTTTTGCTTCTCAAAACAATATGCGTTCAAAAGAGTAATACATTTGCATCACAAAATGGTTCTCCAGGAAAAAGTCAGACCTCACAATTGCTTGGCCCTATTTTCTCTCCCTTCATATCAATACGTTCAGCCGCCTGCCGACAGCCGCACCTGTTACGGTGTTTGCTGCTCGGTCTGCACAGCAGGCAGTGATACGAAGTGAGAGAAAATAGGGCCAAGCGATTGTGAGGTCTGACTTTTTCTGGAGAACGATTTTGTGATGCAAATGTATTACTCTGTTGAACGCATATTGTTTTGAGAAGCAAAACGCTTTATTTTTTAAACCCCAGCCAACTAGCCGGACTACCTTCGTAAATGCCAAAACGAGGCTGGAACTCTGCTCACAGGACGCAGCAGGGGGTAAGAAAATATTCATAAATGATATTGCTAATATGGGATGTCATACAACTTCATGTCAAAAGAGGCAAACTATCCCTTTAAGGTTAGAACGAATGGAGACCACACCACTGCTCTTTCGAAGGTCTTTATTTTCCTCAACCTTTCCTTTCCTCACCAAACATGAGAAAAAAAAGGAAGAGTTTAGGCGGGACCGTGGCTGTGTTCGAAACCGCATACTGCATACTGCATACTGCATACTGCATACTACATACTCATCGATCAGACAGTATGCAGAGCGTTTACCCACAATGCATTTCGCTCCTGCCCGAGCCGAAATCAGTCGGCTTGAAGCTGATTTTGCTTAAGCTCTAAACTCTGTAAACTTTAGCAACATTTGAAACATTTTCAGGCCAGAAAGTAGTCGTTTAGATCCCCAACATGTTGAAAATCTGCCTTAATACTGACTATTTACAATTCTGTTCCCACGAATTCGGCGCTACTAAAGCTAGCCGTAGTGAGCAACGCACTTCCGGTTATTTTCACAAAATAAAATACCCGTTGCCTTTTATCATAGGGAAAGCCATTACGATACAATTGGTGCTTTTGTTTTGAAAACAGGAAGTGAACCTACCCTCGTTGTAGCTAGCTTGAAACTGCCGATTTGACAGGAAATGACGATCGGCGACGCACGTTACGTTGCATCTTGGGTAGTTTGAGTATAAGTAGTAACCTCATGATGCATACCCAACATTTCGGCCAATCTAGTATGCATCTTAAACTTAACTTTAACTTAAAAAAAGTTAAAGTTAGTATGAGTACTAGGAGTAGTAGGAGAAGTATGCGGTTTCGAACACAGCCTTCGTCTTTTGTCACAGATGTTGCTCCCCCATAAAAGAATGTACAGAAACCGAAAAAGAAAACAAAAGGTCCAACTGACTAGTCTTATAAATGTCATTAAAACAATTAAAAACAATAATTTTATGGAATTATACACAAGCCAGATTAATCCTTGTTACACTCACCCCCCCTAGAACTACACAAAATTCTTGGCAGTATAACAAAACACATTTCGCATCACTGGCCTCAATACAACATGAAAAATTGTACACAACAAGCAATATAAGCTTCCCATAAAAAAGGGATAGGAGATTCAGAGATCTACTCGGCACCAAGCAAAACTCAAAATACTCCATTACCAAAATGAAGTGCCTTATATACAGCACAAACAGGCCAAACATGTGTTCACATGACAATATAGAATAAGAAATAATACGTTTATTTCCATAAGAACACTCAATACATATTAAGATCAATAATTTTGTGGAATTATACACAAGCCAAATTAACCCTTGTTACATTTATTCTAAAAATATGAAGTAGTGTCTGACCTGGATGCAGCCTGAACGTCACTCAGCTTGAGAGGAAACTGTAGCAGTTTCTCGTCTTTTTTCTGAGCTTCCTGAAAGAAAGAAAGAAAGAAAGAAAGAAAGAAAGAAAGAAAGAAAGAAAGAAAGAAAGAAAGAAAGAGAGAAAGAAAGAAAGAAAGAAAGAAAGAAAGAAAGAAAGAAAGGTACGATTTTAGTCAGATTTTGGGCGAAAAGGGTTCAAATTGACCTTTATAATGGAAAACAGCCACCAAAATGCATAAAACCACCACAAAGAGATTAAAAATGGCTGCAAACTGACCACTAAAACATAAAGGAATCACAAAAAAAATTTTGAATAATTCGTAAGATTGCGTAAAGCAACGTTAACCAAGAGAGGTGGTAAGTAAGTGCCTACAAATAAAATTCCACAAGAATATGCAAAACTGCCCCAAACAGACACAAAACAACCACATAGAGGCATAACATGACAACTGAAAGGCGAAAAATTATAGCAAAAAGATATAAAAACAACTGCAGACTCATAAACAAACAAGAACAAATCAGCAAAAAGACATAAATTATTGGAATAGAACAGGACACAAAGTGCCAAAGAAACCTCAAACAACCAAGAGGAACAACTAAAACTATCACGAAATACAAAGCAAAACAACAAAGTGATGCAATAAGACTACAAACTGACAACTAAGAGAATAACTTTACTTTACAATTTGGCTGTTTGGATTCGCCATTGAGACGCACCAGCAAAAACGAAAAAATTAAGAGTCTGCCTGACCCAAACAATTTTTGTGATCTCAATCTGGCTCCCCTGTGTTGGCCTTGGCTGCCAGCTGCAACTTCTCCTGGATGCTATGTAAATAAGACGCTCTGCCCCCCTTATGTGCTCCCTCCCCTTCCTGAGGACTCCTGTGGAAACTGTTTAGGCTGGTTGATAAACTTTCCATCACATTATCAAGGACAATGGCTTCTGAGATGGTGCTTCATGGACTTACTGGCACACACTCACACACACACATACTCAATGATTAACATTAATTCCCACATCTCCTCACCGGTCCCAATGCTTGATGTTGTGTGTATGTGTTGCTTTTTTTTGTGCTGAGGTTTTTTGCAATCTCAAACTGTATCCTGGTAAGGGTAAAGTGTGAAATATAATTTTTTTTCTCTCCTCCTCTCACCTAATGTGGTATTTTCTCCTATCTGGCAGCGCTTATCACTGAGCTGCATGGCCACGGTCACCCGTGTCCCGCTTCTTTGTTTTTTATGTTGTCTATCTGGATGGGTCGTATTATTAAGTATTATTGAATTGAAATTTAAATGATCAGCAGTTAGAGACTCGGGTTACTGACCAGAGCGACAAAGTGCAGCAGGTTCATGCCCGGTTTGTTGGCCTTGGTGTCAGCGAGAGACAGGAGGGATGACAACTTGAAGCCAACTGCGTTCCCTGCATAACCTCCCTGCAACACACAACACAGCAGTGAGACACAAACACAGTGCTGCACGCACAAAAGATTCAGCAGGGGAGCAGGAGAACTCCATTTCCCATGATGCAGCTGCTCTTACTGCTGCGGTTTCCTGAAAAGAAAGAGCAAAAATAACCCGTAGGACCTGATGTTTGTGCGTTTTGTTTAATGCGATCTAACATTAAACTACAGAAGATATTTTGTAACATCTCATATTTATTCTGCTTTCCTCAGACTGAATTTGAGTTGTTTCAGTCATTTAAATCTAAAGTCGTTTATGAGAATCTGAACATTTTCAGATTTACTCTGACGTAACAAAGAGTTAAACACACAGTCAAACTCACAAAAGCTTCACTCTGTTCACGTATTTGCATGTTTGCCTATGGGTGTAACCGACCTGTGCTGAACGCTAAGAGCTGATTGGTTCATTTCACTGCAGAGACGCAAGTTGTTACATCAGAGCTGAAACCTGTTTCTGTTGTAAGGAAGTAAAACTCACACAGTCAGTGTTACTGAGAGCTGAAATGGCGCAGAAAGGAGTTCAGATGGATCAGGAAACCATTTCTTGTTTGATCTGTCTGGATTTGCTGAAGGATCCGATGACTATTCCCTGTGGACACAACTACTGCATGAACTGTATTAAAGGCCACTGGGATGGAGAGGATCGGAAGGGAATCCACAGCTGTCCTCAGTGCAGGGAAACTTTCCTACCGAGGCCTGTCCTGAAGAAAAACACCATGTTAGCTGATTTAGTGGAGCAGCTGAAGAAGACTGGACTCCAAGCTGCTCCTGCTGATCACTGCTATGCTGGAGCTGAAGATGTGGCCTGTGATGTCTGCTCTGGGAGGAAGCTGAAAGCCATCAAGTCCTGTCTGGTGTGTCTGGCCTCTTACTGTGAGAAGCACCTCCAACCTCACCGTGATGCTCCACCATTACAGAAACACAAGCTGATCAACCCCTCCAAGAAGCTCCAGCAGCACATCTGCCCTCGTCATGATGAGGTGATGAAGATTTTCTGCCGTACTGATCAGCAGAGTATCTGTTATCTCTGCTTAATGGAGGAACATAAAGGCCATGAAACAGTGACAGCTGCAGCAGAAAGGACTGAGAGGCAGAAGGAGCTGGAGGGGAGTCGGCAACAGATCCAGCAGAGAATCCAGGACGCAGAGAAAGATGTGAAGCTGCTTCAGCAGGAGGTGGAGGCCATCCATCAGTCTGCTGATAAAACAGTGGAGCACAGCCAGAAGATCTTCACTGAGCTGATCCGTCTCCTCCAGAAAAGAAGCTCTGATGTGACGCAGCAGATCAGATCCCAGCAGGAAGCTGAAGGGAGTCGAGTCAAAGAGCTTCAGAAGAAGCTGGAGCAGGAGATCACTGAGCTGAAGAGGAAAGATGCTGAGCTGAAGCAGCTCTCACACACAGAGGATCACAGCCAGTTTCTGCACAGCTGCCCCTCAGTGGCAGCACTCAGGGGGGCTACACACTCATCCAGCATCAAGATCCGTCCTCTGAGGTACTTTGAGGATGTGACAGCAGCTGTGTCAGAGCTCAGAGATAAACTACAGGACATCCTGAGAGAGGAATGGACCAACATCTCACTGACTGAAGTGGATGTTTTACTGTCAGAACAAGAACCAAAGAGCAGAGCTGGGTTCTTAAAATGTTCAAGAGAAATCACACTGGATCCAAACACAGCACACACACAGCTGTTATTATCTGAGGGGAACAGAAAAGTTACATTCATGGAACAACAACAGTCTTTTTCTGATCATCCAGACAGATTCAGTGACTTCAGTCAGGTTCTGAGCAGAGAGAGTCTGACTGGACGCTGTTACTGGGAGGTGGAGTGGAGAGGGGGAGGAGTTTATGTAGCAGTCGCATACAAGAATATCAGCAGAGCAGGATTCTCTGAATGTTTATTTGGAAACAACAACAAATCTTGGTCATTATGTTGTGACAGAAACAGTTACAGGTTTGACCACAACTCAGTTCGAACTCCAGTCTCAGGTCCTCGGTCCTCCAGAATAGGAGTGTATCTGGACCACAGAGCAGGTATTCTGTCCTTCTACAGCGTCTCTGAAACCATGACTCTCCTCCACAGAGTCCAGACCTCATTCACTCAGCCGCTCTGTGCTGGAGTTTGGCTTTACTATCAAGCAGTCACAGCTGAGTTCATTAAACTGAAATAGACAGAAGTCATTTCAGGGACAGTTGGTTAAAATGTGTTTTAGTTTCCACTTTATTTAGTCTCCATCATTGTTGAGTCATTTCTTCACTGCACAGAGATCAGCTGTCAGTCACACTTTATGGGTGGTGTAGGAGCTATTTCTCTGTTCTTAGTTAAGTCTTAGAATTTAGATTTATTTTATATCATTTGCTTTGTTTTTGGTTGATAATTAGTATTTTTGTTTAACTTTAGTTGTTTAGGATAAATTGGTTTGTAATTAATTTAATTATTTTTTGTTTAGGGAAATGGGCGTTTCACACATAAATACGTAGGTTTTAGGGAGCTCTGGACGCACTTGGGTGGTCACATGGTTTTTTACCAGTTCTCAGCCAGTCAATCAGTGGGTGAACAGGTGAGGCAAGCAGGCAGAAAGAGCGGGAATCAGAGCAGGAGAGGCAGGAAGGGATCCTGTGAAGCATGAACCATGTTGGTTTTGCCTGCAAACTTGGAATAAATCCATGAACTACATTTTTTGATGTTTTGGACCTTTTTGTACTGTTATGTTATGTTTATTTTTGGTTTGGTCACCTTTAAGTTAAAAGTTTTTATTATTTTCATAGACAAATATGCCCCTTTTCCACCGAACATTTTTGTACCAACACAGCTCTACACGGTCCCACTCTACCCTGATTCTCAGCAGTGCCGAGACAAGCTGAAGAGTGATTACCGGCAGGTAAGGGACCACAACAGCCGGAGTGGGTCAAACCGAAAGACATGGAAGTGGTTTGACCAAATGGACAGCATTTACGGTCACCGCCCGGCGAACGAGAGTGGCGTGGATACGGCGACGTCTTTGTTGGAGGCGATGGAAAATGGTAAGTGTTGTTCTTATCCCCTTGGTGCAACGCTTATATCTTAACAAATGCATGTTTTATATCGTAACAAATACATGTTCAGTCTTTAACTTGTGTAAAGCGTTACAGGTGTCTCATGTAAATTGTTCTGAGTGAGCTAGCAAACAACGCTGTTTTGGAAGGCTAGCAGTGTCCGGCACCAACACTGGCGTCGCCTGTATCTGAGACAACTCCTGCTGTTTACTTTTGTACTGTCTTTTTTAATAAAGAGCTTGGTTTAACTAAACAATATGAACTGTCAACTGCATTCCACATTACACTCCATCGTTGTGTTAACTTTTGACTAACCACGGCGAGACACTTTGTAGTCACCTGAAACCGACGTCACGTTAGTGGTGAACGGGCCGACTCCGCCCACTTCCAGGACACAGTTTGGGTGGAAAAGGAAATGTTACTGGTGCCGTGTCGTGTGGTGTAGTGTTGGGCTATATCGAACTGAGTAGAGTAGGGCTAGCTTGGCGGTGGAAAAGGGGCAATAGTCACTACAGGTGGTACTTTGACCTCTGATTGGTTGGTGTTTAGTTGGTGTTGGACTTTGTTTGGGTGGCGCTCCTTCCTGTCTGTTCAGTCATGGAGGCTATCACTGCTCAGCATGACTTTTATCCTCCTGAACTAATTACATTTACAATCACTGGTTTGTCAGACCAAATGTTGCTGTTGTAAATTTCTTTTTTTTTTTTTTTTTAATTTTCTTAATTTTTCTTAATTATTATTTTTTATTCTTATTTTTTTATTATTTTTTTTATTTATTATTATTATGATTATTATTATTTTTTTTTTTTTTGTACAGCACTTTGGTCAACTGATGTTGTTGTAAAGGGCTTTATAAATAAAATTGGATTGGATTGGTTGTTGTTCAGATCCATGTACAGATGAGGTAAACTGTGATTATCATGATCATCATCAGTCATTATTTTATTGCTCACAGCTGATATTCTGAGTCATTTAGCATATTTTACTGATTTAATGTGTCATCAAACAAAGTTTTAGTGGTTGTTTTTTCTTGTTTTTCAGTTTTATGCAACAGTAATATCAGTCTTGAATCTATCTAATCATGTTTTAAATACATAAAATGTGTTGATGCTTCTCTCTAAGTCTGTAACTGTAATCCATGTTTGCTTTAAAGGGTGAAACATTCAGAATCAAACAGCAAAAGTTTTGAAGCCACTGCTTTGGCTTCAAAACCTTTGACTCGTATTGTCGCTTCTTGGAAGAGATTTTTGACGTAGCCAAAAAGTTTGATTCAGTTTGTCTTCAGTCACTGAAAGCAGCTTTTCTGCCATCTTAGTTTCGTGTTTTACTTAATTCAGCTTCTCACCTGTAGATTCTATTAGTACATAATAAATTACGCTCTTATTAACTTGGAACCACCTCTACCTTCCTGACACCTGTAGCTCAGAAAGTACCAACAGCCCCATGTACCATGTTCATGTTTTAACACCAGGGGATGCCATTGCACCACACCTGGAGCCATAAGAGGCGCACAGAAGAATAGCACTGTTCAGGGGATAATAGAAGAAGAAGAAAGCTGGAATACTGGATCATTCTCACAGTGAGCACTTCTGTTTTACTTTAATTTTACTTTCTTTCTCTGGTATCGCCCTGGACTGGTTCAAGTCCTACCTGGCAGACAGAACCATGTGTGTAAGCCTTGGTGCTTCTGAGTCCCGCTCTGTCATATGGGGTTCCACAGGGTTCAATTTTAGGGCCCCTGGGTTCCATCCTGAGAAAGCATGGTATCTCTTTCCATTGCTATGCTGATGACAGCCAAATCTATGTGCCCCTAAGGAAGAAGGATGCTTTCTCTCTTAAACCACTTTTGTTATGTCTTGAATACATTAAAGCCTGGATGTCCTTAAACTTTTTAAAATTCAACGAGAAAAAGACAGAAATGATGGTGTTTGGTCCCAGTGCGAATCCCCTCCTGTTGACTTGGGCTCCTCGGTGTGGTACAGGAAGCCAACAGTCACAAACTTGGGTTTTAAGATGGACGGTGATTTTAAATTGGACCGGCAAATTTGTGCAGTAGTGAAGTCCAGATCCGGTGCCTCAGGTCAGCTGATCAGCTGCTCCTGGAGGCACCGAGGGGCCAAACGGAGGCTTATTGTTTATTATTGTTATTGTTTATTATTGTTTTTACATTGTTCTTATGTTTTATGCCTCATATTTCGTGTTGTTACTCATGCACAGCACTTTGTTTCAGCCACGGCTGTTTTAAAGGGCTTTATAAATAAAGTTGAGTTGAGTTTATTTCAGCCCAGGTCATCCACCTGCTTCCATCACAAGCTCCGGGCCTCATAAACACTGTAACGTGCAGCTTTTTGTTTACCCGAATCCCTGCAGCTGGGATGGAAAGTGAACAATCAGAGTATAATAGGAGATCCACCAGCCTGGAATAAATATCTTTCAGGTCTGCTTCAGGCTGTAGCTTCTATACCCTCCCTCTGTCACCATCCATCTGTTGTTTCCTTGCCTAATTATTCATGAATGCATTTTATTTTATTTTTTTTAACTCACAGCATTGAGGATGTTTCCGGCCTGCAGCACCAAGTGGAGAACAGCATGGAGCTCCTCACAGCACATTAACTCTGGATAAGAAAGAAATAAAGGGGGGGATATGTGTACCATCAGACAGAAAAGGAGCTTGGAATGCTTCGATGTGTTATCACTGGCAGAGAAAGCATATGGAGGGTTAGTTAACAGCTCCAGCAGTGATCACACTCTGCTAAAAATAGTCGAGGTGTTCGTCTGCAACGTGTGACGGGAGGAGGTCGCAGGATGATGTCTCACTCCGCACCTCTGCAAGGAATGTGGAAACTTAAATTTCTGCTTTTTGATTTTTGTCATCGAAGGCACATCTGCTCTCCATCACGTGTCGGTTCGAAGTGAAGAGACATCCCACTATTTGTGAGACCTTTAATAAAAAAAAACGCCCAGCTAATGCTGTTTTTATTTAGGAAGAAGTGGGCAGGTTAAAAATTTGTCCCTCTGGAGAGACCAAGGATGGAAACAAAACTAACGGCCCTGCTGACTGGAGAAAAACCAGCCGATAATCACCACTTTAATTACTCAGTGGTATCTAAGCTCATCCCGTCACAGTAATGATAATACAGCATTAAATGGCTTGAAGAGCGTTGGCTTGACTCATGAAATGTTGTTAAAGTACCGTCTGTTGGATATTTGTTATAAAAAGTATGTTTCCTAAGCGTGGCACATTGACTGGAGAGACTGAAATGGATGTAGTTTTACTGTATAAGTGCTTCATTACAACATTTAACATGTTCTCTACATTTCACACATCGTCCAAACCATTTTGGAATTGAAAATAATTATAGAAAACTATCTATAACCATCTTTATTTATCACTATCCGTCATTGCTGTTGGTATGAATAACCGTTTCATCTGCTACTGTTTCTCATATACACATAATCGGCCTCTTGTAAATCCATTCAACTCGTCACATCATGTCTTAAGAGTCGTAGAAATGGATCAAAACATAGAAAACTTTTGCTTGAACAGGGGAATCTGAAATGTGTGAGCTGCGGTTTGAGCAGCAGAATGCTGTGAAGTCGTTACCTTTGGTGGCGGAGCGAAGGATTTTGATGTCCTGTTTCATGGCCTCGCAGGCTGCATGAAACTCCTCCTTCAACAGCATGGACTCAATCCGGACTGAGTAACTGCAGACATCAGATATCAGTGCATCACAAGGCTAAACCCACCTGCTCCATATGATCTTGTATCATTGAGTTCCAGTCTCGTTTTGGCTTGACGAAAGTAGTTCCGGCTAGTTGGCTGGGGTTTAAAAAATAAAGCGTTTTGCTTCTCAAAACAATATGCGTTCAAAAGAGTAATACATTTGCATCACAAAATCGTAAAAAGTCAGACCTCCCTTCGTATCACTGCGTGCTGCCGCCTGGCGATAGCTACTTCTGTTACGGTGTTTGCTGCTCGGTCTGCACGGTCTACACAGCAGGCAGTGATACGAAGGGAGAGAAAATAGCGCCAAGTGATTGTGAGGTCTGACTTTTTCCTGGAGAACGCTTTTGTGATGCAAATGTATTACTCTTTTGAACGCATATTGTTTTGAGAAGCAAAACGCTTTATTTTTTAAACCCCAGCCAACTAGCCGGACTACTTTTATCAACGCCAAAACTAGGCTGGAACTCGGCTCACAGGACACAGCAGGGGGTAAGAAAATGTTCATAAATGATATTGCTAATATGGGATGTCATACAGCTTCATGTCAAAAGAGGCGAACTATCCCTTTAAAGAGCTGTAAATGCTGCACGTGAATACCTGATTCTGGTTGAGAGTCTGCACTTAAAACCCACAGTTATCTCATAGCTGGAGCCTGAATGCGTTTTGATAAACAGCTGAAATATAAGGGTTGTGTGACTGTGACGGCTCACCTTGGCACCTGAATCAGCAGGTGCATAAAGGAATCAGCCAGGGGGAGCTTAGAGGAGTCGCCTGGGTAAGCCTTCAGCTTCTTCGCCTTCAGGAGCGCAAACAGAGGAAGCGGCTTGTGTGAGTTTCTTACAAGTGTTTGTGTTTGAGGCTTCAGATTTGGGTTGAAACTTGTGTTTTAAGTGTGTGTGTGTGTGTCACCTCCTCTGCCTCTGGCAGCAGCTTCAGCAGCTCTCTCAGAGGCTCCGCCCCAAAGGACACACTGTTGCCACGGTGAATATCATCTACTATCACCTGATTGGACCTGAGGGGTGAAGTTTTACATGTAATTAACAGCGATAAATTACCATCAAAATGTGCGAAATTCACCCGTCGGTCAGTTAAAAATATTCATCACATGTTTTGATTGAAGAAATCTTCTTTTTCTTTGATTCCAGCCAAATAAAAGGGAGGATTTTCTGCTTTTCTTCAGAGACTTTATTTCCATTTGCACATCTCTGCTCGGCTCACTGAGGCCAGTAATCATCTAAAGGAAGCATCTTGTCTTACTTCAGACGAGTAAAAATGAAGTGATTGCTGCTCGGGAAGCTGACGGCACTTTTAACCACGTCTTACTCCTGGTTTACACTGGGTTGCTGAACATTAAAACCCTCAGATGTGTTGAATCCCGGCCTTCCACTGTTGAACATGTTGATACAGAAACAGTTCCTGTGTCTGGCTTCCTGCTTCACACGAGTCTGTGACGACAAGACGATTCTGTCTCAAAATGACCAGCCAGCGTATTTTAGTGAGAGAAGCACAGAGACACTTTCTGGGATGCCGAGACAGAATTCCCAAGGATGCAACGGCGGGCCAGACGTTTGGAATCGTTGATTTCAAAGTGAATAAAAGGCGAGACTGTTCACGCCTGAAACTCGGCGTACGAAAGCGCACTGCGGCACATGTGGTGCAGACACGAGCATTAGCCAGGGTGCCGGTGATTAGCACTGATGGTGTTATTACAGCCAGAGCGCGTCACATCTGCATCTGGTGGAGTTAGAACAGTGGTAAAACTCCCGTGTAACTGATATTCATTCATCCTTTCTCCGTGTCCCTCATGCCTGTATGTCTCCTGCTGTGTTTGGTAAGCACTCAGTCTGAACATGTTGACACAGTCAATACATCATCAACACATTCAGGACACTTTGTAATTCTGCTGCCCTCTCCTCTCCGCTCCATCTGCCGCTTCTCCGGGGGTCGGGTCGCGGGGCAGCAGCTTGAGCACTGAAGCCCAGACGTCCCTGTCCCCGGCCACTTCCTCCAGCTCCTGTGGGGGGACCCCGAGGCGTTCCCAGGTCAGCCGAGAGACATCGTCATATTTTTTGTGTTGGTCAGTGTTGCTGATATAATATATAAAAAAAATTATTTGATTTGTGTGTCCTTAGAACCACTTCAAGCTGAAGACTTCTGAGCTGAGCTTTCATTGGTAGGACCCAAGAAACTGGCCAATTGACTCGTACAGAATGATCATATATTATTTTGCTATATGTCATACAGCTTCATGTCAAAAGAGGCGAACTATCCCTTTAAGGTAGGTTTATGCTCACTCTTCTCAGCCTTGCAAACAGCAGCATGAACCAATAGTGATGTCATGGCGCACCGGATGCTTTACTGTCGTTTTTAATGGATCGACTAATTTTAGTAACCCGCTGCGTGAGAGGTACAACACAGTCTGTACAACCCAGTCTAAAACTAATAAGGGAAGATTGTTGCAAATGTTACAACAACTTCACAAAATGCTTAAACGTAAAACATAAAAGTTGAAACTACGTGGTTTGTGTACAACTTATGTACTGGCGTGACTATTTCTGCTGCTAATCCAGCGATGTAACAGTGTTTTTACGGGATGGTTTGGGGTGAAGTCTGCAGCAGGTTGGGCACTGATATAGATGGTTGTAGTGCTGTGTTGGCGTGACAATTAGTTTGCAAAATGGTCGACGAGTCAAGCACAATGCTGGTTCTAAAGATGTGGAAGCCATCCAGCTTGTTCTGCTTTGAGGATTTGGAAAAATAATCCAGATGTGCCAACCTTGTAGAAGTAGTTACTGCAAAAGTGTTGATTTTATGAGGCTTAATACATGTGTAAATTTTCATGTTTGAAAATGTTTTGTACCCTCGAATGAGTAGATATGCTGTGTTGATCAAATGATGAAATTCTTTGAGGCATACAGTTTAATTCCAGGTTGTAATATTTTTACGAAGCGCTGTTTCTTACGTCTCTTTGCAGCCACAATGTTTATCTCTTCTTGGAAACTTTGTGTCTCTTTGTAAAAATGATCCATTCTGTGGTCATTTCGTGTGTCTATAAGTTTAAGTTCCACACCATTTTAGTCATTATGTGTCCCTTTGAGTTGATTTTCTATCTCTACAGTCAAGTGTATTTCCCTTTGCACACAGTTTTTCATCTCTCTGTTGCCACATCATCTCTCTTCTTGTTGTCTCAGTATTAATAATGTGCCTCTTTGTTGTCGTTTATTGCTCTCTAAAGTCTTTTTTTACTGGTTATTTCTCACCGGGACATTTTACCCAGTGGCCTCGCCTGCAACCACAAATGTTTGACAAACATTTATCAGTCACATGTCATTAACATGCATCTTCTCTGCATTCCTGCATAAAATGGCAGCATTACCACATCTGTTTTTACCCACAACACCTCAGGATGAGGGTGAGAAGACACATCACGCGAACCCATAGGCACATCTACTCTATCAGACGACAAACCTCGCCCATAGAGGTGTGTGTTCTGTCTATCAGCTCCTAAATCACCAGTGTGGACTCAATGACACTCTATGACTCAGCATAAACTATTGTTCACCTTTAGGAAACAGACTTTTAATACCTTTAATGGTTTTTCTGTCTGAGTTACAGTAAAAAAAAACACTGAATGTCATCCAAAACTGGGATATCAGGCAAACTTTTGGCCCTTTAAGACACAGATGGGCATGTGTGCTGGAGATATTTGTGAAAACTTTGAGCAGAAGGGAAAAATAATGTGTTTGTGGTCTGAGTCTCAGAATTACCTCTTGAACTGTTTGAGGAAAATGGCAATGTTCATCGCCCGCTTTGAGTCTAGAATGGAAACCTGGTCGGGAGGCAGAGAAAAAGGTAGTGAGCAGGTGTGACTCAGATGTCACAGCCCAGATGGAAAACAGTCCACAAACACACTTCACCTCCTCCACACCTTCAACAAACACACACCTCCTCTTTGATTTCTCTGAACGAGGCCCTGGTCCTTCCTCCTCCGGTGGCCGAGGCGTCACCTCGACGATCGTTCTGACCAAATAACTCCTCGATTTTCTGCACGTCGATCTGGAAATGCTGCTGCACTTGGCCCTGAGTCCAAAGGTTGGCACGTCCTTTCACCTGCAACACACATTTTACTGTTCAATGTTTGTTCTTAAACCCAAAAGATTAAAGGGATAGTTCGCCTCTTTTGACATGAAGCTGTATGACATCCCATATCAGCAATATCATTTATGAACATTTTCTTACCCCCTGCTGCGTCCTGTGAGCAGAGTTCCAGCCTCGTTTTGGTGTTGATGAAGGTAGTCCGGCTACTTGGCTGGGGTTTAACCCGTTGTGCGGTCTTAACATTGTGTTTACTCCCCTTGTCCTATGGGTCAAAAATGAGCCGCCCTACCAAAGCCCCAAAATAAAGCAACTTAATTGAATTTTAAATCCAAAATCTATTTTGCATGATGAAACCACCTGTTATTTATCTATTCAACTCAATTCAATACATTTTTTATCATGTATTTTTTGTTACACAATACAAAAAGACAATCACCAGTTTTCAGGATTACACTTTTTTTTTTTTTTTTACCACAAACCAACTGTCAGTTGGACCAACAGTTTTCTTGTTTTCTCAGTTTTCTTTTACATAATAAAGGTTTATTATTGCTATTATATAAATGTGAAGTAATTACTTCTGAATTAATTATATTGAAAGGGAAAAAACAGTGAATGGGAGAGAAAATAGGGCCAAGCGATTGTGAGGTCTGACTTTTTCTGGAGAACGATTTTGAGATGCAAATGTATTACTCTTTTGAACGCATATTGTTTTGAGAAGCAAAACGCTTTATTTTTGGGACCCCAGCCAACTAGCCGGACTACCTTCGTCAACACCAAAACTCAGCTGGAACTCGGCTCACAAGACACAGCAGGGGGTAAGAAGATGTTCATAAATGATGTTGCTGATATGGGATGTCATACAGCTTCATGTCATAAGAGTCAAACTATCCCTTTAAGTGTTTAGTCATATTTGAGTCATCACTTTTCCCCATAGAGGTATTAAGTACAACTAAACATACATTCAAGTATGGGCTACATAGGTGAAACATATGTTTTATAAAGGCCAACAAAAGCATGCCTGCTACTCTACCTGCTCCACAGGTATTGTTTTCCAGAAGAAACTCCTCACCCTCCTCTTCTTCTTCAGGCCTACTGTGGGGTCTCCCAGCCCTGGAGCCAGGGGCAGCAGGGGGGGTGGAGGAGGAGGAGGAATGGGAGGAGGAGGAGGAGGGGGAGGATCAGATAGTCTTGTCTGGGTTTCTTTGATCTCAGAAAATGTTGAAGGTGAAGGTGGTAACATCGCCACGGCGATGGCTACATCCTCCTCTTGGAAGGACAATCGCTCGCTCTCGTTGGCCAGGGAGACACTCCCCATGACGTGCATCCCAACGGCTGAGTGTTCGGGAGCAGAGAAAGGCGGCTGGAGGTTCGACAGCAGAGCGGGAAGTCACTGGGATGATGGGTAACCATAATGATCATGAATGTAGATCATCTCCCTGGAAACATTGGAGGAAGTGGATGGGTCCAAGGTCAGGTGAAGACTTAAAATGATGCTGGTCAGGGGAGAGATGGAGATAAAATCAAAATAAATCTAGGTTAGAAAAATACTTTGAAAATTTGATTTAAATCACAATCGCAATTAAATCGCAAAAGTGGTTTGTGACGTAGTGGGTTGAGCAGGCGCCCCATGTACAAGAAGCTATAGTCCTCGCTGCAGCTGGCCCCGGTTCGAGTCCCGCATCGGTCGGCCCTTTGCTGCATGTCGTTCCCCCTCTCTCTGCCCCCTGCTTCCTGTCTCTCTTAACTGTCCTATACATTAAAGGTACAAAAGCCCCAAAAAATAATGAAAAAAAAATCCCAATGTCCATCGCCTCAGGGGTTTCAAACTTAGGCAGCAGAAACCACTTGTGTTGTTGTTGGTTTACCAACGTTTTTCATCTCAAACTGACACTTAAAAGTCACAAACATAATATAAAATATGCAAAATTCAGTTATCCTCAATGCTTTTTAAGATTGGCACTTACTAGCCTGAGGATATGTACAAACTACTGGCCTTGCATTGCTAGTTGCTACCCTAGAGATGCTACTGACCTTAGCATCTGTTGGCTACTTGCCAACAGATGCTAATTGCAAGTCTAGTTAAGATGGTTATGAGAGTAGGAATGCTAGTGTCATATGTTTAAGCTTGTATTCTTTCATCACAAAGGTAAGACTGTGTTGAACCTGGTCAATATATCTGACATTTAGTTGTTTGGTTTAGAAAACAATCGGCGGGTGAACTGTGTGCTTTGGAAGCCCATTTTCGCCATGAAAGAAAAAATAAAAGACCAACAGGAAGTCATAATCATGAGATTCAAAGTCATAATTTCGACTTTAAATCTCATAATTATGACTGAAAGTCGAAATTATGACTTCCTGTTGGTCTTTTATTTTATTTTTTCACAGCGGAAATGGGCTTCCATAGTGTTCAGTGCAGTCACAGTAAATGGGGAAAAAAACTGTTGCAGATGTGGAAAAATCCATTCAGCCTGTGTTGAACTCACACTGTCATTCATCTGCTGAGTGTTTACAAATGTGCCTCTTTCACAAATGTCTTGTAATTAAATGTAAGCCCATTAAACATTTATGTTTTGCAACCTTAAATATTTGCTTTAAAGTCATGCATGTGTTTCTGTGTTTTCTGTTGTTGAATCTTTTCCCCATTTAACTCGTGTTTGTCTTATCTGAACAGTCAAACAGCTCCAACCTGCACCTAATTCATCAAACCATCAGCAGCACTCAAAAGTTAGATTTCCACTAACAACAACTTTGTTTACTCAAATTTTACAAGAGGAGACCTGAGGCAGGAAGTCCATGTTTGGACTGCAGTCCTGCATTGGTTGATTATTCAATTCTCCAACCGGCAGAACCCCCCCGTGTGAGGTTCTGGATGCATGTCAACAAAGATATACACTTCCTTCTGATGAATTAAAGATGAAAGTGTGTGTGTAAGAGTCTTACATAACTTAATCTCACATCACCGATCGCCTGATTTCTTCCATCAAATTTTCAGCTCAATCGTGCTAACAACCAGAACTGCCAGTGTGTGTGTGTGTGTGTGTGTGTGTGTGTGAAGCCACGACCAGGCCTGACAACTGTCGATTCTTTCACTTATTTATGGCGACCCAAATGTTTGAACTATTCTGGGTTTTATTTGTGACAGAAATATTCTGCTTACTCCTAAAATCCTGAATTGAACCCTCGTGTAGCTTCTTCAGTTGAATTGACTTGGTTCAGTTTTTCTTGTTTATCAAAGTACGATTAGTTTAAAATGTTATCATTAGTTCCTAAACTTTTTTTCTGTGGTTCTGTGTGTGTGTTTTAGATTTCAGGGCTGGCCATGTGCGACCGTGGCAACGGGACAGAGAGCTACTGATGGTCGTGGCAACAGAGCGGCTTACAGACAATGACCGTTTGTTTACTTGGCAGCCAACAAAAATCAGGTCACAGCATGTGTGTGCACGACGCTATCGTCTGATGTGTTTCTCTCTGCATTCATGTTGTTTCCTCTTTCATCCGTCCGCCTTGAAAGGCTCGCACACAAAAGGTTTATAGTGATTTCTCTCAAAAGTTTTTTGGGGGGGCCAAAGGCCGAGGTAAACCCGGGTGACCACGAAATCATTCAATTACGCTACACAGAATGTAAAAATAGATCCAACTATGGTTCACATGAAGAACTGTGGCAGGACAACAAGGGAATGGGGTAGATGAGAAGTCGGGCAACAAAAAAAAACACGAAACAAAAAGGCAACAAGGAAATATCGCACAGCTGCAGCAAAGTGTAAGTGACCACAGACGTTACACCAAATTAAAGACAAATGTAAAAAAGAACGATCCCAAAAAGATTATCCTCAATCACAATAGCCACAAAGAGAAATCAAACTGCCTCAGAGACACAAACATCCATAAAATAAGGAGATCCAACACAACTGCAGAGACACCAGTTTACTTAATAGAGACTAACAACAACCACTGAGAGAAAAAAACAGCCAAATCAGCCATGTTTCCTGTTTAACCAGCTGCAATGGGAAACTTTGCTGTTGACAGTAGGTTAACTAGTCCTGAAAACACTTTAATATCAAAAGCAGAGGAGAAATAACAATTATCATTAACAAAACTAAAGATAACAAAAAAGGGTTTTCCCCTTCTTCTAGTTCCACCCACACAAAATAACAACACGAGGACTAAAACCAGCTACAAAATATTCATATAGAAACACAGCCACAAAGTGGCAAAAAGCACTCATACAGAGATGAGACACAAAGAGACACTAACTTACCACAAAAAGACAAAAAAATCAGCCACAAGGAGAACAAAACCGCCTCAAATGGACCAAAAACTGCCAAGAAGAAACCCAAAGCAGCCAGTCACAAACACACTAAGAAACCAGACGTCCACAAACGCAAAATGATACAAAGTGATGATACCCAAGAGTGACAAAGACGAAACAGAAGAAAATGACACAAATGATCCCGATACAAGCAGTAAACATAAACACTAAACATTAAAAAAGAGACATGAAAACAACCATAAAACGTCACAAGGAGACTAAACACAGAAAGGCAAGAAACACAAAAACTGTCACACAGAGACACAAAGCAACCACAAAGAGACAAAACCGCAATAAAGAGCTATAAAAAAGACATAAAACTGCTACAAAATATTCATAAAGAGACACAAAAATCTGCAGAGAGATGAAACACAGCCACAAAGTGGCAAAAAGCACTCATACAGAGATGAGCCACAAAGAGACACTAACTTACCACAAAAAGACAAAAAAAATCAGCCACAGAAAACAGCTGCAAAGTAATTAAAAACAGCCACAAGGAGAACAAAACCGCCTCAAATGGACCAAAAACTGCCAAGAAGAAACCCAAAGCAGCCAGTCACAAACACACAAAGAAACCAGACGTCCACAAATGCAAAATGATACAAAGTGATGATAACCAAGAGTGACAAAGACGAAACAGAAGAAAATTACACAAATTATCCCGAAACAAGCAGCAAACATAAACACTGAGACATGAAAACAACCACAAAACGTCACAAAGAGACAAAACACAGAAAGCCAAGAGACACAAAAACTGTCACACAGAGACACAAAGCAACCACAAAGAGACAAAACAGTCCCTAAAGTATTAAAACCGCGATAAAAGAGCTGTAAAAAAGACATAAAACAGCTATAAAAATTAAAGGCAGAGAGACACAAAACATCTAAAAGGACAGGAGACAAATTCCAGAGAACTTAAAACATCTGTGCACAAACATGAAGCCATTAAAGTCCAAACAGAGACACAAAATACTACCATCAAAAACACAACGTAAGACACCTCAGCTTCTGATGCATGCTGGGAAATCGAATCCACTCAATCAGAAAACAAACCACCACCCCTCACTTGTTAGTTAGCCTTTCTCGTCCGACCCAGTTCTGATCCCTGCGTACATCCACCTCTCGCTCCACATTCCTGCAGCGCCGGCTCTGACCTCATTACCGAGCGAGGCTGCGGCGGCGATGATGGCGAACCGCACACAGATTGAATGAGTAACCCACAAAAAGAAATCCCTCCTCCCCGTCCTCCGATGACTTCCCTGACGAAGCGCCCGCTGACTGGCAGCTTGGACCCACGTCGGAGCTCAGATACAAGCGGTGGTGGTAAATGATAAGCAGAGAAACGCATCACACAAACATTAACTTCACAGGTTAGCCTGTAAAAGTCCAAACTCGCCTCCTCAGATTCAGAAAGCTTCCTGGCGAGGACAGAAGTTATGTGATGCATCAACACGGAGGAGAATCTCAGAGGAATGGCAGGCCCGACGCAGTATTATTACCCTGTTCTTAATAAAGGGCCGAGTGTTTCCGAGTGGTTGGAGAAGTATTCAGATGCTCTAATTTAGCCCAAATTCCACATCTAACTACGTAACAGAACACGCGTTTAAAATCCAACTTCAATGTGTTAAAATTGGCTTTATTAAATGTACTTTTCCACGATGGACACGAGACATGACCTTAACTGATCCAGGAATGGGGAGACAATTATTCTGGGAAACCAGGTGCAAGGTTCACACACACATTATTTGGCTTATTCAGAGAATATGACGAAGCATGTTGAACCTACTCATTTCCAATCATATTTGGTCGACAAGGAGTCCAACCTATGTGAAATAATGAGGCGTATAAATACAAAATGTTACCGGAAATCGAGGCTCTGTTTGACGGATTTCCTGCAAAGAGGTCTGTCATACTGGGTCCAGCGCTGATATACTCCATTTGTTACCACCAATAAAGACTTCATTTAACTTACACATTACTTTCCCTTACTTATACATTTGCATCACAAAATCGTTCATCCAGAAAAAGTCAGACCTCACTATCGCTTGGCCCTATTTTCTCTCCCTTCGTATCACTGCCTGCTGCCGCCTGCCGATAGCCGCGCCTGTTACAGTGTTTGCTGCTCGGTCTGCACAGCAGGCAGTGATACGAAAGGAGAGAAAATAGGGCCAAGAGATTGTGAGGTCTGACTTTTTCCTGGTGAACGATTTTGTGATGCAAATGTATTACTCTGTTGAACGCATATTGTTTTGAGAAGCAAATCGCTTTATTTTTTAAACCCCAGCCAACTAGCCGGACTACCTTCATCAACACCAAAACGAGGCTGGAACTCTGCTCACAGGACGCAGCAGGGGGTAAGAAGATGTTCATAAATGATGTTGCTAATATGGGATGTCATACAGCTTCATGTCAAAAGAGGCGAACTATCCCTTTAAAGCCTGATCTGACTCTTCGTGTATCTGTCAGAGACTGTGAATCTGGAGAGATCACGTGGTCAGACTGGGAAGCCAACATGGCATGGTGTACAGTAAAAAAAAAAACACACACAGAAAAGTCACTGGAAACCTGTTTAAGAAACAATACGCTGACAAATATTTGCACTACAAATTCAGCTGACCTCTTCTCCGTCACACAAGAGAAGACGCGGACATGCAAAGAAAACCAGCGTACAAATCATTAACAGATCAAACAACATGACCTGACACACGCACGCACCGGGCTGGTGATGACTCATCTGGTACAACAAGTTATTAATACACTTTGGGAGATGAGGAATCACCCAGCTCATCTGGAGCTAATATAAGCAGGACGGTTCTGTAAACAGTCATAATCATGAGCGGATGGCACCGTGATATTTTCTGTAGGCGTTTCCAGCGGTTACTCCGACTCATTTGACCTCGAGCTAACAGAAGCGGCCCCCTGTGGGAGCTTTCAGAGGGCTCAGCAGTCAGCAGGCGTGTCTCAGACACGGGTGAAGGCGAGTGATGAAAGCTCAAAACAAACCGGGTTGCTTGGTGTTTTTGCAGGAGTACGTCCAGCCCAAAACGGCCCAAAACTCTAAGTTTCTGCTCCGAGTTTTTCACAAAAATGCTACAGTTTCTCCAGGAAATGGAAGGAAAGTCCAAGTGCATTCAGGAGAAAAGTCTTTTTCTTCTGAGGACGTTTCATCAAGCGTTTCTACGTCTGCAGCAGCAGCTAGAGCGTGGAAGCTAAGCGGCGGTCAAAGGGCACATCTACGGTTTTATCATTACTTCACATCTTGCAGCACATTTAGTTTCAGATGAAGCGAACTCTGAGATTTTTTTGGTTTCTTCCATCATGTCGTTGTTTTTCTGAAAACTGAGACCCTCAAACTCTAATTATCCTGCAACTTTTCGGGAAATAAAGTTCAGATTGTTGCTTGAGCTGCACATTTCTGAGACGGCGACCCGTTTACAAACCATGCCTTTTTAGTTATAGGTGTTTTTTCTCAGTAAAGATAAAGAACGTGGGGGATCGGGCGTGTTTCAAGGCCGATTTCGCATATATTCAATGTGTTTCCTGACTCAGGATGGGCTTATTTTAAAAATACTGAACATTATTTCTAGATTTTTAGTTAGCTCTAAAGCAGCTTAACCTACTCCATTATAGCTACAGGTTTAGGAATTTTACAGATGCCTTATTCCAGATGTTGCCTTATTCCTGATACGTTTGTTGCTGAGGAATAAAAGTGATTATTCAAACTAAAACGTGGATAATTAATGCTGCGCTTTGTTAAAAAAAAAAAAAAAAGGATAAATAAGCTGCTTCTGAGTGCAGCCAGTAAAGATGAGAAACGTGACGGATTATTGCCATTGAAGAGTCTGATTAACAGCTTGTCAGCATCGTGGTGAAGCTGTTGTTCTCGAGACTAAATCGGGCAGAAAAAAAACAAGAGAAGACGGTGCGATGTGAGTCATCGCGGGCGTTTAAAGCGGCTGCTTGTTGCTCAGCAGTCTGACAGATCACAGCTCCCACACTTTCTCCAGCGGCGACAGATCTCCCAACGCCTCGGTTTGAGGATTACAGCAGCAGGTCAGCAGACTGAATGTGTGACGTTCAGGCCACAGGCAGAGAGCTCAGAGGTCTCCAGGAACTACATCTCATGTAGATGAACTAATAATACAGTTACACACCCCAAAAACCTCCCTTATGCACTGGCACTCCAAACCCTGCACACTGCATGCAGACAGCAGCAAACACTGCTCAATGACCCCCTCCATGTATTCATTAAATGTTGACTTATTTTGCTTTGTTCGTCTTTTTCCTGTGGGCTACACTGAGAACACAAAGCACACTCGAGTTCCCCGTAGGTGTAAACATACTCGACCCATACTGCTCATTCTGAAAGCTGAGCCTGAGATGAGATTATTTTTGTCAAACTAAACTACTCTTTAAGGTTGGAATCCAGATGTTTGCAGGGAAAGATCCTGTTCAACAGAAAAGATTAGCAATCTAATCTGAAAAGAGAACCATCTGAGGCTGGTTTATGACAACAACCTTGATATTACCATAACTAATGAACTAGTTAACCAATGTCAACCTAACCAAGAAGCAACAAAAACACAATAAAAACACAATAAAAACACAATAATCCAATCAAGAGTCAACACAGGCTATTCCAGAAACCCCTCAGAAACAAACCATCCCAGAATCTGCAGATAAACAACAAATTAATATTCAAAAAACACCCAAAAACCTGATAATTACTAAACCAAAAAAGGTTTACATCAATATTAATCAAAGAGCATCTTCCACCAATGCTGTAGTTTGTAATTTTAATAAAAATGGCCCCAATCAACTCATCATAGGTTCTTTCTTTGCCCATTCTCTAACGCTCAACTGTGTTTAATGTCATTTGGTTTTGACATTTTTGCATAAACCTATCAAATAACATATATACATATATATATACATATACATATACATATATACATATACATATACATATACATATATATATATATATATATATATATATACCTCCACATGGGCTTTGCTTTCAAGGAAGAATAACTCAACCAACAATCTCTCCAGAATAATAAAGAAAAACCACTAAAGATCAAACCATGAAAGGAACATATCCAATAAGATAGTAAAGAAACTATTTTGAAACAGTAACAGCAATAAATATCCAACAATACCAACAGAAAAAAGGAGTTAACGACACTCCGTACAGCAGAGAGACACAAAGACTTGCTCCTGGTCACCCTGGAAACCCCGGTCAAACTCCCCGGGAGGAGGAGATGGGCTCTGTCTGGTTTACCGGACAAACAACAGTAAACACGTGTTGTTTGTGAAGACCACGGCGGACCCCCCACAATTCATGTGGCCCTGACAAGCATCCAAAATGCTTGTTAAGCAGCTTCAGCGTGATGCGTTTTTGGGCTCCGTTGTGCCAAAAAAAAGTGTTAAAAGCAAGAAAATGTCTTTTCTTACACAGGAAAAAGAGTTTTACAGCGAGGGAGGGTCAAGCAAGGCGGAGAGCTATGGCAACGGGGGCAGAAGACCCCCAAAAAGCATCCTGGACTGAAAAAAAACAACTCATAAGATTGACTTAAGAAACTCTTTGTAACTATTTGCACTCAAATGATTTAAGTAATATTTAATGCTGCAATATCAAGTAAATGTTACTTACCATAAAACATAACAGTTTTGAAGATATTAAGTAACATTTACTTAATTACATCTAAGTTTTAAGTTATATTTATTTAAACAACATAAGTAAACTCTACTTGTTTTTCATAGGCAGGAACATCATTTTACTCAGATACTCAACATAAATTTAAGTAAATGAGTTTCAAACTTAATCACATTTTAACTACTGATTCTATCTGATTCCATCTATTGTTCTTATTTCTTTTTTTTTTATTTAAAATTTAAACCATGCTTTTTATTTTTACTGTTTTAATGTATCTGTAAAGCACTTTGAATCGCCCTGTAGTTGAATTGTTCTGTACAGATAAACTTGCCTTGCCTAAATGTTATATATCTGTAGTATTTGCTGTTATGAAGTAACTTAGTAGATTTTAACGATACACTTTCAGAGTAAAGTTTATGTAGTATTTCTAGGTTTATGTACATACAACTATTAAACATTTAAATTGTATGAGGAAACCTAAGTAAAACTTACTCTTCCCCCATAATTCATGTATTACGTTAATAAAATGTTTAATTTTATTTAAGAAGCTCTAGTTCTTACTCAATCTTAAAAAGTACAAGGTAGAAATTATGACGGTTACTCTAATAGAGTTTACTTCTCTTTTACACTGCAGCAACATTTATTCATCTAATCTGGTTTAATAACAAACACGATTCCAAGTGTCAGGATCTTTAAAACACAAGGATGGCAGAGTAATGCCAGATCAGTGGGATAAAAAGGATCTTTTACTTCACAACAGTTGCAGAAGTTAGGAGTTTGGGTCAAGAACAAGGTTGTGAGTTAGAAAATCAACAGTTTCTGAATCAGAAAGCAGCCTCCAGGTTTTTTACAGAAAACACGTGACGACAGAGAGGTTAAAAGAGCAGGCTACGGAGGTTGTTGTGAGTTCTCACCGAATAAATATAACTCAAGGTTGCAGCTTTTATTGGGGATAGTTTTCTGAACATTAAAGCAAGTTAATTCATCAATAATTCGCTGCTTTCTTGGTTTCACGTTGTCATCATTTAAATCTAACTGAATTCAAGGCTGTTCTGGCATCTTTGGGGCACAATTCTTCACCCTATTCTGATATTTTATGGAGCATAGATTCCCAGATTATCCAACATGGCAATCTATGAGTGAAAATGTGAAAATGTAACACTTTTTTCACATATGCATCATGTTTCAGTCCATGAAAAAGAGCCAAAAAGTACTTGAAATATCATTAAAATAATGCCGATGTAAACGTTTAGAAGGAAACAAACACACGTGGAAAAAGCCTTTAAACAAAGTGGGGATTTTTCTCTGTTTCAGGGCGTTTGATACTCAATTAATGATCTAAAAAATGTTATAATGTTTTATAAAGTGATCGTACTACAGAGGAAAAGTGTAAGTGAGCACCACAAAATGTGGAATACAGGGGCTATAAAAGGTATTCTAAGCGTTATAATAACATCATATACATATAAAAGCAATACCAGATGTGCTAAACATAATGAGAATAAAATGACTGTTATAGAAATAGCGCAATAGATTACCTTTTATGCTTTTGTGGATAAAACCAACTAGTGGAGTGTTCCAGAAATATTATTATGTTGTGACGAGTTGCAGAAAAGCCTGAAAATGCCTGAGCTACTCAAAGCGCATTAACCACAAATAAACCTCTAAATATATCCAAATATATAGAGTTTCAGGCATCTTAACCCTTCAAAGTCTCAGTGTTTTAACACCGCGAGATAAAACTGAGTTTAAAAACAATAAACGAACATGAGCCGGGGTGTTAACATCTGAAAGGAAAAGATAAAGAAACGTACCGGGGCTGTTGGCTCCTCCGGCATGAAAAACGCCCAGGAAAACACAGAAAAAGAAAAAACGCTTCATTGATTCCGTTTCTCCAACGTTTGCATCCAAGACGAGACGCGCGACTGTGCTGCCTGAGGGCGTGCGCGAATGTGCTGCTGGAGGAAGGAGATGGGAACCCCAGCCAGCGTGCGCATGCGCACATTCACTCAGGTGGAAGGGGGAAAGCGATCTCTCTCGTTCACGCCCACCTGCGCGTGTGCGGCCGAGATAAGCTCAACCGGCCAGAGAAAATAACTACACTACAGACCCACACGCGCACAGTATTACATCGCATTGACCTCCAATCATTGTTTACAGCTTAACCCAAACCCTACTACTAACTTTAACTTTTAAACCTTAACCAACACTCCTGACCTGAAGTTCTGCCTCACTGGGACCAGTTTGGTTGCTATGGAAGCCCGTTTCCGCCACTTAATAAAAATAAATTTAGAAATACTATCTCATAAATATGAGATACTAAGTCAAAATTATGAGAACAAATTCATAATTATGAGATACTAAGTCAAAATCATGAGGCAATGCAATTTTATTTATAGAGCACAATTCGTACACAAGGCAATTCAAAGTGCTTCACAGCTACATAAAATCACAAGAAGGCAATAAAATCATTAGAAATAATAAAATAAAATAAAATAATAATAATAAAATTAAAATTTAAAAACCTATTAAAAATAATAAATAATTAATTAATTTAAAAGTGAAGCGTGCAGATAAAATACTTTCAGGTGTCATGGTCGCTTGACCATGAAGAGACTTGTACACAAGCAGAGCTGTTTTAAAGTCTATTCTCTGAGCGACAGGAAGCCAGTGCAGAGACCTGAGCACTGGACTAATATGGTCGTATTTCCTGGTTCTGGTCAGGACTCGAGCAGCAGCGTTCTGGATGTACTGCAGCTGTCTTACAGCCCGTTTAGAGCCCAGTGAGCAGGCCGTTACAGTAGTCTAACATGCTGGAGACAAACGCATGGATCAGTCTCTCTAAGTCTGCTTTAGACACTATTCCTTTGATTCTGGCAATGTTTTTTTTGATGGTAAAAGCTGCTGATGTTACAGATTTAATGTGGCTGTTAAAGTTCAGGTCTGAGTCCTATATTACCCCGAGATTTCTAACTTGATAGTTAGGTTTTAGAGAGAGAGTCTCAAGGTGACTGATAACACTTTCTCTTTGTTTCTGTGGGCCACAGACAATGATTTCAGTTTTGTCTGAGTTTAGCTGGAGGAAACGGTTTTATAGCCACACACTGATTTGAGATACTAATTCATAATTTCATAAGACTTAGTATCTCATAATTTTGACTTAGTATCTCATAATTTTGAGTTAGTATCTCATAATTATGAGTTTGAAACTGCCGTTTTGACAGGAAATGACGATCGGCGACGTCACGTTACGTTGCATCTTGGGTAGTTTGAGTATGAGTAGTAACCTCATGATGCTTACCCAACATTTCGGAGAATCTAGTATGCATCCGGGAACTTCTCGCTTACTAAAACTCGCATACTAACTCAAAAAGTTAGTATGAGTAGTAGGAGTAGTATGCGGTTTCGAACACAGCCCATGTTTCCATTCAAAGTAGGCATTTACCCAGGGTGCATCTGGGGTGTAACTTGTTACTCCGATTTCCAAAGCTTAATTTAATTTAGACAAATCTACGCCGATCTTCTGTTTGTTTTCGTGTCCAGCCAAGATGGCTGCTGGTGCTGACCTCACTTTCTAACTTTTGTCATGTTTGCACATAAATCTACAGTTAAAACAGACTATATTAAGTAACAGGCTAATCTAATAGCACACAGTACTAGTTCACCTTGGTAGAAATAGTTTTGTAAACTGTGCTACGTGGTCAAGAGTTTTAGAAGTTTTTAAAGTAAAAAATATGTGCACATAGCCTCATTCACAATGCTAGCGTTGACACATTTCAGCTTGGAACAACATAGAAAGTTCAGAAATATTCTTGAAATAAAAGAAACGGCATCATTAAAACCAAAAAGAAAGAAGATTAAAAGACATCTTTAATGATCATTCACAGTCTTGACATCTGTTTGGGTCTTAGGATGAGCTCCTGCGAGACAAAGAAAGAACTTCTGTTTGGAGAAACTCCATTCTGGAGTTGAAACGTTTGGGAACGTAAGAACAGTATAGGATCGAGTTTGCGTGCTGGTTGTTGCCAGGTGAATAATTGCCTCTCTTTCAAGCAATCGGAGCAACAGAACCACAAACAGAGCAGAGTATAATGCTGAAATCACCCACTGATCCGCGGCACAAAGACAGAAGCACTTCACTGCATACTAATCCACTCTGCTGTCAGCTGGCAGTGCGTTCATTTCGCTAAAAGACTCAAATAAGCTGAAATCATTAAGAAGTCCCATGTAACACCTGTTAACACACAAAAATTCAAAAGTTCATCCTTTCCCAATATAACTTTTACACAATCGTTTACAAGCCTGAAGGTGAAAACGATCGAGGAAAGGGAGGTAAAAACCAACCCTGTGGCAGCGGAAAGCACCCAGAAACTTACCAGGAGGAAGAGTTTACACAAACCTATCATGGAGTCAGGACTCGTGGTGTTAAAAATCACGCATTAACCAGAAAGTCAGTCATTTTTTTAGACTCAACTTGTTTATTTATAACTTGAAGATTTCCAACCAGATTAAAAACAAAAATGGTGCATTTGTGCACACTTTTATATCAACTCAAGGGCAACATTTAAATTATTTAATTTCATTCTGACAGATAGAAATGGGGCTTCATGCTCCCTTGAGACTAAATGTAGATTTGAAGTCCAATTTTGAGAGAGAATTTGTTTGTTAAAAGCAGCTGAGGAAGAGCTGACATATCATCAGTTAATTGGAAAAAAGCCAGGGAACAAACCACAAACCCTGCCGGAAAAAAAAACAAAACCCAAACACTCCAAAACCTTAAACTGTTCTTTAACTGTAAACAGACTTAACATCGTTCAAGTAATCTAAATCTGGAAGGTTTAGCTTTGACTGTTAAATAGGGCTGTCACTTTTTCTCCAAAGTTCGAATGGGGAAACTTCAATGAACATTTTATAATGACGTTTAAATAGAAAAATGAGTCTGAAGGCTTCAGACTACCGACTATAGACAGATGCATCAAACCATTAGAAGTAATTTGCCTTGTAATCCAGTACATGCATATACTGCAAACCCTGGTAATTTAGCAAAATAAGCTAATATTGTTTGCTTTGTTGCTTTGAACATGGAGAAAATGAGCGAGTAAAGCGGCCTTAAGAGGACAAATATGGGCACAACGTAATATCAGGAGACATTTTACAACTTTGAGCAACACATCTGTCCTATTATACAACAACAGCTGCCGGTTTGCCACCCCAGTGATGCAGAGGAGGCATCACAGAAGTGAGAGTGAGTGTTGAGTGTCGTCTGACTGCCTGCTTTCCAGCTTCTCTTCACAGACGTTCGTAAAAACGCCATCGCTGAAGAGATTTCAAAAACTTATGATGGAATTAGAACCCGATAAAAATCCTAAATCGCACTACAGTCTCTTCACACGAGGATAAAACGCTTGCTTATGTGAAAGTCACGGCTCTCAGTGGCTAAAAAGGATCTTTTACTTCACAACAGTTGCAGAAGTTAGGAGTTTGGGTCAAGAACAAAGGTTGTGAGTTAGAAAATCAACAGTTTCTGACTACGAAAGCAGCCTCCAGGTTTTTGTTTTTTTTACAGAAAACACGTGACAACAGAGAGGTTAAAGGAGCAGGCTACGGAGGTTGTTGTGAGTTCTCACCGAATAAATATAACTCAAGGCTGCAGCTTTTATTGGGGACAGTTTTCTGAACATTAAAGCAAGTTAATTCATCAATAATTTGCTGCTTTCTTGGTTTCACGTTGTCATCATTTCAATCTAACTGAATTCAAGGCTGTTCTGGCATCTTTGGAGCACAATTCTTCACCCTATTCTGATATTTCATGGAGCATAGATTCCCAGATTATCCAACATGGTAATCTATGAGTGAAAATGTGAAAATGTGACACTTTTTTCACGGATGCATCATGTTTCAGTCCAAACAAAAAGCCAAAAAGTACTTGAAATGTCATTAAAATAATGCCGATGTAAACATTTAGAAGGAAACAAACACACGTGGGAAAAAAGCCTTTAAACAAAGTGGGGATTTTTCTGTTTCAGGGCGTTTGGTACTCAATTAATGAGAGGACGACACACCGATGTCCACGTTGTAAAAACCAGTGGACAGGATTTATTCATTACAACCCCTGAGGCAGATGTAACGATCGTCCTGGACAATGCTTTGAATTGTTCAAACACAATCAAAAAGTAGCGTGATTACTTCAAATTTTTTGAAGAAAGAGACAGCTTTCCTGTAAAGTCAAAGCTCTTTGTTTTGATATTTCTGGATTTAATGAAATTTCCCTTTAATGCCACAATATTTTCAAACAAGACCTTCCTCAGCTGCTGGCAGAATACACATCATATATAAATAAAAGGTTTTCACGAGGTTATGATGACACAGAAGCATCCACAGTCATTGCATAGTTGTCTTAGAGGTAAATGTACACAAACAAAAACACATTCATACATGAAAGGAGTCACTTTAATGAACATTTCATTGTAAGAGATATTTAAGGCAGATTAAGCTTTAAGTGCAAATAAAGTGAACAGAGTGGGAGGACAAATTAACGGAAGTGGTTAAAAATGTGACGCAAACACCAAACTCATTATTTAAAATGATATATTTCCATTTTATCCGTACTTTTGACCATAAAAAAGTCAACAATTGTTTGGTCTCAATCAAACATTACAAAAGAATGAAAAAAAAAAACCCAAAACAAATCCGCATTTTCAATCAAGCTAATTAAGACTTTTAGTCTCCACATTGTTCTTCCTGGTCTGTAGAACATATAACAGCCGACTGGTTTAAGAATGGCTCAAACAATGTTCAAATAACTGATAAATTGTTCGGTAAAACCTTAACTGATACAAACCTCTCCTCACCAACAAAACAAAGAGTAAAGACCTGCAACTCAAATAGTTTTTATTTTTCTATTTTCACAAAAAAAGTTAAAACGAATAAAGTGCAGGAAGCTATTCATCAACTGGAGTGTGTTGAAGTATCCGTCTATGCAGCTTAAAAGAAGAAAAAGCTTACATACACTGAGGGGAAAGAAGTTTTTGATGAAAGGAAGTTAATGCTAACACTTTGGAAGCTGATTAACTTGCCACAAAAGTGAGATGAATCTAACATTTCTTCACCAACAGAAAAGGCAACATTGTCGGCGTACAGTGGTAACTTTTCTGGCTCGTAGCAAATATTTGCCTTTACAGCTTTTTCTTTGTAAATGTCATGAGCGGTGCAGCTACTCACCCCCGTGAATGAACATTCAGACATCGTCTTAATGCCAAACTTCAGCAACAAATATCATCAACATCAGTTTTTACTGGTCTCGATGAGACAAATGTTCTCCCAGGAAGCTAAAATGAGCTGAAAAACTTTGGTTTCTGATCAAATGTTGCAACATGTTTTGATTCAAAGCAAATCTTTGGTCCGTTGTCGTGTGAATGAAAAAAGAAAAAGAAAATAACCAGGATCCAACCTGAGAAAATTCATTAAAGTAATTAAACACCGAAACCCCGACTGAGGAAAAGGTGGCAGCATCCAATCAAAAAAAAAGACACCATTAGAAAACTCCCAGCAACAGTTTTTGGCTTGTAGAAAATTGTTGGTCTCAACCAGAGTCCAACTGAAACCAAATCTGTTCCCATAAGGTTGAAAATAAATCTAAAAAGGCAACAACAAAGCTGATTACCAACAAAACAACATTGCTTACATATGAAAAACATTTTGGCTGGATCCACATTATTGGACTCTGGATTTGTTGCATGTGATGCAAACCAAAAGAAAATGACCTGCAGCTAATTAGACGAGTTTCTCAAGCTCAATCTATATCAGGAACGTTACATTTACAGGTCACCATTCATTCAACTTCAACTATCTGGTTTAAAAACTGTGTTTTTTTTTTTTGGTATTTCACTGATATTAAATCTACTCACAAATCTGTGTTGCAAAATACGAACCCTCGTGAATCCCTTTATGACTTGTAATTCAAAATATTTAAGAACAAACAGTTTTGTTTTTTTACCCGGCTGCCACCTGAGAAGCGTCTTTGTTTATAAAAGAAGTGAGAAGCACGGGCCTCATTGGGAGGTTTAATCATGGAGCCTGGCTGGTTCTGAGCTGTGGCAGACTGTGGCAGCACTTATCTGCTCCACACATGGCTTCCAGCAGCGTTATTGAGGCACTTTTAGATGCTGTGAGCTTCTGACTGCAGTGGCAGCGGATTCTTCAAGTTCAAAGAGAGGCTTAGTGCCTCACAAAGGATTAGATGGATGTTGAAGCAAGAAAACCCAGTTTGGGGGGGGCAGGCATACTGTACATTTATGACTTTTTCTACGTCTATTCATACATTTATTTATAGGGTATAAAAACAGAATTTTTAGAATGACTTTTTATGCAGCTCCACAATAATTCGGAGACATTTTAAAGGCCTACCCCGACCTACACGAGTTAGCTCAGAACCCATTCACCATCCGAAATGAATTACTTTTCCACCAGCTCCTCTACGTCTGATGCAAACACCCATTTTTAGGACCTTTCCAAAGGCAGGAAGTCCATCACAAACCTACAAAGTTGAGTTCCATTCTGGTATAAATTAACTACGCACCCACCGATCCAGGCGACCCCAGTTTCACCGCTATCCAAACTGATTCCCCTCAGCCCCAATCACATGGGTCCACCTGTGTTTTTTTGTTGTTTTTAATTGTTGCGTCAGCTCTCCTCCAGCCAGGAGGGGGCGTCCACGTCGGGGTTGTTGAGGTGTTGGACAGCCTGATGCATGTTTTGTTCCAGGAAACCGTGACACGACAAACAGTGAGCAGCAACGGCGCCGTGGAGCAGCCATAGCTGATTATGGAGGACTTTCACCTGCAGACACAAAAGGAAGGATTAGTCCGTTTCATACTGTCGAACCTTTAAAAGTCACAGATTGAGCTTCGGCATCTTTAAAGTCACAGAATCTTTAAAGTTACAGATCGAGCTTTGGCATCTTTAAAGTTACAGATCGAGCTTCGGCATCTTTAAAGTTACAGAATCTTTAAAGTCACAGATCGAGCTTCGGCATCTTTAAAGTTACAGAATCTTTAAAGTTACAGAATCTTTAAAGTCACAGATTGAGCTTCGGCATCTTTAAAGTTACAGATCGAGCTTCGGCATCTTTAAAGTTACAGAATCTTTAAAGTTACAGATTGAGCTTCGGCATCTTTAAAGTCACAGAATCTTTAAAGTTACAGATCGAGCTTTGGCATCTTTAAAGTTACAGATCGAGCTTCGGCATCTTTAAAGTCACAGAATCTTTAAAGTCACAGATCGAGCTTCGGCATCTTTAAAGTCACAGATCGAGCTTCGGCATCTTTAAAGTTACAGATCGAGCTTCGGCATCTTTAAAGTTACAGATCGAGCTTCGGCATCTTTAAAGTTACAGAATCTTTAAAGTTACAGATCGAGCTTCGGCATCTTTAAAGTTACAGAATCTTTAAAGTTACATATTGAGCTTCGGCATCTTTAAAGTCACAGAATCTTTAAAGTGACAGATTGAGCTTCGGCATCTTTAAAGTTACAGATCGAGCTTCGGCATCTTTAAAGTTACAGAATCTTTAAAGTTACATATTGAGCTTCGGCATCTTTAAATTTACAGATCGAGCTTCGGCATCTTTAAAGTTACAGATTGAGCTTCGACATCTTTAAAGTTACAGATCGAGCTTCGGCATCTTTAAAGTTACAGAATCTTTAAAGTTACATATTGAGCTTCGGCATCTTTAAAGTTACAGATCGAGCTTTGGCATCTTTAAAGTTACAGATTGAGCTTCGGCATCTTCAAAGTCACAGATCGAGCTTCGGCATCTTTAAAGTCACAGATCGAGCTTCGGCATCTTTAAAGTCACAGATCGAGCTTCGGCATCTTTAAAGTCACAGATCGAGCTTCGGCATCTTTAAAGTCACAGATCGAGCTTCGGCATCTTTAAAGTCACAGAATCTTTAAAGTTACATATTGAGCTTCGGCATCTTTAAATTTACAGATCGAGCTTCGGCATCTTTAAAGTTACAGATCGAGCTTCGGCATCTTTAAAGTTACAGAATCTTTAAAGTTACATATTGAGCTTCGGCATCTTTAAATTTACAGATCGAGCTTCGGCATCTTTAAAGTTACAGATTGAGCTTCGACATCTTTAAAGTTACAGATCGAGCTTCGGCATCTTTAAAGTTACAGAATCTTTAAAGTTACATATTGAGCTTCGGCATCTTTAAAGTTACAGATCGAGCTTTGGCATCTTTAAAGTTACAGATTGAGCTTCGGCATCTTCAAAGTCACAGATCGAGCTTCGGCATCTTTAAAGTCACAGATCGAGCTTCGGCATCTTTAAAGTCACAGATCGAGCTTCGGCATCTTTAAAGTCACAGATCGAGCTTCGGCATCTTTAAAGTCACAGATCGAGCTTCGGCATCTTTAAAGTCACAGATCGAGCTTCGGCATCTTTAAAGTTACAGATCGAGCTTCGGCATCTTTAAAGTTACAGAATCTTTAAAGTTACAGATCGAGCTTCGGCATCTTTAAAGTTACAGATCGAGCTTCGGCATCTTTAAAGTCACAGATCGAGCTTCGGCATCTTTAAAGTTACAGATCGAGCTTCGGCATCTTTAAAGTTACAGATCGAGCTTCGGCATCTTTAAAGTTACAGATCGAGCTTCGGCATCTTTAAAGTTACAGATCGAGCTTCGGCATCTTTAAAGTTACAGAATCTTTAAAGTTACAGATCGAGCTTCGGCATCTTTAAAGTCACAGATCGAGCTTCGGCATCTTTAAAGTTACAGATCGAGCTTCGGCATCTTTAAAGTTACAGATCGAGCTTCGGCATCTTTAAAGTTACAGATCGAGCTTCGGCATCTTTAAAGTTACAGATCGAGCTTCGGCATCTTTAAAGTTACAGAATCTTTAAAGTTACAGAATCTTTAAAGTTACAGAATCTTTAAAGTTACAGAATCTTTAAAGTTACAGATTGAGCTTCGGCATCTTTAAAGTTACAGAATCTTTAAAGTTACAGATCGAGCTTCGGCATCTTTAAAGTCACAGATCGAGCTTCGGCATCTTTAAAGTCACAGATCGAGCTTCGGCATCTTTAAAGTCACAGATCGAGCTTCGGCATCTTTAAAGTTACAGATCGAGCTTCGGCATCTTTAAAGTCACAGATCGAGCTTCGGCATCTTTAAAGTTACAGATCGAGCTTCGGCATCTTTAAAGTCACAGATCGAGCTGCGGCATCTTTAAAGTTACAGATCGAGCTTCGGCATCTTTAAAGTCACAGATCGAGCTTCGGCATCTTTAAAGTCACAGATCGAGCTTCGGCATCTTTAAAGTTACAGATCGAGCTGCGGCATCTTTAAAGTTACAGATCGAGCTTCGGCATCTTTAAAGTTACAGATCGAGCTTCGGCATCTTTAAAGTTACAGATCGAGCTTCGACATCTTTAAAGTCACAGATCGAGCTTCGGCATCTTTAAAGTTACAGATCGAGCTTCGACATCTTTAAAGTCACAGATCGAGCTTCGGCATCTTTAAAGTTACAGATCGAGCTTCGGCATCTTTAAAGTTACAGATCGAGCTTCGGCATCTTTAAAGTCACAGATCGAGCTGCGGCATCTTTAAAGTTACAGATCGAGCTTCGGCATCTTTAAAGTCACAGATCGAGCTTCGGCATCTTTAAAGTCACAGATCGAGCTTCGGCATCTTTAAAGTTACAGATCGAGCTTCGGCATCTTTAAAGTCACAGATCGAGCTTCGGCATCTTTAAAGTCACAGATCGAGCTTCGGCATCTTTAAAGTCACAGATCGAGCTTCGGCATCTTTAAAGTCACAGATCGAGCTTCGGCATCTTTAAAGTCACAGATCGAGCTTCGGCATCTTTAAAGTTACAGATCGAGCTTCGGCATCTTTAAAGTCACAGATCGAGCTTCGGCATCTTTAAAGTTACAGATCGAGCTTCGGCATCTTTAAAGTTACAGATCGAGCTTCGGCATCTTTAAAGTTACAGATCGAGCTTCGGCATCTTTAAAGTTACAGAATCTTTAAAGTTACAGATCGAGCTTCGGCATCTTTAAAGTTACAGAATCTTTAAAGTTACAGATCGAGCTTCGGCATCTTTAAAGTTACAGATCGAGCTTCGGCATCTTTAAAGTTACAGATCGAGCTTCGGCATCTTTAAAGTTACAGATCGAGCTTCGGCATCTTTAAAGTTACAGATCGAGCTTCGGCATCTTTAAAGTTACAGAATCTTTAAAGTTACAGAATCTTTAAAGTTACAGAATCTTTAAAGTTACAGAATCTTTAAAGTTACAGATTGAGCTTCGGCATCTTTAAAGTTACAGATCGAGCTTCGGCATCTTTAAAGTCACAGATCGAGCTTCGGCATCTTTAAAGTCACAGATCGAGCTTCGGCATCTTTAAAGTTACAGATCGAGCTTCGGCATCTTTAAAGTCACAGATCGAGCTGCGGCATCTTTAAAGTTACAGATCGAGCTTCGGCATCTTTAAAGTCACAGATCGAGCTTCGGCATCTTTAAAGTCACAGATCGAGCTTCGGCATCTTTAAAGTTACAGATCGAGCTGCGGCATCTTTAAAGTTACAGATCGAGCTTCGGCATCTTTAAAGTTACAGATCGAGCTTCGGCATCTTTAAAGTTACAGATCGAGCTTCGACATCTTTAAAGTCACAGATCGAGCTTCGGCATCTTTAAAGTTACAGATCGAGCTTCGGCATCTTTAAAGTCACAGATCGAGCTTCGGCATCTTTAAAGTCACAGATCGAGCTTCGGCATCTTTAAAGTCACAGATCGAGCTTCGGCATCTTTAAAGTCACAGATCGAGCTTCGGCATCTTTAAAGTCACAGATCGAGCTTCGGCATCTTTAAAGTCACAGATCGAGCTTCGGCATCTTCAAAGTCACAGATCGAGCTTCGGCATCTTTAAAGTCACAGATCGAGCTTCGGCATCTTTAAAGTTACAGATCGAGCTTCGGCATCTTTAAAGTCACAGATCGAGCTGCGGCATCTTTAAAGTTACAGATCGAGCTTCGGCATCTTTAAAGTTACAGATCGAGCTTCGGCATCTTTAAAGTCACAGATCGAGCTTCGGCATCTTTAAAGTCACAGATCGAGCTTCGGCATCTTTAAAGTCACAGATCGAGCTTCGGCATCTTTAAAGTCACAGATCGAGCTTCGGCATCTTTAAAGTCACAGATCGAGCTTCGGCATCTTTAAAGTCACAGATCGAGCTGCGGCATCTTTAAAGTTACAGATCGAGCTTCGGCATCTTTAAAGTTACAGATCGAGCTTCGGCATCTTTAAAGTCACAGATCGAGCTTCGGCATCTTTAAAGTCACAGATCGAGCTTCGGCATCTTTAAAGTTACAGAATCTTTAAAGTTACAGATCGAGCTTCGGCATCTTTAAAGTTACAGATCGAGCTTCGGCATCTTTAAAGTCACAGATCGAGCTTCGGCATCTTTAAAGTTACAGATCGAGCTGCGGCATCTTTAAAGTTACAGATCGAGCTTCGACATCTTTAAAGTCACAGATTGTCAGTCGTGTAACTTGGAGACTCTGCGGTTCAGATTAAGATTAATTAGATAACACCAGGCGTTGTTTCTCCTTTCCCTCTCACCCGGTTCTCCTCCAGCAGCTTGACTTTGACGGACAGGTCGTCTCTGACTTTCTGGTAGCGCTCCCTCTGGCCCTGGAAGTCCTTCTGGGCCCCCTCCAGCTTAGGCAGGGTGGTGGTGTCCCGGGGCCCCAGGTTCAGCTCCTCCAGGTCGACTCTGTACGCGTCATACTCAATTCTGGAAGTCGGGGTAAAAACATGGCGTCTCAAACTGAGAGTTCACAAAAGGTACAACAGGAGCGGGGAATAAAGATCAACCTTATGAGCTGCTAATGATGGTGCAAAGCGTTTTGACTCTGCAGTAACATTAAAAAGTAATTGTGGAAGTCACTTATTTATGAAATATATATATATTTTACTTGTTACACTCTTTACAAGGTGTTTGATAAAGATCCGACAGCCATGCTGTATTGTTTTTGTTTCAGATCCTTGTTAGAAACTGTCCTGTTTTTGGTTGGCAGCTGGAATCATTTCACTTTACACAGCGTCCCTTCTATTTTGGAAACCAGATTGTACATCTAGGTCAGTGATACTCACTATTTTTTTCACAAGAGCCACATTGGCAGCAAAATCAAGGAAAGAGCCACTTTTACGACAACATACTAAGTTCCCCTTTTGCAAATATGCATTTCTACATATAAAACAACCCACAAAAAAAGAAACAACACAGCCAATACATGTTCAATTAAGACCACATTTACCTTAATACTGGGATGAGCAGAAGCTGGCGTGCATGTCCTCGACTTTCTTCATGTTGTATTTGTAGTTTGTTGTTGTAATCATAGTGAGACATTCAGGATGAGCATGGTTTTTGTGCTGGTTTTTGCCCTTTTTTTAATTAAAAACCGATCCATTGTGCCTGCATCTCGCGCTGGCTAAAGGAGCTAGCGTGCTCTGCGGTCAAGTGTGACGGTGGTTAAAGTGGACTGCGTTGCCAGGTTTAACAGTGTGCCCCCTTTAGGAAACACCATTAAGCCTTAAATAATACTTAATAAAAATACTTAATACTGTGCAGTATTCGCTGTGTGTTATTTGAAAAAATTTATTGTTATTGTTACCATATTGTTATAAGCTGCTATGCGAATCGCCAATTAAAGCTTGAGGAGCTGCACAATGAGATTAAACTTTCACCAAATGGAGACATTTTTAAATCCAGGTTAAAAACATTTCTGTTCTCATGTGTCTATGCATGAAATCTGCACGATATCTTTGAATTTATCTTGACTGTTGCTGGTTTTTAAATTCATTTAAATGATTTTATTTGTTTCTCTTTATATTCTTTTATGTATTTTTAATGCTTCTTCCACTCCCTGCTGCAATGCTTTTATTTTATGAGAAGCACTTTTAATTGTTTGTACATGAAATATGCTATATAAATAAATTTGATTTGATCTGATCTAGGTTGAA